>NC_064928.1:27015500-27342500 GCF_023897955.1 Schistocerca gregaria | reverse complement strand
GCATCATTATGATGCCATTTTGTATTTTTCTAATTTCATTTACGCATTGTAATTCTACAGTCAGTATTTACATGTTTTCGCCACTTCCAGGTGTATTCATAAAATTTATAGTTTCTTCAGTTCATTCACGTTGAAAAATCCTTCAACTGTTTTGATGATGATGATACTATTAAGTTGTTGTTGTCGTTGTTATCTTCAGTCCTGAGACTGGTTTGATGCAGCTCTCCATGCTACTCTATGATGTGTAAGCCTCTTCATCTCCCAGTACCTACTGCAGCCTTCATCCTTCTGAATCTGCTTAGTGTATTCATCTCTTGGTCTCCCTCTACGATTTTTACCTTCCACACTGCCCTCCAGTACTAAATTGGTGATCCCTTGATGCCTCAGAACATATCGTACCAAGTAATCCCTTCTTCTAGTCAAGTTGTGGCACAAACTCGTCTTCTCCCCAATTCTATTCAATACCTCCACATTAGTTATGTGATCTACCCATCTAGTCTTCAGCATTCTCCTGTAGATCCACATTTCGAAAGCTTCTATTCTCTTCTTGTCTAAACTATTTATCGTCCATGTTTCTCTTCCATACATGGCTGCACTCAATACAAATACTTCCATAAAAGGTCTTCCTGACACTTAAATCAATACTCGATGTTAACAAATTTCTCATCTTCAGGAACGCTTTCCTTGGCATTGCCAGTCTGTAGAATCTCTACTTCGACCATCATCAATCATTTTGCTCCCCAAATAGCAAAACTCCTGTACTACTTTAAGTGTCTCATTTCCTAATCTAATTCCTGCAGCATCACCTGACTTAATTCGACTACATTCCATTATACTCGTTTTGCTTTTGTTGATGTCCATTTTATACTCTCCCTTCAAGACACTGTCCATTCGGCTGAACTGCTCTTCCAAGTCCTTTGCTGCTTATGACAGAATTACAATGTTATTGGCGAACCTCAAAGTTTTTATTTCTTCACCCTGGATTTTAATACCTACTCCGAATTTTTCTTTTGTTTCCTTTACTGCTTGCTCAATATACAGATTGAGTAGCATCGGGGAGAGGCTACAACCCTGTCTAACTCCCTTCCCATCCATTGCTTCCCTGCCATGTCCCTCGACTCTTACAACTGCCGTCTGCTTTCTGTACAAATTGTAAATAACCTTTCGCTCCCTGTATTTTACCGTTCCCACCTTCAGAATTTGAAAGAGAGTATTCCAGTCTACATTGTCAAAAGCTTTCTCTAAGTCTAGAAATGCTAGAAACATAGGTTTGATTTTCCTTAATCTTTCTTCTAAGGTAAGTTGTAGGGTCAGTATTGCATCAAGTGTTCCAACATTTCTACAGAATCCAAACTGATCTTCTCGAAGGTCGGCTTCAACCAGTTTTTCCATTCGTCTTTAAAGAATTCGCGTTAGTATTTTGCAGCTGTGACTTATTAAACTGATAGTTTGGTAATTTTCACATCTGTCAACACCTGCTTTCTTTGGGATTGGAATCATTATATTCTTCTTGAAGTCTGAGGGAATTTCGTCTGTCTCATACATCTTCTTCACCAGATGGTAGAGTTTTGTCAGGACTGGCTCTCCCAAGGCTATCAGTAGTTCTAATGGAATGTTGTCTACTGCAGGGGCCTTGTTTGTATTTAGATCTTTCAGTGCTCTTTCAAATTCTTCATGCAGTATCATATCTACCATCTTATCTTCATCTACGTCCTCTTCCATTTCCATAATATTGTCCTCAAGTACGTCGCCCTTGTATAGACCCTCTATATACTCCTTCTATCTTTCTGCTTTCCCTTGTTTGCTTAGAACTGGGTTTCCATCTGAGCTCTTGATATTCATGCTAGTGGTTCTCCTTTCTCCAAAGGTCTCTTTAGTTTTCCTGTAAGCAGTATCTATCTTACCCCTAGTGAGATAAACCTCTACATCCTTACATTTGTCCTCTAGCCACCCTGCTTAGCCATTTTGCACTTCCTGTCGATCTCATTTTTGAGACGTTTGTATTCCTTTTTGCCTGCTTCATTTACAGCATTCTTTTATTTTCTCGTTTCATCAATTAAATTCAATATTTCTTCTGTTACCCAAGGGTTTCTACTAGTCTTCGTCTTTTTACCTATTTGATCCTGTGCTGCATTCACTATTTTAACCCTCAAATCTATCCATTCTTCTTCTACTGTATTTCTTCCCCCCATTCCTGTCAATTGTTCCCTTATGCTCTCCCTCTGTACAACCTCTGGTTCATTCAGTTTATCCAGGTCCTATCTCCTTAAATAAGAGATAGGAAGAAGAAATGGGGAGGAGGATATGGTCAGAGACAAGAAAATGGAGGCAGGGAGTTGGAGATAGTAACATTGAAGGTGGATGGGCAGATGGACAACAAGACAGGGTTGGAAGAGATGGGCACACATGGTGAAAATAGGGAAAGGGGCAGGATGAGGTTGACATATAAGGTGTGTGGGAACATGGGAACAGAAGGAGATGGACAGGTAGGGACAGTGATGCCAGGAGGAGAGGGGCAGTGGGACAGATAGAGCACCAGGGACACAAGAGGGGAAAGACAGATAGAGCAGATTGGAGGAGATGAACAGGAGATGAGGATAAAGGGGGAGAGGCAGTGAAGCTGGGTGGTAAGGGTAGCATACTAGCATATATATAAAGCAGCATAACTGTACGTATGTCTGTGTGGCCGTTCAGGATCTCTCCCGAAACCCCTTAATCGATTTCAACCACATTTCGCACACAAACAGCAAAATTAATGAATATCATCGCTCTGGATTTTACAACAACTGCAACGAAAGCGGAGTTATGGACAAAAACATTTTTTTTCAGCTCCTTCCGAACATGCTACATTACGCCATAAGCTTGTGCATCGACCACCTCTCCATGGAGAGTCTGCATACCAACGATAAAAAACGGTTGCCTAGCATTCGACGTGAGGGATGCCTCCGCAAGGGATATGTAGTTTTGGAAGTCCCTTTTCATGGCACGCAACGTGTCAGGAGCAATAAACGGCTTTCAAGCCCATTCTGTGTAAGCTGCCTACGAGGCAGATGTGATGGTGGAACAGTCAAAGTGTGCTTTATCGATTTATCTTGCATGAGCTAGAGGTGTCGATGGACATGGCTGCACATAGGTTGATATTTGTAGAGTAGGTGACAGAGAGTGAGAGAGAGAGTGGAGGAGAAAATGGTCAGAGAGACAGTGTGATGAGGAGACAGGCATAGAGGGGATAATGATATGTACAGAATTTTGGGTGGGGGAGATGGCAAATAGTGGAAGGAGGGCAAAAACAAGCTGGAGGTGAAAACTCTACAGAGGTACTGGGCAATTTGAAAAGCGTGATGTGGAAGGAGGTGATAGATAAAGGCAGGGGAAAAATCGCATAATGGACACATGAAGTGGAGAGGAAGATATGATAACAGAGAGAGGGTGGAAAAGGCAAAAATACGTCAAAGAGGATGGACACAGGAGCTTGAGGTGGAAATAGATGGGGCACAAAGAGGTGGACACGCAGTGAGGTATGGATGTTATGTGTGTAATACACATGTGAAATGCATGTGCAAGTGAAACCATGGGGAATATATAAAGCAGACAGTGTATATGTGTGCTTGAATGAATGAATGTATGTCTTACATCTTCTCCAAAAATTGTTGTCGATTTCTACAAAGCCCCCTACCCCCCCCCCCCCTCCCCTCAACACTCTTTACATACCCTAAACTGCTAATGCTGCTATCTGATTTCTCTGAGCCGTTATTGCACTTTGATGATTAACATGGATGGCTGTCACATTAACGTCACTGGTCTGCGTGAAAAAAGAAAAAACTATAAGTTACAGACTGCCATCACATGGCTTTCGATCAATCACTACACTCTCTCACACTCTCTCTCTGTCTATCTATTTTTCTATACATCAGTCTGTATGTCTGTCGAACTGTCGATGAAGTAAGAGCGCTACTCTACTTTTCCACTACTTACTGTTGAGAGGAGGTTCGTCGGGCAGAAATACAACAGCCACGTCATGACTGAAATAGCCCTCCATTTTGTAGTTCGGGTGGGCCACAACCCAGCGGGAGACCACAATCCAAGCTGTGGTCTCGTTCTTCGTCCGATGGATGCCACCCAAGCGAATGGTGAACTTGTCATAGCTGTAAGAAAAAATCTATTTTCAGCTGCAAAGCAGTCAAGTGGTGGTAATCATTTTTAAATATAGCTGACGGTAATCAACGCCACTGACATTCCATAGCAGGTGAAAACTCAAATACTCCCTGTCAACCTGTATTAGATGTATTTTCGTATATATATAAAGACTTAAATAAACACATACAATATCTACAAAGTTAATTAAACTGTGTTCTTCTGGATACAGTAACAATAAGTTATTTGTGTAATCAATCACTCATTCATGCAACATTCCAGAAATGGTTTAAATTTGATGAAGTTAAGCCATTTCATAAGAAAATGAAGAAATGCTGTCAAATTTCTGCACAAAATCACATGTTAACATTCTCGAAAATTTTAGAAAAGCTAGTATAAAATATGTATCTTAACAAAATGACTACAAATAACATTGTGTATGACTCAGGATTTTTAACGATTTCACTATAGACAATGGCTATTTCCTCATTTTATTTGAAAAATCATGAGAAAGATTTTTGGGCCATTGAAGGAAGAAACAGGTTGAAGGCGACTGAGAAATGAATAAATATACGCTAAGGTGAACAAGCGTAATGTTTCACAGAAAGTAAAGGTTCAGCTACTACAAAGGGCTGGAGATATTGTGTGAATGAGAGACGGCGCTGCTTCAAAAGTAATGCTCGTAAAAAGGCCAAAGAGAAAGAGCCCCTGGCAAATATTATGAACAATATGGGAGCATATGCGACAGCGACACCTACAATGGATAGGAGTCATAGGAAAATGGGTGGAAGCTGTACATCGCTGTATATTGGGGGAGGGGGTGGGGAAGGGTAGAGGAAGGGAGCGAGGCAGTTTGTAAGATCGGCGCATGATCTGCAAGGTCCTTCATCGCTCGTTAAACAAGTAAATAAGTACTGAGGGCTATGACTAAAGTGCAACTACCCACCGGGATCCAGTGTGGACTCTGATTATTGTGTGGCAGAGAGACTTGGTAAAAATCCTAACTGGTAAATGCGGAACCGATTTACGCTGCAAGAAGAATTTACAATTTCAACCACCACGTGCAAATCTGCCACTGTACATGGTTTTTATGACGATATGTCATCTACTCTCTCATTTGACGAGCCGTGATGTGACTGAACAGTACGACTATCGAGAAGAGAATCCATATGCTTTTAGTGAAACTTTTAAATGAACAGTGGCAATTACAGGGCTACATTGAGAATCACTCACTGAAAGATGTGAGGAGACGTCCAATATCATTAAATGGCTTAAGAAGACGATAATGTAGTTCGAAAACACAGGTGAACTCAACGTGGCACCTGAAAGAGGAAGGTGTCCTGTACTGGTGGAAGTTACTGACGAAGTTGATGTTGCTGTAACTGAATATACAGCATGTCATACAGCGAGCCCTGGTTAGTGTTATTGCTAGTGCAGTGTTATGAGAATTGCCCATTCTACAGTTAAGAATGTGAGAAATTTTGTGGTCTATTTCACACTGGTACCTCTCCAAAACACAGACTGTGTAACAAGTGGAACCTCATGATCTGCAGGAACGTTCTGAATTCACGTTTCGGTTTCGGGCATGGAATGGAGTTCATGACACTTGGCCAGGAAATATTTTATGGAACGATGAGGCATATTTTACACTGCAGGATGCAGTGAATATACACGACTGCCGCATTTGGGGTATCGTTCAACTGGATGTTGCGCATAGATAGCCAGTGCACCTGACGTATGTGACAGTATGGTACAGATTGACAAGCAACTCTATCCTTGATCTATTCTTCCTTGGAGAGAATACACCCAGAGAGGCTTTCAGGTGAGCCGTGACTTCTGTGTGTTATGCAAATCTTGTACATCACGCCTAGCTGATTTGGGAGAACACAACTGTGTGGGCACCCCGTTTTCATGCCAGAAGGGGCATGGTCTGCAAGATCACCTCATAAGAATCCATCAGACTTTTGACTCTGGGGTTATCTAAAAGAACGGGTTTACCAGGGACACGTTCGGTCTCTATCGGATCTGAAGGCCAGTACAGAGGCACACGTTGGTGAGCTTCCACCAGAACTGCTGTGAGCTAGTGTCGATCATGTTGTTTTACGGATGCAGCGTCTCATTGACGTTTCTGGTGCTCACATTGGAGAAACTTTGTAAGTGACTTTTAAAAATAATATCAACAATGCACCTTTCTCGCTGGTTTGACCTTTTCTGTCCATGCTCCATTCCTAATGTATTGCGTACGGAAACGTTTTTGTACGTTATCCTTGCATCTACAGCGCCTGATTTACACCTGGTGCCCGAAATTGGAACGAATTGTTTCCACTATAAATTGCTTCTCCATCAATGCCTTACAGTATCAACCATGTTTCACTGCCATATGATAATTAGAGCCCACACTCTAAGTAGCTGCAGCTTAATTATAACCACTTAGTATGTACACGTTTTGTGATATCTTGTGTATACACTTACGGTACAGCTATCTGTATCGCTGAGGTATGCAAGCCTCCCCACCAACGGCAAGGTCCATGGTTCTTGGGGGGGGGGGGGGGGGAGGGGTGTCCAAAAATATGTGATACGAATTATTTATTGAATCACCTAAGAATTTCATACACAGACCTGTCAAACCTAGTGCGGATACTAACTACTGCTTCCCAATATGTATCTTCGTTAGTGAAAAAATAACATACACTTCTTCATACCAAGTGCTCAGTTTATGGAATTAGTAAGGGAAACAAGAATACTCTTCATAAAGATTTAACATTAGTAGTTTAGTACACACATTTTAATAACTTGCCAGTATCCATACAAACTTTAGCTATTAATAACGTTTACTTTGAGAGCAATTATCGGCAGCTGAGTCATTCTACAGCATTGACAAATACCTTAGCAGAAGGACTGATGTGTTTATATTATGATAGACTGAATATTTCGTAAATCTGACCACTGCTGATTTTCAGTGCAGTAATATAATCATGTTAATTATGTGTAGCAAACATGTTTTTCACTTTGATAAGGTGTGGCTGCACTAGCCACAAATTATGGTGTATCTCGCATTGTGTTATAAAATTGTATATTTCTGACAAATGTGTTATTACTTCTTACGTGAAAATATGGTTAAGAATTTATCATTTACTGCACATCGATGAGAACAATTTTGTTTGGGATCTGTAAAATGGGCATTATCATTTCTTCCTTTATTTGAAAACACATATTCTTGTTTCCTAATACGTTACACCTTCTTGAGGGTCTCCTGACTAGGAATATATGGAATGAGAAGTGCACCTAATCTAACCAGTTCAGTGTACAACAGGCAGAAGAGCAAAGAAGATAATGATAACTTCATAATGTCCTACTTTATTAGAAAAGGTGGCAAATTGACGTGTGACTCTTACACTTCAAAGAAATTTGGTAAGATAATGTGAAGACCGCAAAGCAACAACCGAGAGAGAAATACAAATTCAATAGCAATGTCAATCAGCCATATATTGAACTCAGCAAAACGAACAGCTTAATCGATATGCAGTGACGTGCCACGCCATTGACAAGTTTCACATCTAAATAGCTACATGCAATGCTGACCCGACACTGTCTGGCTTCAGCATACAGTGATCACAGCAGGCTGCTATATGCCAGAATCGAGTCCAGTACAGTTATTCTGGCGACCCTCATTATCGTTTCCGCATTGCTAGTCGTGATAGATACATAGAAGCTCAAAGAACTCATCTACATTGTTGTTGTCCATGTGCCTAAATAACAAAGAGAAATTCCAAGGATAGCACTCAGAATTCTGTGTGGCTACTTGGCCATGGGAGCCTTGCTACAGTTCATGGGTGTAGCAGGATTAATTGATGACTTTGTTATATCTGCTGGTGACATTCCTTTTTAAGGGTGGTGGAGACTCCAAAGAATAAACTGCAAGGATGGGAAACACCAAATGGTATGGTATAAAGGCAATAAATTACAAATTGTGATGCATAGGATTGCATATGTCTTCATGAAGAGTAAATTGTCTTTCAGGCAAACACTATACTGAAAGTCTGTCAAAATTCCATGAAATCTAACGATAGTTGCATGTTGTTAGCTCTACTATTAGATGAGAAAAAGGAGTTTCAAGACTCACAACACTATTGGAAGGCACAAGGGCACAAAAATTATGCACAAAAGATATGAGTTTAAGCATTGCTGGTAACCGATTTCCAGTGCAGGTCGTTAAATCATATCATGACATAATCTTCACCAATTTTTCAAAACGTTTCTTGTGAAGAAGAGTGGTTGAATTTAATTTTTTTAGTACTACAAAATGAACATAAACAGCTTGAACCCTAAGAAACCTTAATTTTTGTGGTTACCGGTTTTGGTCAGTTTTTGACCATTTTCAGACCCCATAAAATTGGCGGTAGGCGATGGGAGTGAACAGAGTAAGTGTTACAAGTCCACGAATGGCAACTGCTTCACTGCATTTTAAGGGGGTTTAGATCGAATATGGAGACAGATCAATTTATCTCCCTGACAACAATCGTTTACTATTAATTTATGTAATGTTCATAATTAATTATGTATGACTATAAAGCTACACATTGTTTCCTCCTACAATTTCTGAATGTTCCAAAGACAATTTACAGTAGTATAAGCCTGTGAACTGACAAAAAAATGTATCATCACAATGTGGCATGAATTCTACTTGGACTAGTTTTTCAGTAACTGAATAAGGGCTTCATCGTTCACCAGCTGTAAACGTAGTATATAAGATTAGCAGAACATGTAATGTACCACACCTAAACAAACAAGTTGCTGACACCATATTAAGTAAATAACCAATCTACATTCCGTTTCCTCTATAAGTACTCAAAAGTAGTCTACTCATTTATGTAAAGCACTCTAGGTAAAGTATTTTTCTAGATATGTAAAAGCACCTAATCACAAATCTAAATACTATAGTATATCCTGTTTACATATAGTTTTGGAATGAAAACAAGCACACTACTCGAGAATATACAATGATGTAATACACTGTAAATGTTTGTGAAAATGGAATCAGGTTAATTACTTAATTAAGTATGACCTGATGTAAACATATTGTTAAAACGTCTTGTGTACAAATTTTAAATGTGACTGTGACTCACTCTGTGGCTCTGAATGGTCAGTCAGTGTTCACACTTGATCACATATGCAATACTGCGATGCACCTCAACTACAAATTATCTCTGTGATTCCAAACTTGTTAAAACTGTAATTCCAACAATGAATATATTGAAACTTCCTGGCAGATTAAAACTGTGTGCTCGCCCGAGACTCGAACTCGGGACCTTTGCCTTTCGCAGGCAAGTGCTCTACCATCTGAGCTATCGAAGCACGACTCATGCCCAATACTCACAGCTTTACTTCTGCCAGTATCCGTCTCCTACCTTCCAAACTTTACAGAAGCTCTCCTGCGAAACTTGCAGAACTAGCACTCCTGAAAGAAAGGATATACCGGAGACATGGCTTAGCCACAGCCTGGGGGATGTTTCCAGAATGAGATTTTCACTCTGGAGCGGAGTGTGCGCTGATATGAAACTTCCTGGCAGATTAAAACTGTGTGTCCGACCGAGACTCGAACTCGGGACCTTTGACTTTTGTGGGCAAGTGCTCTACCACCTGTAAAGTTTGGACGGTGGGAGACGGATACTGGCAGAAGTAAAGCTGTGAGTACCGGGCGTGAGTCGTGCTTCGGTAGCTAGTTAGAAACCCTTGGAGGAGAAGATTACATTTAGGGGGAAATACTTGGATTGAACACTTGCTGAGGGAGATGTAGATTATGAAGAGCTAGACAGTCATATACTGCTAGCAAAAAGTAGTCTAAGTAAACTGGGACATCAGGTAGTAGAAAATGAAAGTGAAGTAGATGGTTCGATAACTCAAAAAATAGTTAAATTGAAGGTTCGAAAATCGTATTAAAGTGGGAACATGTTAACGAAAATTGCAACAGACTTTCTGAAGTGAATTTCTAAATAAGAATGTCCAGAGAGCTGAAGTCAAGGAGAAAACTGATAGATCGAAATCAACAGCAGAAGCAGCTGAATGCTCTAGTGGATGTAGTTGAACCTAAAATTGTAAATGTACTAGCACTCTTGCTATTAGATTAACAAACTTTTGAATGATATTGGAATAGTCAATACTATCACAATGTAGGATAACTAAAGTTTGAAAACAGCAGTATCTCAAACTAAACAGAATTAGGAAGAGAAATTGAAGGACTTTAGTGTAAAGCAAATAATCAGATTTGTGTTATTAACACTAAAGCTGTGGATGTAGAAAAAATAGTTAGTAGTAATGTTGATGCATAAAAAACCAATGTGTGAAACATTATTTAGAATTCCAGGAAAATATCTCTACAAAAAGTTTCGTTAGTAACTGTTGCAGTATTTGGCCTGAGGCACCTATAACAAAACTTCTTAGTGAGGGTAAATTACATTCTCTCTACTTTGTATAAGACTTTTGTGAGAATGATGTTCTTAAATGACTGATTTGTTTCAAATTAAATTTGAAAACCGGTTTTAACAGAGAAGCACTTTCATAACTGAATCAGCATATGTTTTATACTGTGATGTAATTAAAAACTGTGTTCCTAATAGATTTTGCTCTTAATCAAAAGCGAGTTTTTGAATGGCCCTAAATACAGAGAGCGAAATAAGAGTACAAAAGAATTGCTTGAAAAACAGTTTAGAAGAATAATATATTTGGTCAGACTCAAACAGATGCCTAGAAAACAAGACTTCTAGCAAATGCGCAATGAGGTATAGTTAATGAATCAGGAGCCTCAAGTGAATAATTTCTAAAGTACCGGGTGATCAAAAAGTCAGTTTAAATTTGAAAAGTCAATACATCACGGAATAATGTAGATAGAGAGGTAAAAATTGACACACATGCTTGGAATGGTATGGGGTTTTACTAGAACAAAAAAAAATCCATCGTTTTCAGGCCTTTTTTCTTCGAGGAAATGCTTCATTCTGGTTTTGTAACCGCTACCGTGATGGGTGAGAGGTACAGCAATATGTTACAGAATCGCATTATCCCCAGCCTGGCTGATAAACACTTGCTGGAACCTTAATGTTTATGCAGGATGTTGCTCCACCCCGTATTGTTAGAAACGTGAAAGATCTCTTGAGGATGTCGTTTGGTGATGATCGTGTGCTCAGCTGCTACTTTCGTTATGCTTGGCCTCACAGGTCCCCAGACAGCCAGTGCGATTATTGGCTTTGGGATTACCTGAAGTCTCAAGTGTATCGTGATCGACCAACATTTCTAGGGATGCTTAACAAAATGGCTCTGAGCACTATGGGACTTAACTTCTGAGATCATCAGTCCCCTAGAACTTAGAACGACTGAAACCTAACTAACCTAAGGACAGCATACACATCCATGCCCGAGGCAGGATTCGAACCTGCGACTGTAGTGGTCACGCAGTTCCAGACTGACACGCCTACAACCTCTCGGCCACAGGATGCTGAAAGACAACATCCGACGCCAATGCCTCACCATAACTCCAGACATGCTTTAGTGTTGTTCACAACATTATTTCTTGGCTACAGCTATTTTTGAGGAATGATGGTGGACATATTGAGCATTTCCTGTAAAGAATATCATCTTTGCTTTGTCTTATTTTGTTATGCTAATTATTGCTATTCTGATCAGATGAAGCTCCATCTGTCGGATATTTTTGGAACTTTTGTACTTTCTTGGTTTTAATAAAACCCCATGTCATTCCAACCATATATATCAATTTGTACCTCTATATCTATACTATTCCGTGATTTATTCAGTTTTCAAATTTATACTGAGTTTTTGATCACCCGGTATACTGACAAGCTGCACAGTCTTAGGGAAAAATGAGAGTCAGAAATTTAATTGTGGTGCAGTTGATGGTTATAAACTTTGGGGTGTGATCGACATTATAATGGGAAAAATCATTTGGAGAAAGAAGTAGGATATTGCAGGAGTAGTTGTCAGGGATTGTGAAATTTTATGTGACTTCATGAGATAAATAGGATGGAAACAATAAATCACAAGATAATATAAGGGCAGATAACAAGGAAATGTACTGTGGAATTAATGATTGTCCCATTGTGAACATGTCAGTTTGGAGAAAAAAATATGAACGAAAATATGGGCAGTAATTACATGATCAGATTATAGGGGAGAAGAAATTCAAACAGCTGTGTGCAGAATGTTTTATATTTTATGCAACAAACAACAGAAATTTACAATTTTACAAATCGTTATATCAAATAACTGATTTTGATATATTTTTGGTGCAGCTGAACTGACCTCTGAATTTATTTCACTTACTCCTTTGTGGAAAGCTACTGCAAAGACGTATTCTGCTGCATTTGTCAAAAATTATCTGAAATAAGTTAAACATGTGGATAAAGTGGCTTCAGACAATGGTTCCCAGTTCCATTCACATTTCTCGTTATGCACTTTATGCCAACATAAGATTAAACCTGTCTACATTTCTGATTAGTTGCCAGCATCCAATTAGGCAGAATGTTTTATGAATGAACTTAACAAGCCCTGAAGACTGTTCTATCATCACCAACATCTGACATTGGACAAACATGTCAACATTTCCCAAAATATTCGCAATGAGATACCCCATGATTCTGCTTCACTACAGCCTCTACTTATATTCAGGAACAAACAGTTACCACATTATATTAAAGAACTTGTACCTTTTCCAAATTCACAACAATTATGTCACAAGGTAGTAGTTAATTTATCATTTAGTTACATTAGGAAAGCTACTGAAAGATTATAGAAACTACAATCTGCAAAATGAAGGTAAAGTAATTACATGTGAGACAGAAGGTATTACTCAAATCTCATCACTTATTACATAAAGATAAAAAAATTATTCACAATTATTGTTCTTCATCACAATGGACCTTACAGTATCTTTTAGAATTGTACTCTACAGTGTGATTTAGACTGAAACTTTCTATATGCACAAGACCAGAGGACTTCTCTGTGTCACACATGTGAAGCAATTTATTGAATAAAACTTCATCTAATATCCTGAGAAGTTGAACAGTTTTGACTTTTTTTATATTTGTATACAGCTATATTCTTGCATCCAAATATCAATTTTTGATTATGAAAAGTGCATTGCACTACTTTTTATTGTTGTGTTTTTGGCCACATATATTGCACAGGAATTTATTACATAAAGGTAAAAAAATTAGTCACAATTATTTTTCTTCTTTACAGTGGACATTGTAGCATTTGTTAGAACTGTACTCAACAATGTAATTCAGGTTGAAACTTTATATGAGTACAAGAGTAGATGACTTAACTGCATCACACATGCAAAGCAATTTATTGAGTAAAACTTCATCTAATTTCTTGTGGAGTTAATGAACATTTTTCATTTTTGTATGTTTGTACACAGCTACATTTCTGCATCAAAATGTCAATTTTTGATTATAAAATATGCATTGCTCTAATTTTTATTATTGTATTTTCAGCCACATGTATAGAACTGCAATGTCAGGAACATAGTATTTTGTAGATAGTGCTTTGTACATACTGAAATGTGATTTTTCGCATTTGAGGCATTTGTTGCTACAAAGGAAGATAAAATGAAAAATGTATTTTAAATATTGTTGCACAGAAGGAAGTAATCCGTATCCAGCTAATGGAGTGTTCCATGAGTGATACACATAGAAAAGAAGAATACGTGAAATAAAATGTGGCTAGAGCCTCCCGTTGGGTAGACCAGTCGCCTGGTGGAAGTCTTTGGAGTTGACGCCACTTCGGCGACTTGTGCGTCGATGGGGATGATGTGATGAAGACAACACAACACCAAGTCCCTGAGCAGAGAAAAACTCTGACCCAACTGGGAATCGAACTCAGGTCCCTTTGCACAGCATTTGGCCACACTGAGCTCTCAGCTGTCGAGGAAGACAGAATACTTGGAAGCCTTTTTACTTTTCTTCTAAGAATATAAGCCTTACAACAGATTTTTTTAAATTTTTTTTCCTGCCTTAGCACTATAGTTTAACTTTTAATGTTGTAAGATGACTTTATTTATACAGATTTGTTTGTTCTAATATTATTTCCAGATGACGTAATTTTTCCTTTTAAGACCAACAGTATTTGATGAAAATGAAGTTTAAGGATATAACGAATCTAGGTATGCAATGGTATAAGCCAAAATGAAGCTTCAAAGAACCAGATGAGATGAAGAAGACTTTTCATTCGGCTTAGTGTGATTGAGAAATTAGATTTTTGATGTGACAGTATGTATTTACGTTTTTAGCTGTGCTTGTGATGTTGGTGGGTTTGAAAAGGGATTATGATACGTACAGAGGTTAGGGAGTAATGTAAGGCACTTTGGGATGCTCGCATAGCAGAAATAAATTAGAGAAGTTGTTTTAGTACATATCGAAATGTGAATAAAAGTAAAATTGTAAGGAGCAATGGCGGATATATATAACATGATTTATAATGAAAGGAAATATGACAAGGCTTGATGACAATAATAGGAAATAGTATGTTTTTATTGAAGTAAAATGTAACAAGGATTAAGGAAGGAATTGAGAATTCACAAAAGTTCAGTGCACTAGGAAAAAAGGTTGGTTACTTCATTTATGCCCATCGTTTATTGCTAACATTATGTAAATCCTCTTGCAAGCGGTATCATTTAAACAAAAGCGCCATAGATGAGGCAACAAAACAGGTCATTTGTAACATTATTTAATCAGTATGTTGAGTTCATTTTGGAATACAAGTTTAAAATTTGTATCTTTCGTGTTTTCTTTGTTAGTATAAGATGGTATTTCAAGGTTTCTTCTTGTGGCTGACTGACAACTAATGACTTTCTAATATGAGTTTTCTTGCAGATAATTATCCAAATGCATTCAATGACTTTCTCTTTAGTTAGTACAACCATAGTTGATTCCTAATCTCACATGCATTTGTAGTTTATTTGTTTCCTGTCACTATATGTGTTTGTAGCTCAGTAGCAATAGTCTGTGTTCTGTGCCTAGTTGGGCAATATATTGAAATATCTTAAGTGCATCAATGCGAATAATATTTCTTTTCCCTTCTTTCTTGTCATTCATTGGTGATGTGTAGTATTGAGACATTTATTTTTACATTTGTTTTCTTTTGTTAGTTGTTTTATTTTGAAATATTTTACCTTCACTATTATGATTACACTGCATGTGTAGCTTCAGTTTAATACCATAGGAATAGCTATTATGTTAATCTTTTGTATTAGTGCAAAGCTTTTAAGAGAAAATTGGTTATTTCCGCTTAGGTACATATTTTATCATGCGCATTAGTTCTCATATTCCAGACATTTTGTTTTGTCTTATGTGGTTTATTCAATCTTAGATTGTGACATACATCCTCTTAAGTTTCAGGTAACTTTGTTGCACTTTCCACAGAGCATTATCACCAAAACACACCCACTCACCTAACCCACCCACCCACCCACCCACCCACCCCACCCACCCAAACCACCCACCCAAACCACCCACCCACACACCCACCCACCCACCCACCCACCCCCCCCCCCCCCCCACACACACACACACACACACACACACACACACACACCAGTGTTAGAGAGAAATGGACTTTTGCAATTACAATTTTGTTCTGTTATCACTACTACAAATGGACAGATGGATTGGGCAGTGTGTCACATAATATACCAATTCAATGGCCTGTGCTGTCATCAGAAGGGATTCACAGAATTATAAATGGCAATACTGGTCTAGTGGTACAAATGAGTCATCAGCAGATGCATCACCACTAAGAACATTGGATTTGTGGGGTGTCATTAATGAACACATCCCACTGGGCTTGCTGAGTCCACACCTTATGTTACGATTCAACAAACAATGACATTTCTACTATGTGATTGGATTCAATCACTACTGGCTCAAAGGATATGGTAGGTCGGTTTTCAGAGGAGGACATATTTCAGAGCTGCCTTCCTGATTCTTCCTTGTAGTTCCCACGTATGTACTGTTTCAGCACTGTATACCGAGTTCATCCTTGATTGTACACTCTGGAGAATCCTGATGTGTAGTGGGGTGACGTTTGTGTGAGAAATGCATGCTGTATTTTCCCATTCCTCCCTGAGCAGAAAAGTGTCATTCAGTCATTCATTTCCCTTGTTAAATAGGTTTTATATTATCCAGTGTCTTTTGCGTTACTCAGATATTTATTGGTTAGATCATACCTTATGTAGATATTAACTCATGTAATCAAAAGTGCAATTTGGTTACTACTGTATTATGTATCTCAAATGTAATTTTTTCTCGCATGTCAAAGTGTACGTTTAGATAATCTATTTGTTCGTTTTTTTTTCAGAAATTCACTGAATAAATTTAAATGTAGACTTCCACAGCCATTTTCACAGGTAATAAAATTTTTTCTGGGTTTGTGACTGCATTGTCATTATGTAAAAGTACCGCCGATTTGAAACTTCCTGGCAGATTAAAACTGTGTGCCGGACCGAGACTCGAACTTGGGACCTTTGCCTTTCGCGGTCAAGTGCTCTACCAACTGAGCTACCCAAACACGACTCACGCCCCATCCTCACAGCTAGGCGAAATACCCTCAGACTTCAAGAAGAATATAATAATTCCAATCCCAAAGAAAGCAGGTGTTGACAAATGTGAAAAATATCTAACTATCAGTTTAATAAGTCACAGCTGCAAGATACTAACGAGGATTCTTTACAGACGAATGGAAAAACTAGTAGAAGCTGACCTCAGGGAAGATCAGTTTGGATTCCTTAGAAATATTGGAACACGTGAGGCAATATTGACCCTACGACTTATCTTAGAAGCTAGATTAAGGAAAGGCAAACCTACGTTTCTAGCATTTGTAGACTTAGAGAAAGATTTCGACAATGTTGACTGGAATACGATCTTTCAAATTGTGAAGGTGGCAGGGGTAAACTACAGGGAGAGAAAGGCAATTTACAATTTGTACAGAAACCAGATGGCAGTTATAAGAGTCGAGAGACATGAAAGGGAAGCTGTGGTTGGGAAGGGAGTGAGACATGGTTGTAATTATCCCCGATGTTATTCAATCTGTATATTGAGCACGCAATAAAAGAAACAAAAGAAAAATTTGGAGTAGGTATTACAATCCATGGAGAAGAAATAAAAACTTTGAGGTTCACCAATGACATTGTAATTCTGTCAGAGACAGCAAAGGACTTGGAAGAGCAGTTGAGCGGAATGGACAGTGTCTTGCGAAGAGGGTATAAGATGAACATCAACAAAAGCAAAACGAGGATAATGGAATGTAGTCGAATTAAGTCGGGTGATGCTGAGGGAATTAGATTAGGAAATGAGACACCTAAAGTAGTAAAGGAGTTTTGCTATTTTGGGAGCAAAGTAACTGATGATGGTCGACGTAGAGAGGATATAAAATGTAGAATGGCAATGGCAAGGATAGCGTTTCTGAAGAAGAGAAATTTGTTAACATCGAGCATAGATTTAAGTGTCAGGAAGTCGTTTGTGAAAGTATTTGTATGGAGTGCAGCCAAGTACGGAAGTGAAACATGGACGATAACTAGTTTGGAAAATAAGAGAATAGAAGCTTTTGAAATGTGGTGCTACAGAAGAATGCTGAAGATTAGATGGGTAGAGCACATAACTAATGAGGAAGTATTGAATAGGACTGGGGAGAAGTTTGTGGCACAACTTGTCTAGAAGATGGGATCGGTTGGTAAGTCATGTGTCGAGGCATCAAGAGATCACCAATTTAGTATTGGAGGGCAGCGAGGAGGGTAAAAATCGTAGAGGGAGGCCAAGAGATGAATACATTAAGCAGATTCAGAAGGATGTATGTTGCAGTAGGTACTGGGAGATGAAGAAGCTTGCACGAGATATAGTAGCATGGAGAGGTGCATCAGACCAGTCTCAGGACTGAAGACCACAACAACAACAACCCAGCAAAACTAGATCCAGTGGTCGTCGTGTGAGACAAATGGTAGAAACTCAAAATGAGAATTCAGCACTGGGTGAAATTAATTTTGTCAAACATTTATTACAAATTAGTAGCTCCATTGAAAATTACGAAAACATCACCGACAGGCTAGCTCACATTAAATGACTGTCGAATCAAAGTAATGGATGGAACATGGCTAGTGGAATTTTGGGTTTTGAGAAAGAATCTGTAGGAAATGAGAAATCACATTTCAGAACAAACTCAAGCAGCAGCAGCAGATTCCAGTTTTGTGTCAATTTCTTTCATTTTGCGAATAGTCCAAGTCTCCTCCATTTTCTCCTGGACCTATCAGGTCGGACGAGGGAGGACATAGAAGCAATTCATGGGAGGGCTGCTAGATTTGTTACTGGTAGGTCTGATCATTAAGCGAGTGTTACGGAAAAGCTTCAGCAACTCGGGTGGGAGTCTCTGGAGGAAAGGAGGCGTTCTTTTCGTGAATCGCTACTGAGGAAATTTAGAGAACCAGCATTTGAGGCTGACTGCAGTACAATTTTACTGCCGCCAACTTATATTTCGTGGAAAGACCACAAACATAAGATAAGAGAGATTAGGGTTCGTACAGAGGCATATAGGCATTCATTTTTCCCTCGTTCTGTTTGGGAGTGGAACAGGGTGAGAAGATGCTAGTTGTGGTACGAGGTACCCTCCGCCACGCACCGTATGGTGGATTGCGGAGTATGTATGTAGATGCAGACTTTGAATATTAACCTCATCTCCATTCAGATAGCTTAGTTTCCATTCTGTCGGTAGGAGGCGTTCACACAAATTACAGGTCAAGTTTCAAAGTGAGCTATTGGGTCCACAATATCCTTGCTTAAACTTTAACATTGGTGGAACCTCTTCTGTCTCTGAAATCAGAATGGACATTATGCCTTTACTATTTTTCCCTGCTTCAGCAAATACTCAGCTATCTTTGTCAGCTTGCGCAATTCATTTGCCACATTTAAAATTTTGTCAAACTTAGTGACTTGAATTTTATTTTAGAATACTGCAGTTGCAATGACTTTTTCAGAAACTTGCCCCCTGTGACTCCCAAAATGTCCTAAAATTAAACTACCAACTTTAGTTATACTATCTTCTTTATGTTTCCTCTAATGTGCTCTCAAATTTTTCAGACTCCGTTATATTTTTCCGTCATTGTCATTCGATTTAATCTGTTCCCCTTGATCATCATGATCCTATCTTCCACACTCTTAGTCTGAGCTTCAAATTCTATCCTTAGCTCTTTCAACAACTGTTTAATGGAACTTCCTGGCAGATTAAAACTGTGTGCCCGACCGAGACTCGAATTCGGGACCTTTGCCTTCCGTGGGCAAGTGCTCTACCATCTGAGCTACCGAAGCACGACTCACGCCCAGTACTCACAGCTTCACTTCTGCCAGTATCCGTCTCCTGCCTTCCAAACTTTACAGAAGCTCTCCTGCGAAGCTGTGAGTACCGGGCGTGAGTCGTGCTTCGGTAACTCAGTTGGTAGACCACTTGCCCGCGAAAGGCAAAGGTCCCGCGTTCGAGTCTCGGTCGGGCACACAGTTTTAATCTGCCAGGAAGTTTCATATCAGCGCACACTCCGCTGCAGAATGAAAATCTCATTCTGGGAACTGTTTAAAGCTTCACCTCCAAATCATTTTGTATTTTCCCAGCCTTGACCAAAAACATTAATATATCTTGCCACATTTTTTGCGCACTTTCATCTTTCTTTGTTAAGTCGGTCAATCTCGTTTTCAAATATTAATTCTGTTTTCCTAACTTTCGATAAAAATCTCTATTCATACTCTTTATTAGATTTCTGAGGCACTCCATTAAATGTTCCTGATTAGCAAAGCTACTGGCCAATACATCCAGCTCAAGGAATTGCGTGTGTGTTGTTGCACTGGTCAGTAGTGGAGAACCAGATGCATCAGTAAATTTATTTTCACAGTTTAAATGATTGCTTGAGCACAGTCTAAGTCTATAGTTGTACCACAGTTAACAGATCTCATTACATAAATGTGTGGCGTCAGTTTTTTTCGGAAAAGTCCAAAATAACAGACACCAGCATTCATATAATTTTACAGGCCTGTCTGGGAAGTGATCATCAGTGCAGATGCACAAATACATCTGACCTACTGTGGGAATCTTGGAAGATCGTATATGGAGGAAATGGACAGCAGCTGTGGAAAGGTGGTGCTCAATGGGAGTGTGGCTAAAAGGTGAGTCAAGATAGTCCATTAAGTTGCGATAACACTGTGTCCTGGATGGCATAGTGGTTATCGCACCTGCCTAATAAGCAGGAGATTCCGGGTTGGAATCCTGGTCTGGTACACATTTTCACTCGTCGTCGCTGATGCCACGTAATGTCCAAGTGCAGCTGACAGCTGTGATCCCTCACCTTTCCATTTCATTCTTCCGCTCTCCACCTTCAATATACATATAACAGACCTCAGAGTCTGACTAATAGCCATAGTATCCTGTACATTAACTGGGGCTCTATTGTCTCGTTCTTCAGCTCCATCATCAAATCTGACAAATTTTGAATTGACTCAACATATATCTGATTATTTATCACAAGATCCTAGTGAATAATATGTAGATCCAAAGCAGCGTTCACCATGTATCTGTCATGTTGCTGTGGCTGTCAGCTGCTAACAGTGTCAACTGATTTTGAAATAAGCTCTCGAGCGCCATAAAGTATATCTTAGCAAGGAAAGCCATGTATAGAGCATCACACCTGGGGTTGTTGTTGTTGTTGTTGTTGTCTTCAGTCCTGAGACTGGTTTGATGCAGCTCTCCATGCTACTCTATCCTGTCCCTTCATCTAGTCAAGTTGTGCCACAAGCTTCTCTTGTCCCCAATCCTATTCAATACCTCCTCATTAGTTATGTGATCTATCCACCTTATCTTCAGCATTCTTCTGTAGCACCACATTTCGAAAGCTTCTATTCTCTTCTTGTCCAAACTAGTTATCGTCCATGTGTCACTTCCATACATGGCTACACTCCAAACAAATACTTTCAGAAACGACTTCCTGATACATAAAAATATATTCGATGTTAACAAATTTCTCTTCTTCAGAAACGCTTTCCTGGCCATTGCCAGTCTACATTTTATATCCTCTCTACTTCGACCATCATCAGTTATTTTGCTCCCAAAATAGCAAAACTCCTTTACTGCTTTAAGTGTCTCATTTCCTACACACCTGGGGTAGAGGTAATAAATTAACTAAATATCTTGCCCCATGTGTCAGTACATGTGAACTAAGCTTTTTCATGCGTTTTGTGTAAGGCTGCGGATAATAGAAAAGGGAGATGAAAAAGAATACCTCAGTTGCGCTAGAAGATAAATGATTTAATTCTTGGCTGCAACATTTAACAACTTGATTAAAATGTCAGTGTAACCAGGGATACGATACTTATAATGCTTTTATTAACCATGATAAAGACCAAACAGAATTTACTGTGCATGTTCTAGCACAGGTAGATTCCAATGATTCATACTGGGAAACTGGGATTGTGATTAGGTGGTGAGAAGTAAGATAGTAGTAGCAGTTGGGGACCGCTAGGAACTTCCATGTGGAGTTGATTAACTGACATAGAAATAATTCCCATTGAACATTTACGATATACAAAGTATAAATGTATACCATTGACGATAAGCGTGCTCACCAAGACTTTCCTTCAAATGCCTATTCATTGCGAGTATCACATGCATTAGCAGAGTCAAGGCACACAAAAGAAGATGAGTCATTCATGCATACTTCGAGCAGACGACACCCAAAAGATTTCTCTTTAAGTGTTTTAGAAGTGTGCCACAGTACAGTGCTCTTCACAGAGATGTGAAGCCTTGTCTGCAAGAAAAGTATTCAATATTTCATGAAAATATTTATCAATCAAGAACCACATAAACTAGCAAAATATACCACGTGTACCAATGCCAGATTGACTTTCAAAGTGTAGCTCTGTTCGTTTACAACATCACAAAGGCCTATGAACTGTATGAAGGACATACGGTTGGTTATTAGTGAACAACAGAGGAGCAAGTTAACTTCCTGTAAGTGAATTACGTCATCTGAATAATTGGATGATAAATGAGCTTAGAATGTTGTACACTGTTTATTTAACAATAACACAGAGGAGTGTATAAATGACACATTGTTCGTCATGGCTGAACAATGGCTAAATTTCATAAGAATTTGAATATTTGACACAGATTACTTAGAATTACAACTCTCATTAATGATTTACACTCACTCACTATGATCCCTTTTGCTGCTCACACATGGTGATGGCATCAACACAAAGAATGAGTTATTAAGTCTCTTAACTCACAAAACACCAGTAATTTCGATTTTGTGCTAAAAATAATTAATTTCCCTGATATCATTGAACTTTATGTTAGAAACATCAAATAAAAGTACAGTTCCAGTGTGTAATCAAAAGCACCTGGGACACTTGGTCTGAACATAAAACACCCTTCTAAAATTGTAAGAACTTGTTTAACTACAAAATCACATGTATTTCCACAATTATAATCTCAAACTACCATTCCATCGCTGTAAGGAAGATGATTAATCAGAATAACAGCGTACTTAAAGAACTTTCTAATACCTACATTGTACCAACTGCAGAGTTAATTGTAAACTAATATACCTTACTGGAATTCCACTGAAAGAGTTTCAGTTGAATCCACCTGCTGTTACCTACCCTCACATATCCATAGAGAGGAAAGTGGTTGCTCCAAATACGCACATCACACTCCTGTCAAAATGGTTAGACAATCCATGACCATTAAACCAGTTATGCCAGAAAAGGTTACCATTGAGTCCAATTACCGTCAACACAATGGCTGGCAAGAATGTGTTAGCAGAATACACATCCCACTACCAACAAGTGGATATGTTCAGCTTATATCATTCATTCAGTTTGACAATGAAGATTGGAAAAGACAGGAAAATTACTGATATTCTTTAGAAATAGGTCAAATGAAGAAGCAGCGACTATTGTCGATCCTTGGAGTCGTTTGCTATCACAAACAAGTAGCAAGAGGCACTAGCAACGTCAATGGAAGATTACTTCTTAAGAAAGCGGTCTGATGGACCCCTTTAAACTGTCATTACGCTACTTGACTTGATAAATCTTATTAGCATTTTGAGAATGTTGTTCATTTCAGACAAATTGTTATCCCTATCCACATCTCTACTCTACAGGCGATGTATTTCAGCTTATAAATTGAGAGAATGGGATGAAGCAAATAGAATCTTAAGATTTGACACTGACTATAGCATACGATACACATGTCACAAAAATCTCTAGCTCCATTTATTTGGAAGTTAGTTAAAATGTCAACTATAATTAAGAATATGTATCAATCACATTTTGAAAGTTTTCTTGGTGTCAGTCAGTGATATAATGCAATCGACTGACTCTAAAATAATATTGCAACTGTAAACATGTGAATATTGCTGATACCAGATCCTTTAAGCTTCACACAGTTTTGATCACAAATCCAGTAAAATGGAACCTCTATGTATGTTCCAAATTAATGTTAGCACCAGTCTGCATACTATAAATGAGCTGCAACTCGATAATTAGTCAGAAGTGTTATTGGGTTTAAATACAGTGTTGTTATATTGGTTGTACTTAATTACTCAGTTTTTATATCATACAGGAACCCATTTTCTTGCACAAACTTTGCAAATAAAAGTGTCTCTTCATACAAGTTGGGCAATAAGTTGTAAAAGGAAGTGTTATGGGCCTATAAATTGCGTGCGGAATTCAATATAAAATGACTCTGAATTCAAATGTTGTTTTTATGTACATATAACACAGAATCATACATACTAGATGGGAGATACGTGGTTGCAATGAGCAGTTGCATCACAAAGCCATATTAAATGCACACGTGGACTACAGATGGTCACAGTATTCCACCCACATCTGATTGGTTCTATCCTCATTGAAACAAATATGAATTTCACTTCTGCATTTGGATTAGAAAAATGAATTGTTATATTGTAGGAAAAGACATTGTGGAATATTCATAGCGAAATGAAGCCCATATGTTGGAAGTATGAAGAAAAGTGTGTGTGTGTGTGTGTGTGTGTGTGTGTGTGTGTGTGTGTGTGTGTGTACTGTGTTTTGAGATTGTTTTATGGAGATGTAACTTGATACTTAGTTATGTTTCTGGCTGCTGGCTGGAGGTAGTATAATGACAACTTCTGAAAGAAATAATGCCAAATAATTTGTAGTAACAAAAAAATATAATGAAGGGGAAGAGAGGAAATTTTTTGTATATATGTGAAGGACACAATGTTAAATGTGGTTCTAAGTGCTCCTGTCTTGCTAAGCCCTGCTATCAGATACTATTGTTTCAGTATCTGTTAAAGTGGCAGATGTACTTGAAGTTATGCATTTATTTACACTTGCCCTTATAGTTACTGTAAAAAACACTTTATCTCCAATGAGAAAATACAGTTCCAACATCCCATGAAGTGTAAGTGTGTGAACTTAATAATTTAGTTTAAATTATAATTAAGGAAAAGTAGTGCATAAACAAAAATTTCATTAAGGGAAATAACCAATTATGGGCAAATTATGGTAATGTATGTAACTGAGGTTTTTAGTCTGTGTAAAGGACAATAACTGCTTTTAGCATTTGAAAATAATCTTTTGTTGCTTGCATTCTACACCTTTGACAAATAGTAGAAATGCCTTGTTTAATATGTGCTTGCTGTTGTATAATTTATTTTTAATTGTATGATTGGTTTTCTCAGTGTCCATTTTGTAGTCCACATTTTAATTGTAGGTATATATTTCGATTGGAGACCATTACACAGTACAAATATCTGTTAATATAAGGTGTTACATATATATCATAAAACAAAGGTCAAAATATAATACATGTATTATAATTTGATTTTTGGTTTATGATATATATGTAACAGCTTGTATTAACAGAAATTTGTACTGGAAAGTGGTCTCCAAACTAAAGTGGTCATACAGTGAAAACCAAATTATACAGCAGTTTAACATGTTACAATATGACATTTTTATGATTTAAGCACTGTTTTTATATAGAAAAGGTACAAACTAAAAGTATTAATTGGACAAAAATTAGAATAACACAAAATATTTTGTTTCAAGCTTGTTAGTGAAATATGTGTGCTGTGAAGGAAACAGTAATTGGAGTTTGACTATGGGAACATTTGGCATAGAAAAGAGTCGTAGAGTGCTGAATGTTAATGAAATAATGTTGAATGTCAAAGAAAAGAAGTAAAGAGAAGAGATTCAATTGGAAATATTTTGAGAGATGACTGTAATAGACAAAAATTTGAAACACTTCTACCTGAGAACTCAATGACAGTAGTTATTATCTTAATTATTTTTGGATTTCTTTGAATCTTCTGCTATACAGACAGGATAGTACATTTAATGTATGTGTGCCTGCACAGTGAAGGAATTGGCTTCCAGTTACTTATAGATCGTAAGTGACAAAACAAGCTGATTCCACAAATTCTGTACTAGGTATGTGACAACATATGCAAAGTAAATGCAGTTGCTTTATGAAAATGCTCCATGCTTATAGTTTGGTTCTAATTGTCGCCACAGACAACTATATTATTAAGTTTTGGCTTATCAGCAAGTGTAGCTAACACTTTATGATTACCATTCATACAGTGAATTTTTGAGTGTTTATGTCCAAAGACCCTTCATTTTCATGTTGTCTGCCTCCCTGTAAAAAACGTTTGCCCACATATGTTTACATAATAAAAATCAGTATCTCAAAAATCAGTTTCCTTTGAAGTGTGTTTGTATTCTCTGACATGATGACTGTTGAAAACAGAACTTATTTTCAAAACATGTCCAGTATTTGAATAATAAAAAGTTCATGCAGTTAATATAGTGTCAGCTTGTAACAATGAATACTTTGTTGAAGAATCACAAGAGGAGAAGTATACTCGGAAAAGGCCAGGCGATGCATGAAGACTTCAGTGGCAGAGATACCGACATCAGGTACTGGATTTTACTTGGGAGCAGATCTAGACTCAGATCACAATTTAGTAATGATGAAGAGTAGGGTGAAGTTCAGGAGACTAGTCAGGAAGAATTAGGGCACAAAGAAGTGGAATACAGAGGTAACACCAAATGAAGAGATATGCCTGAAGTTCTACGAGGCTATTGATACTGCGATAAGGAATAGTTCAGTAAGCAGTTTAGTTGAAAAGGAATGAACATCACTAAAGTGTGCGATTAAAAAAGTTGGAAAGAAAATCATAAGTACAAAGAAAGTAATGCTACAAAAACTGACATAGTGTCTGATGGGATAGCAGCAATCAGTACATTTTTTTACCCTGCTTCACTTTGGACCGTACCGAAATGTAAGGACCTACAGAAAATAACACTACTGTTGTCGAACGTTTCACAGAAGTTAATTTTATTTCACATGAATTAGGTCGAAGGTGTTACTGTCTTAGAGATTTTGCTCACAATTTCTCCTGTACTATATCAAAGAGTCAACAACCACTAAAGAAATTAAGTGGTAATTTGAAATACATCAGTAGCTTACAATACACAACAATGAGATGTGAAGATAGTGTGAGGCTATCTGTTACATAACACTTGTTCGATTTCTCATTACTCGACACTTGCAGATTCTTCCTTTAATAGAACACCATATGACGGTAATGCCATCTTTGAAACAGCAGCACTAAAAAAGTGACTCATATCGCAAAATCTTCTTCATGTCCCTTGATTCTTATAACTGCCATCTGGTTTCTGTACAAATTGTTAATAGCCTTTCGTTCCCTGTATTTTACCTCTGCTACCTTCAGAATTTGAAAGAGCGTATTTCAGTCAACATTGTCAAAAGCTTTCTCCAAATCTACAAATGCTAGAAACATAGGTTTACCTTTCCATAATCTAGCTTCTAAGATAAGTCGTAGGGTCAGTATTGCCTCACGTGTCCCAACATTTTGACGGAATCCAAACTGATCCTCCCCGAGGTCTGCATCTACCAGTTTTTCCATTCGTCTGTAAAGAATTCGCGTTAGTATTTTGCAGCCGTGGCTTATTAAACTGATAGTTCGGTAATTTTCACATTTGTCAACACCTGCTTTCTTTGGGATTGGAATTATTATATTCTTCTTGAAGCCTAAGGGTATTTCGCCTGTTTCATACTTCTTGCTCACAAGATGGGAGAGTTTCGTCAGGACTGGTTCTCGCAAGGCTGTCAGTAGTTCTAGTGCAATGTTGTCTACTCCCGGGGCCTTGTTTCGACTCAGGTCTTTCAGTGCTCAAGCAGTATCATATCCCCCATTTCATCTTCATCTACATCCTCTTCCATTTCCATAATGTTGTCCTCGAGTACATCGCCCTTGTATACACCCTTTATATAATCCTACCATCTTTCTGCTTTCCCCTCTTTGCACCGAACTGGGTTTCCATCTGAGCTTTTGATATTCATACAAGTGGTTCTCTTTTCTCTGAAGGTCACTTTAATTTTCCTGTAGGCTGTATCTACCTTACCCCTAGTGAGATAAGCCTCTACATCCTTACATTTGTCCTCTAGCTATGGCAGCTTAGCGCTTCCTGTCGATCACATTTTTGAGACGTTTTTATTCCTTTTTGCCTGCTTCATTTACTGCATTTTTATATTTTCTCCTTTCATCAATTAAGTTCAGTATTTCTTCTGTCACCCAAGGATTTCTACTAGCCCTCGTCTTTTTATCTTCTTGATCCTCTGCTGCCTTCAGTACTTCATCTCTCAGAGCTACCCATTCTTCTTCAACTGTATTTCTTTCCCCGATTCCTGTCAGTTGTTCTCTTATGCTCTCCCTGAAACTCTGTACAACCTCTGGTTTAGTCAGTTTATCCAAGTCCCATCTCCTTCAATTCCCACCTTTTTGCAGTTTCTTCAGTTTTAATCTACAGGTCGTAACCAATAGATTATGGTCAGAATCCACATCTGCCCCTGGAAATGTCTTCCAATTTAAAACCTAGTTCCTAAATCTCTGTCTTACCACTATATAATCTATCTGAAATCTGTCACTATCTCCAGGCTTCTTCCATGTATACAACCTTCTTTCATTTCTTTTATTTCATCATACATTTCTTCGATTTCTTCGTCATCTGCTGTGCTAGTTGGCATATAAACTTGTATTACTGTAGTAGACGTGGGCTTCGTATCTATCTTGGCCACAATAATGTGTTCACTATGCTGTTTGTAGTAGCTTAACTGCATTCCTATTTTCCTATTCATTATTAAACCTACTCCTGCATTACCCCTATTTGATTTTGTGTTTATAACCCTGTAGTCACCTGACTAGAAGTCTTGTTCCTCCTTCCACCGAACTTCACTAATCCCCACTATATCTAACTTTAACCTATCCATTGCCCTTTTTAAATTTCCTAACTTACCTATCCGATTAAGGGATCTGACATTCCACACTCCAATCCGCAGAACGCCAGTTTTCTTTCTGCTGATAACGACATCCTCTTGAGTAGTCCCCGCCCGGAGATCCGAATGGGGGACTATTTTACCTCCGGAATATTTTACCCAAGAGGACGACATCATCATTTAACCATACAGTATTTGAATATGCATGCCTATATCATTTTCTTTGGCGCTTCAGTGTAAGACGCTGTAAGCTAGAAATTGAAAACTACATTAAGGCCGTTGAAAGACTAAGAAGCGAGGAAATTATTTTGAAATACATAGTGGAAGGTAAGAGCGTTATAAATACGGTAGGAGTATCTGAAATTAACTTTAACGAAACAGAAACAAGAATTAAGAAACTGTGAAGAGTAGCATTTGAAATAATTGACACAGTACTATCAAACATGGAAACTAGATTCCGGACCTTTAGTGAAACAGGTTTTACTGAACCTGATAATGAGAATAAGTTCTCAGTTTATAGTAGACCGAACAATTTGTCGATGCATGAAGTTGAAAAACTACTTGAAATATATCCTATCTTCGACAGTGAAGAACTGAAAGGATTACTTACGTTTATTTATGGCAATGAGGATAAACGGCTACAGCCTCAGGACCTCCTTAAATCCATTATAAACAATGGATTAAAACAAATCTTCTCTGAATGTATAAAATTACTGGTGTTGGTTCTTGCAATTGTACTTTGCAAAAACAGCGAGAGTGCATTAAAACGCATTAAAACCTACCTTCGCAACAGAATGACAGGTAACAGGCTGTCAAACTTGGCGATTTTTCTGTAGAGGAGGAAACTATGCAATCTTCAACCAAACGGCAGGACTCCATACCTCATATTATCAATGTTTACGACCAGAAAAACTACAGGCGTATAGAACTAATTTACAAAACGATGTGGTGGTGAATTACTAGGTGTATGTTATTACTAATAAGTAGCGGTTTAAAATTTTTATGCATTTCTTTATAACAATTTCTGTAGTAGTTTCTGTCCTAGTAGAAATATGTGATTAAGTTACTTTTGCAGCGTCTCTATTTCACAAGCTTTTGTTTTAAGGTTTTTTTTCGAAATTAGTAATTGTCGACCTACCCTACAAAAAATACCACCCTTAGCTACTGGGTGAAACATATTGCAAAACACACACACACACACACACACACACACACACACACACACACACACACACACACTGCAAATAAATCGAAGTAATACTTAATACGTTGTAACTACTAATCTTTTCATAAACGGCTCAGAAAAGAAGCACAACGGAAAATATGGAACTGCAAATAAATATCCAAGAAAGATTTACACTTACAGCGTCTACGAAGATTCAGCAAATGACATTCCATGCAGGAATTACGATTACAGCGTACAAGCCTTCGTATTCTGTTAGCTTCATTTTGACCTTCCAGAAGCCCTCAGCAGTTGCACGTGGTCAGCAGAGCTCATTCGCTTGTTAACTCATGGCGGAGTAATGTGAATTATTCGAGAATACTGTGAGAACACACTGAGAATGTTGTTTCTCTATAGAAGCTGTAAAACAACAATGTAATTGTAGAACTGCGTCAAGATGCAGTGAAAATTACTGCTTCTCCTCTTTTCAAGATGAAAATCATTCTAGCACGTGTAAATCATCAATAGTAAATAATAAAAGTATAATATATATGTTGTTGTCATGTGCGCCTTACAATCGCTCCCTGAAATTTTATCTGGAATGACAAATTTTCCTATACCTTTTATAAAAATATTAATGAATATAATGTACAGAGCATTACTTTTGTCTCTTCGCAGTGTAAGTAATATAGAAACTGATAATAAAAAAAAATCCGCAGGACTTCACGCCAAGACCCTTGAAACCTTGAAGTAGTGTGTTGTACTCTTTCCACTCAGCGAACCGCTGCCTGGAAGCAAAGACAGCACACGTGACTGATGCCTAGCCTCACCCACACCAAAAGTGTCATTTTATTTTTACAACGTTTGTCCATCTTTAGCTCCCACTTCTGTCATTTTAATTTTTGGCCAAACCGTGCAAACAGCATAAATGTTGACGTAATCGGTGGTGCGTGTATGTGCGTTCCGCTTGTTAAATATCGTTTCACAGACTATCAATTTTCACTCAAGCTGAACGGATAGATTTGTAATAAGATTTGTGACAACGCGAGGTTGCTAAACAACAAGTATAGGAATAATTTTGAAAATTATCTGATGGCAAGTATGCATATTTACTGAAATAAACTGTAAGACCCTTCTGTACCAAATGGCGCATTATGTATGTGATAGATGAATTCTTTTTAGCTTGAGGCCATGAAACCTTACGACTGATCAGCGCCTTCATTGTATCTGTGGCCGCAATCCGTCAACCATAAACATTGGATATACGTCATAGTGTGACATGCAAATCTTACTAAATGAGCTGATTTGACGTGTCTGAAACTGGTTACATCAATAGCTAGGGACAGGAAAATTTCGTGTATCCGATAACGCGTAATTGTCAGTTTTTGGTAAATGAGGCGAAATTAGCGTTTTTTTTGCGAAATACCCTAGAGCTTGTCATTCTCTGTATGGAAAATGTTACAGCTCTAAGGGCGAAAATGAACAATATACGTAACTGATAATTATTGAAGGCAGAAACTGCCTTTTGCCTTTTCTTCCCCTAAGCGTCATATGCAACATTAAATTGACATTTTATTTCTCGCGTAAAGAACTAAGATTTGACTTCAAAAGTAGCACCGAAGTTGGCAATAAAATCAGCAACATTGGCAAAAATAACATCGTAAGTGGCATAAACAACATACGATTTGGAAAACAAAACACATGCAACTTGGAAAAAATAGCACCGAATTCGGCAAGAAAATAACTCTGGATTTGGAAAAAAATGTAACAAGGAAATGGGCAAAAATAACAATTTAATTGGCAGAAATAACAAAGAAAATAGCGAGAAGTATACCGAAATCGGTGATAAATTAGCAAAAAAATGGAATTTCTCCAAAATTGCATAGAAATCGGCAACATAAACACAATCTGGTTAAAAAGGTAACACCACATTTGGCATAAATGTGTAAATCGAATTTGGCATGAAGGTAACGCCGTACATAGCAAAAAAAAAAAAAAAAAAAAAAAAAAAAAAAAAAAAAAAAAAAAAAAAAAATTAGATAAAAAATCAAGGTGAATTCGAAAAAAATAAACATCGATAAGGGAAAATTTTAAAAAACGCGATATTGGTAAAATAACACCGTGTCTGGCAACAAAATAGCACCGAAACTGGCAAAAAATGACACCGAGCTTGACCAGAAAGAACACCAAGCATGGCACTAAATTAAAACTACTTCTTCCTGAGTCTGTCGATAGGTAGTTATCAATTTTAAGTATCGTCTATTTTAATTTTTGAATATACTTCATTATCTACCACAGAAAGTATTGTTAGCTTCTTTGATGAACAGGAAGTGTTGCAATAATTTGCCGTTTACTTGGCACTTAAGTTTCTTATGACAATCAGAGTTAGATACCAAAGTATCGAAATCATAGTTGGAAACAACTGTTTGTTAAAGTGCAACATTGGAATCAAGTCTCCCAACCAAATATACAGCTTCAGCACCCGAAATTAGACGTTACATCATAAAGCTGCGTCCCTTGTTGCGCACACCAGACAAAAGCTCTCCTCGACAAGCTGCCGCTGCCGCTGCCGCAGCCGCTCACCCGACGGTGCAGTAGGCGCTAGTGAGGACTGCAGTCGTGCTGATGAGCGATCCGCTGCATATAACTTTTCCATCACTGAGGATGAGAGCCTGGTGTGGGAATTGTCCGAGCGCAGCAGGGTTGGCGTCGATGATGCGCACATTTCCCTGTCCGTGAGGCGACTGTGTGCCTGAAGCAAGACGTCATGTTGTGTTATAGTTCTATTGAAAGCTCTGGAAGTTTGTTAATCTGAGATCCATTGAAAACATAGAACCAACAACTAGTTGGCTCTTCGTTCACTATAATAAAAAAAATTCATATATAAAAATTGGTTGTGGTGTAACATTATAAGTATTGCGCCAACCAGCATTCTGCGCCGAAGTACGATTATCCAATATGGCAGCGATGACGTCATCAACTGACGTCAGTAATGACGTCATCCAAGATGGCGTCTGTGACGACAGTTGTTGACGTCAACCAAGATGACAAACGTGACGTCACCCAGCCCCAAGGCAGTTTCTGCGCCAAAGTACCGTTATCCAAGATGGCGGGAAAGTGCCACGCCCCCCTGTCCTGTTCCCCTTCCGCCACCCCCTCTCCCCAGTAGGAAGTTCAAATTCCATCAGAATAACGCAACCTCTACTATCCTAAGACAATGGCGGCAAAGAAAGGTCATTTGAGTTACCTCCACTACCCTAAGTCATCCGACTGCTAACTCATCCTAGAAACAGGCGGCAAGCTTGAATTTTGGAGAAAAGATAGGTCAGTTGGGCTATCTCTACTAGCCTAAGAAAGACTCGGGAAGATAGGTCACTTGGGCCACTTCCACTAACCTGAGTAAACCGACTGCTCCCTCCTCCTAGGAACTGGCACCAACTTTCAGTTTCGGCAGTAAAGAATAGTCACTTGGGGGTTTCTCCGCCAACCTAAGAAAGTCGTGGAAGTAACCCAGTTGCCACCTGTTCCTAGCGATTGGTGAAAAAAGGACTCAGCCTGCATTGGGCTGGTGAACAGAGGAAGGAGCGTACTTTATTTTGGAACAATTTATTTAGGGATGGAGTATATTTATTATACTGATACAAAACACATGCTCTGACATGCTTGGGGTCATGTCACACAGCCTACAGACATGTGAACCACTAAAAAACACTGCAAACATGCTTGCTAATCGTCAATTGTCGAAATCATGCACCAGTCTTTAACAATTTGAGCCACTATCACCATCTGGTACGTTCACCACGAGATCCAGAGCCCAACTGACCTAGTACACAATACCACCGCCAGACAGCGCTATCATCCCTCTCATCTGTTAGAACGCTTTCTCTCTCCTGCGATTCTAACAGGACACATCTGACGTGTCTAGCGTGCATAGTGACGTCAGAGTATAGCCCGCACCCACATACCGATGTCACATCCATATCTAAATAAGCGCCAAGATGTCCTCAGGGCCGTGCGCCTGCGTGTTCACAACTGCTGACGTCATTGCCATCTATACCTGCACTCCAGCGAAGACCTAGTGACTCACCGTCCCAGCCGCTGTAGAAAAACTGTTCCACCAATCACGACATGCGTGTGTGACACACGCACTGACACCGCAGATTATGCACTAGACATCTGCTTCCGATTGTAAAGGTACTTGTGCAACGAGTGTAGCAAGTGTGCGCACGGTGACATCACTGTGTGTACCCCGCATATGTACACAGACGTCGCAGATCGTGCAATATAAATCTACCTGCGATTTAAATGGAACATGTGGGGGGGGGGGGGGGCCCTGCCCCCGGCCCTGCCCCACCCAGGCCGCGGCCACCACGGCATCTCTCTTTCGTCCATGGGTCACCCTCCGTCACGCTAGTGGGTTACGGCTGCAGCAAGCACCCTGATCACAGTGGCCCGATTCTGCAGCGCCGCTTCCTCCGCCATCACGTCCTCGCCAACCGTGTGAGGTACAGCACATCCCCCCTTTCCACCACGCCACAGAACTTCAAGACACACTCACACTGATCCCATCACACGTGCTAATTGTAAAAGTGGCCAAATAAAACATTCTGCAGCTTACACACATGCAAACTACTAAACCAAAATAATTTCAATATAGACATGCAAACTGCTTCTAAATGATGCAGCACAGTCATGTGTAGACATGCTGAGTACTCGTAAACTGTCCAAATAACGCATAGCACAGCCTACAGACCTGCTCACAAAATAATGCAACAGATACACAATCAACGCACGCTAGCGCTGCACCCCACAGCCTATCCACGGGACCGCACAGGAGGTTAACAGCAGCCCCTGCAAAGTGATGTGGCCGTCAGATCTCAAACCACACACAGACGCCCATCAGGGTCCCACACACATGAGGCGGCAGCATCCATTTCATACTCGACACCTGAGAAATTCCTCTCGAAATATGTGTTGCTGACGCGACTGGGCGGGGGTGCGGAAACTGCAGGGATGCGCGAGCAATCACAGCTGGGTGCCACCACTGGACGCAGGTGAAAGTTGTTTCTATTTTCGAGTATACAGTCAGTGTTATACTGACATCACATAACTCCAAGGCACGCTGACGCCAGGCTTACACGCGAGATGTATCTAGGGAGCAAGTGCCTTTGTCGTTGATGACAGGGTAGCACAAGGTGCATTGTTGCTAGGGCGACGTGAGAGGTGCGTCCGAGTCCCGCTGCACTGCCCAGCGTGTCTGACCCAACCTGCGAAGTGCGCGTCCTTACCTGCAAACTTTTGCAAGCGCGTCTAACAACGTTCTCAGTCTTATACTGATTTCACATGACTATGTAAGAAATGAGAACCGACTTGACCTCGTGGAAATTCTATAGTGTCCTGGAAATAGTTAACACTCGCTTTTTTGATGTCTCACCTTGTGTGCACGAAAATTCTTGCCCTCACAGAACCTGTTTACGAAAATAACAAAGAATAACATGGAATGCAGTCTTCCTCGTGGACCTAACGTGCTACCCAGTCCATCACATGTTACCCTTCCTGCTTTCAAGGCACATAAACCTTCCCTCTCCAATGTAGAGGCTGCAAACCTCAGCACAAAGGATGTGAATGAACCGAGCATTATGACTGCAGTTTCTGCTTCAAACCTGCATCCTCGCTTGCTCGCTTTTCTACACACATCTCCAGACTCGGGGATTACAAGAACACATGTATTTTCGCATGGTTTGCCATAATATTATACCACATTCGCGGTACTTTTCGATATCAAGCACTAGGCAATATACTACCGATCGCTAGCGCAACATAATTCCCAAGATATAGACTGGAAATTATTTCTCTACAAATCCGAGACTATAGGTTGTCACGTCTGTGAAAACATTTACTTGGCTACTCGAATCAAATAAAAGAAACTGATATTTCCACTATCGAATACTGATGTTGGTGTGTGGTAGATTCCAAATCATCCCTATAATTCACAAGGTCAACTAAAGTGTTTCTCATGTCTAGGGAACCGGCAAACGTGTCTCCCACACGCTAGATGCACACACCAAAAATGGTCTTCCCTCAACTACATAAGGCGCGAAGCAGTCAACCGAGCAATTTACATGGGAGGGGTTAACGATCCAGCGCAAACGCATCTTCATATTCAATCTTCTCAAATTTCCACGCAATCACGAAAGCTATCCAACACATACTAAGTATTAGTTCGCTATTCGGTAGTCTAGAGGACAACATGGTTAATTCATCTACATTCCTACACTCTGTCAGGCATCTCCAGTCTGACAGCTCCTACTGTTAACAGGAAACGTGAATCACCCCCACACAGGTCACCGGCGCTGCTGGCTGAGCGCGCATAGGTAGAATGTTTATCATAATAAAATCGATGTACTTACAACTAAATGTTACGATCGCGGTCTCAGTTGAACGACATTCGACAATGAGCGAAGTATCGGAAATACACCCTGTTGACAGCTGTGGCTCTGGAAATAGAAATATCGGTACCATTCTTATGACTTGACATATTATTCCCTTTGCTATCACAGTACTCCACGTCAAATCCATACATTCCTTACGACTGGACTTAGTCATTTCCTTTGCACATGTCAGAACACAAACACATACTTTATAAGCCTGATGCTCAATGCAGACATACGAAATGAGAGAAAATCAACCATGGGTGGACGTGCCTCATAACTTGTTCCTGCGTGTCCTAGAAAGAGAGACGTTATCGGCCAGATGTTAAAAAGCTCGAGCCTAACAACTATTGTATGTTACTGTCACGAGCGGTCATTGTTCTACAGGTGCACACAAGTATCCATGCCAAAAGCTATACTGGCTTTATAAATCACGCTACAAAATTACCTCTGAATGAGGTGGTTTTTCTATCCAGACAAATATCGAGATGGTGATCGCTGGAGTGTATATAATCATACCAGCAGCGCGCTTACACGTAGCCCAAGAAGCAACCTCGTGATAAAATCGGTAAAATTTGAAAGTTATTTCGGCTAAGGAACGTGATACAAACTAGGTATTTGCGACGCCCTCATGTCGCTAGATATTTATCCAGTATGTGTAACGTATTCTGTCTCGATACCACGTCAGAGGCTCTGATATATATCCACTTAGTTAAAGGCGATGGCTGATTGAGAAGGATCACAAATGGTAGTAGATCGTATGCTTATTGAGGTCGTAAGAAATGTACACTAGCTTTTCAGATCTGTAGTGTTACGCTATCCGCTAGAAATGCTGTCTGCGATTTGGAACCATGTCCTCCCATTCAACCACATACTTGCTCTGGACCACAGCCAGAAGTGAATCATATTTCTGGCAATCTCATATCTCCCAACAGGTCACCTTCCTCGAACCTGTCTGCTACAGTATAATTACAACCGGGTTTTCGTCAATCCCTACGCATCTTGAAATTGTTCCCATTTCTACAGCTTTGCGCATGTGATCGACCCATTTTAAGTTGGAACTGAGGATAGCATACGTCGGAGAAAACCATATCCACCACCTTCTGCCACCCGTGTAGAAACAGAGCGACCTGAGTTAGTGCGACAGGAGCATGTTCTGACCATACGGTGGAATTCCCGTATTGTGGTGCATCCCCAAACTGCATACAAGTACTACAGATCTGCGTCCATTCAAATCTATCAGCCCAACATGCTACAACTCGTCCCTCACCGAATTTACACCTCAAACTGTTACTACTGCTGCCTGTGTGTCACGATCCTATTAAATATACAGGCACTGCAGAGGCCACTTTAAAGTTTGATCACCTATACTCTAAGTGAATGATAGTGTCCCACAGACCATACTAAGTCGAAAAGATGCTCCCACTGGTCCTGTTTAGTTGTTTGAAACTCTGTTTTCTAACATGCTTTTATGAAATGCCAAAGATTTCGTTTTCCTGCCACGACATTGAGTCCTGTGCCAGATTCTAAACCGATATTAAGATGATCTGATCCACGGCCTCTCACAGAAAACTAGACATTGCACAGTGTAAATCATTTTGTTACTGCAGGTACAATAACACGTGACACACGGTGGATGATTTTAAATAAAAGACAGTTACAACATAAGGAAACCAGAAGAGTTTGGCTGCGTTGTCGAGAGTTTCCGAAGTGATGTCCGAACGTGATTGACGAGTTCTACATTTAAACTCATCTGTCACAGTGACGGAATAGATGATGGCTCTACGTTCCATTTCGACTGATTCCTCATATTGCACTCATGTACGCGATCACTGTTTCGCTGCTAGCATCCCCCAGAAGGGGTCACCCATCCACAAAACTCTCTCTCCAAAATGAGATTTTCACCCCGCAGCGGCGTGTGCGCTGATATGAAATTTCCTGGAAGATTGAAACTGTGTGCCCGACCAGGACTCGAACTCGGGACCTTCGCCTTTCACGGACAAGTGCTCTACCATCTGAGCTACCGAAGCGCAACTCACGCCCGGCCCTCACAGCTTTACTTCTGCCAGTATCTCGTCTTCTACCTTCCAAACTTTACAGAAGCTCTCCTGCGAACCTTGCAGAACTAGCACTCTGCCAGGAAGTTTCATATCAGCGCACACTCCGCTGCAGAGTGAAAATCTCATTCTGGAAGCATTCCCCAGGCTGTGGCTAACCCATGTCTCCGCAGTATCCTTTCTTTCAGGAGTGCTAGTTCTGCAAGGTTCGCAGGAGAACTTCTGTAAGGTCTGGAAGGTAGGAGACGAGATACTGGCAGAAGTACAGCTGTGAGGACCGGGCGTGAGTCATGCCTCTCTCTCCAATTCAAACAAGCGATGTCAGTCAATCATTATGTGGTAACCAAAAGCGTGCCAATGCACAGATGGGGTGGGAAAGACACCGCCGATGTACAGTTGATTGTCCAAACAATTTTAGCAATTTTCAGTAACTTCAACACTGGACAATGACGTGACAGCATGTTTCCCCAATTTAAGTGTCGTAGCTAAACCACCCCTCCTGCACTTTGTATCCTTGAGAACGTGGATAGATGGCTGTGCAGTATGTCCAGTCGGTGTTAGTTCTCCAACACAAAAATAATTAAAGTATGCCAGACAGTGTTCCACATATTCCTAACAAGGTGAGTATAGTGCATAATTTATGCTGATGAGAGTCAAAGAGCATTCTCGCTGTCTTAGGGTAAAATTAAATGCTGAAAGACTCTCTCGCTCTGCCATTGGCCAGCCCACCCTGCAGCACCGCTACTGATTTGATCTGTATCCGACCAGAAATAGACTGCTACAATCCACTTCTTGCGAATTAATGGAGCTTATCGAGTCCTAGCCAAACCAAGTGCACAAGATATCTCGAGATGTACCCATGTCGAGGAGCTTAGCACTCCTTATCGATGTATAGTAACAGATATCAAAGTGTCGTGATGTAAAAGCAGATGGTTAAGAAGAACAGCAAACGACTGATTTTTATACTCGATAGAGCTTCTGACGGATGGAGTTCGACGCATTTTTACGTAAATCAACCGAGCTATCAACTCTACAGTATTGTTCTAGAGTGTAGGATAGGTACCCATTGGTAAGAGAGAATACAAACACACACATTCCTAAGGCTACAACGCTCTGCACTTAAAATTGTCTATAATATTAGATCGCCTGCGCTTCCAACCTATCAATCGTATGGAATGTAGCGCTGTTAACATTCACATGTCAGAAATATGTTCCAAGCGCCTTACATGCATCCTTCTTCCAGGTTTCTCAACTATAAACTACGGTATCGATCTGTAAACTGAGAAAACTACTTCCTTAAAACACTTGCTATGCGTGATACATGCACAATATAACTTTCCAGAGACGTATAGCATCCACTGTTCACATCCGATCATGGTTCAGAAATTATACAATGCATGCATCAGCTCTATATAAAATGATCGTTAGTAGTGGGTTATACCTCCTACAAGGAACCAGATAAACGCAAAGCAGCAGCGTCCAACATGTGAAAATTACAAGTCATTCCATCACTAACTCTGTAAACAGCACATCAGTCAGGCAAATGTATACACGGGGATTGCAGCGCCTCACAAGCACATATCGCTAACTTAGTTATGACGCTGAAGTCTCGATTTTACACCCAAGATGCGACAGGGGTGCTGGAGCACATCTCACAAATCAAATTTCTTTTAGAGGAATGTGTCAAGTTTCATCAGACATGAGATGGAAGTCCTCTGATGATTGACAGCTTTACCGCTAACGATCGCAAGTAGACAGTGCTTTAAACCATATACAGAACACTTGGCTGTATACAAGTAGAATACAGGCTATGACACGTGACTGATGCATCCTGACAGAACAGTGGAAAAATTGGCCTACAGCAACCTCTACTTCTCTAGAATGCAACAGTCAACCAATAAATCGTATCTAGTTACAGCTCCATCTCAATCGATCACCCCATCAACTCACTGTTATCCTTTAATGGAGATGAAAGTAAGTTTAGAGGTGAATGGTTGTCTGTCTTCCTGAAACGCGTCAAATACAGTAGTCAACTCGCTTGTATTACTGGTACCTCAATAGACATACAGTACAATGCTGTCTCGATGGAAAAAACTTGCTGCCTCCCTGATTCCCTTCGATGGCGACGTTTTCGCGGATTCCTCTTGTTGCCGAATACTTGATCCCATGTACAAATTGTTTGGTGTGAACCAGAAGATATGCTAGCACTTCCTCAATTTTCCCGCATTTCGGGGTATATTGAGTCAATTTATACCTACTCCCTCGTCATTTTTGCAATTCGATCAATTTTATGTCATATCTATACATGCGATCATGACATAACCTCTCGTTCTGTGTTCTAAAATTGCTTGTAAATTTAGCACAGCTGCCAACATTTAGCCCAAATGCACTGATCGGGAGGTGTAGTATAGCACTGTACTCGACTGTATCCAGTCACCTCCGCATTTGGAGAGCGTTCGCTCTGTTTTCTGTATGTCTGTGTATCTGCATGCCTTGTGGACGGCTCCCAGAAGCAGCAGAAGACCCGAGTTAGCGTTCGAATGTGGATCCACCATGCAATATATCAGGAGCGATGTTGAGAGTGGATCCACAATATGCCATGCACAGGATAGGGACTGAAGGTGGATCCGCCACGTGCAACGTGCGAAGCAGCGTGGGGATGCAGATTCATAATATACCACATCCGAGTTACTGTTCAAGTGTGGATCTGCCATGGACAGTATATCCGGACCTATATTCGGGGGCAAATCCACCACACATCACATCTGTGATAGGGTTTGTGGGTAGATCAACCATGCATTATGAATGGACACGTATTCTATGTTCATAGTTTGGACCACCAGCAGAGCGGACTGGGTCCTGGGAGCTGTCCGTGAGGCAGGCATATACACAGACATACAGAATACAGAGCAACCGCTCTCCAAATGTGTAGGTGACTGGATACAGTCGAGTAAACTGCTGTATTACACCTCCTGATCAGTGCATCTGGGCAAGGTGATGGCAGCTGTGCTACATTTACAAGCAATTTTACATCACAGAACAAGAGGTTATTTCATGATCGCATGGATAGATCTGACATAAAATCAATAGAACTGCGAAAAATGACGATGGAATAGGTATAAATTGACCGAATATACACCAAAATGCAAAGAAATTGAGGAAGTACTTCGTATCTTCTGGTTCGCGCCGAACAATTTTTACATGGGAACAAGTATGCGGCAACAAGAGGAATCCGAGAAAACGTCGACATCGGAATGAAGGGAATCAGGGAGGCAGTGAATCTTTTTCTATCGAGGCATATTAAATCCGTAATGGTGCTGCAGGGTGAGCTGATCAATGACATAGCGAGAGTGTCTTTCACGATATAATTTTACCCTAAGACAGAGAGAATGCTCTGTGACTCTCATCAACATAAGTTATGCACTATGCTCAAGGTGTTCGAGAATTAACACTGAGTGGATATACTGCACAGTCAGCTATCCACGAGAGTGGAAATATCACTTTCCTCTATTTGATTCGAGTTGCCGAGCAAATGTCTTCACAGACGTTACAAGTTTCTCGTTAGTCAGTGGTTTACAACACGCCCCATGTAGTTCAATTTTCGGGATTGTAGAGAAATAATTTCCATTCTATATCTTACGAATTATGTTGCGCTAGCAATCGGTAGGATGCTGCCTAGTGCTTAATATCGAGAAGTACCCCGAAAATGGTATAATATAATGGCAAACCATGCGAAAATACATGTGTTCTTGTAATCCCCGAGTCTGGAGATGTGTGTAGAAAAGCGAGCAAGCAAGGAACGAGAATTGGAGCAGAAATCAACGTGATTGTGCCGAGAGGAAATGAGCCCAAATTTCTAGAACAGTTCTGAGAGCGACTTCGGTGCACTGAATGTGCTCTGGTGGTGCACTGGGGGTGAATGACTTGCGATCATCGGCCGTGGGAAAATATCTGTTGCTGTGAGGAGTATATACAATGCTGTCCGTCTTCCTGGTATATCTACGAATGATGTAAAAGGGATGATTTTGTTTGGTGCATGGTACGAATTGTTTGTTTACTACATCGACATGGTACATGGTGATATACTGCTAGGTTGGAGATCGGTTGTACGCAATAAAAATTTTAGCTCCTATCCTCCGTGGGAGAGCAGTGTAAATGAGTAAGCGTCTTTACATATTTGACGATATGTACGGTAGTTTTTAAGATTTAATTGTTAGTGCAATATGGCAGTCTGTGAACAATAACTGCTGAATGTCTCGTCTGCACAAGGAAAAAAGGCAGACAGTGCTTCGATACTGGCGGCAACAGTAATTCGGCGAGTAAATTCGATAAGAGCCAATCATAATGCTCGATTCATTCACATCCTTTGTGGTGGGATATAGAGCCTCTATACAGAGGAGGAACGTTTGTGTGTGTTGAAAGCATGAAGGGTAAAATGTGATGGACTGGGTAGCACGGTAGGTCCACGAGGAAGACTGCATTCGATGTTATTCTTTGTTATTATCGTAAACAGGTTCGGTGAGGGCAAGAATTTTCGTGCATACAAGCTGAGATATCAAGAAAGCGAGCATTAACTATTTCCAGGACACTATACAATTTCCGCGAGGTCGACTCGGTTCTGTTTTTTTTTTACATAGTCATGTGACATCAGTACAAGATTGATACGCTTGCGAAGGTTTGTAGCTACACATGCACACTTCACGGTATTGCATCAGTGACGCTGGGCAGTTAAGCAGGGTTAGACATGTCTCTCATGTCGCCCTAGGAACAATGCGCCCTGTGCTACTCTGTCATAAATGGTAAAGACACATGCTGCCCAGAGGCATCTCGCATATGAGACCAGCGTGAGCGTGCCTTGGAGTTCTGTGACGTAACACTGACTGTATACTCGAAAATAGAAACAATTTTCACCTGCGTCGGGGCGGCGGCTCATGGCTGTGACGGCTTGTGTGACGCTGGGGCGTCTGTGCCCCCTCCCAGTCGCGTCAACAACGGTGCCTAGGTGAACACATATTTTGAGAGGAATTTCTCAGGTGTCAAATAAGAAAGGGATGCAATCGCCTCATGCGTGTCGGACCCTAACAGGCGCCTGTGTGTGGTTTGACAGCTGACGGCTGCGTCACTTCTTGGTGGCTGCCACTAACCTCCTGTGCGCTCCAGTGGACAGGATGTGGGGGGCAGTGCTTGCGAGCGTTGATTGTGTATCTGTTGCATTATTCTGTGAGCGGGTCTGTAGACTGTGCTATGTGTTATTTGGACAGTTTATGAGCACTGAGCGTGTCTGCACATCACTGTGGAGCATTAGCTAGATGCAGTTTGTAGGTCTGTACTGAAATTATTTTGGTTAAGTAGTTTGCATGTGTGTAGAATGCGGAATGCTTTATTTGGACAGTTTACAATTAGCATACATGAGGGGATCAGGGTGAGTGCGTCTTGGAGTTCTGTGGCATGGTGGACAGGAGGGATGTGCTGTACCTCATGCAGTTGGCGAGGACGTGATGGTGGAGGAGGCAGCGCTGTGGAACTGGGCTGCTGTGATCAGGGTGGTTGCTGCAGCCATAACCTGCTAGCCTGAGGCAGGGTGGCCCATGGACACCAGAGTGCTGCTGTGGTGGGCAAGCTGGGGTGGCGTCAGGGCCAGCGGCAGAGGCGCCCATATGTTTCATTTGAATCGCAGGCAGATTTCTATAGCACGACCTGTGACATCTGATATGTGGGCTGTACACTCTGACAGCACTATGTGCACACTTGCTACACACATTGCATGAGTACTATTACAATCGCAAGCAGATTTCTATTGCATGATCTGTGACCTCAGTATGTGCATCACACATGCATGTCGTGAGTGGTGGAAGAGTCATTCTATAGCATCCTGTTAGAACTGCAGGAGAGAGAAATTGGTTGAACAGATGATAAGAATGAGAGCGCTCTCTGCTGGTGGTACTGAGTACTAGGGTTCTGGACCTGATGGTGAACGCACCGGATAGTGGTAGTGGCTCAAATTATTTAAAGACTAGTGCATGATTTCAACATCTGATGATTAGCAACCATGTTTGCAGAGTCTTTTAGTGGTTTTGACATCTGTAGGCTGTGTGGCGTGACCGCAAACACGTCAGGGCGTGTGTTTTGTATCTGTGTAATAAATATACTCCATCCCTAAATAAACTGTTCCAAAATAAATAATGTACGCTCCTTCCTCTCTCCACTAGCCCAATGCAGGCCTTTTTTTAACCAATCCCTGGGAACGGGTGGCAGTCAGGTTACTTAGGTTAGTGGAGGTAACCCAAGTGACCTATCTTCCCACGATTTTCTTAGGCTGGTGGAGAAACCCCAAGTGACCTTTCTTTACCACCAAAATTCAAACTTAGTGCCAGTTCCTAGGAGGAGGTGACAGTCGGTTGACTTAAGTTGGTGGAGATGGCCCAAGTGACCTATCTTCCCACGATTTTTTTAGGCTACTAAAGATAGCCCAATTAACTTATCTTTTCGTCAAAATTCAAACTTGGCAACAGTTCGTAGAATGAGGTAGTGGTTGGATGACATAGGTTAGTGGAGGTAACCCAAGTGACCTTTCTTTGCCGCCATTTTCTTAGGTTAGTAGAGGTTGCATTGTCCTGGTGAAACTTGAACTTCCCACCAGGGGGTGTGTGGCAGGGGGGAGGAGTGGCAGGGGTGCATGACACTTTCCGCCATTTTGGATAACGGTACATTGGCGAAGGAACCGCCTTATGGTTCTGTGATGTCATGGCCACCGTCTTGGATAACGGTACCTTGGTGCAGAACGCAAGTTGTCCCAATACTATTATAGACGCTTTTGGTTACAACATAGAGATGATTGAATTTATTTCTACCCTTTTATACCATTCAGTACGCTTATATTTACTCGACCACTTCATATAGTACTATCCCTGTTTACACTTTCTGCTTAATTTTTAGAAATTTAAAATTACTAACATTTGTGAAAAGACTCATAAAATGATCCCAATAAGCCCAGTACGAGAGTATTGCTCAACTTATTTTATGGCTCAGCTTTTTTATATATTTTTTTAAAGAGAAGATTCTTCAAGTTATTGAGGCATCTCAGTCACAGCACATAAACATTTTTGATATACATTCATCTACTATCACCTTAGTGAACTTGTATTAAGTAATAACAAAATAATTATAGATGATAAGCGCAGCCTTGACAAAGTCGCATTCCAGTTTCGTAATTACCTACTCAAATGCATTCGTTTGGTGTACACTCTTTGCACAAAACATGGTGGGCAACCAGCAGCTGCAGAGTCCATGTCTGTGCCCATCGTGACATGGGATAAGTGACCTGGATACGCAGATAATAATCTCACGAGATGAGCACGGCAAGTGCCATAACACGATTTCTCAGAAAAAAGTGAAATGAAATGACTGTACAGCATTCATGACCAGGAGCTAGTCTTTTCACTTGATAACACATTAGGCGACATGCGTGCCTATGGTGATGAAACGTAGAATATCGCGGCGCGACCAGGATTCGAATCCATGCCCACTGCATGGTAGCCAGAGGCGCTGACCATTCAGTTAAAGGGGCGTACAAGTTCCCAGACATTCTGCTCAATGGAAAAGGGCTCAAAATAAGTGAAAACATGCCTCAACTTATCCGTAGATATTACACCATCTCTGATAAAACGACGGTCAAAACTTTTCGAGTACTTTCTGTGTCTCTTAGCGCCTACATACACTGATCAGCCAAAACATTATGACCACTGCTCACCATGACGTCGGATGCCGCCTGGTCGGGTTGCGGGCACTTGAAGCGGCAACAGCAGTATGCAAGTGGAGCACACATGGGGGGAGGGGGAGGTGTCACCCTATCGAAGATATCTGCTGTAAATGGGGAAATCTATTGAGATAAGCGACTTTGTGAAAGAGGAGATTTTTGAAAGAGCACAATGCTGGTCCACATACAAGTGATTCGGAGCATGCCAGTGATCGTACATTGTTAAACACTCAGCTCTGCAGCACACCACCACAACGTTTTTACATGTTCACATTTGACAGTAGGCAACTGAAACCAAAACATTGCATTGAAACAAGAATTCAGTTCAGAGTGCTGTGGAATGTGGGAAGAAAAGCGCAAATTGGCAATCATAACATGCAAGAGGAGCGTAATAGGTAAGAAATTGTCCACGTAAGCTGTAAGTACAGTTCAAAACATGCAAGAGGAGCGTAATAGGTAAGAAATTGTCCACGTAAGCTGTAAGTACAGTTCAAAACATTACTACTTAATAGGAAATACCAACCACCAGAACTGTTTATAACCTATAGGTACAGTGACAAAAATGTAAATGAAATAGTAAACATATGTACATCTTCCAGTCCACTGATGATGCCTTGCAGAAAATAAAGGCGAAACGTGTATGGCACTAAAATTGTGTTTTACTCAGTTGCTGTCAGACGATCCATAAGTAAAAATTATCTATATACCATAATATTACACGCAACTGAGGAAGACACGACTACAAAAATTGAAGATGTATACATTTATTATTTGCTTTTACTTGTCCTTTATGACATTGGGATGTTCCTCCGCTTATTTCTTTTTCAAACATATGAACTATATCACAATCATGTCATGAATCAAGTGATTGTTTAGTCATTTTCAATATTGCATCAAAAGACAAATTAGGTGCTGTAAAATACCAAGAAGAATCTAAATCATCAGCCATCAGACGATAGCAATACATCAGTTTTAAGAAATTGGTCATGATATTCTCCAATATTATCCATTTTATGTTTTTCACAAACTCTTTTTGGTATTTATAATCTTCATCACTTATTTCACAGTCATTCAGTTTACTCTAAAATTCTTTTTTGCTGGTAATTGTTCCTCTTCAAATTTCTTACTAGAATCTATGTATAAACATGGATATAAATCTTCCATAATTACTAGGTTAAATCAGTCTTTTGAACATAAATTTTTTTTAAATGTTTTCCATTTGATCTCTATTCAGTTTTGAGGAATGTTTATCCCTTTAAGAAGCCATAAATTTAAGTGTGTCAATAAATCTGATCTTCCAATTATCTGTCCTTTACCAAAACTGATGTATCTAACTTCACTGTTTGGTACTGAATTATTTCTTTTCTATCATTATCAAGTTCTTTCACAATCAAATAAGAATAATATCCAGATAAATTGTGTAAATGAATTGGTACAAAACAAGGATTTGTTAACCGCAAATTGCAATTATTACACAATGGAATTTGATATTTTCGATTTAGGTGATCATATGTTGAACCCTGTTTTCTTTTCTGTGAGTAATAACATTTACACTGTGTACAAACTTTAGATTTATTATGTCTTGATTGTTCTTCAGAAGTTAGAGGACCCTTTTCTTCAATTTCAGAATAAATTTTTCCAATATCTTCAACTTGTTTCATATATACTCAATAAATTTTTATGGCAGTTTGGTCCTATATAAACAACAGGATCTTTATAATGTACATTTATATATTTCATATAACAACAGAATCCACTTAGTACATTCTTTTGATATTTCATTGTATATGAACTCTGGTAACACGTGCTGCAGAATTTGAATCCCCACCAGACATCATGGACATTGAAGACTCTCAGAGGTCTCTGCACCATTGCACCATGAGCTGTGGCGGCGCACGCCTCCTGGCCCACATTTAGAGTTAGCGGCGTCCCTGATAAAGAACTTAAACGCCTGGCTGTCGCTCAGCCTGCCAGTCTAACGTTGCATACGTCTCAGTACATATCGCCTCGCCTTAGACAGCGTATTTACTTTTGTGTTTTGTTTCTGAGTGGATGTGGTTGTCTAGTTAGGTGTTCTTGACTATTGTTTTGTTCTTGTTGTTGTTGTAAGTTCCTACGTGGTCGTTACATCATGAACTTTCCAGGTTTGGTTGGCAACTTTTAATAACAAACTATCAAAATCAGCATAAATAACAAAAGGAAATTTTTGTATATTTGAAAATTTTTAAAACCTGATGAACATTTTTCTGGCATTTAATGATTTTTAATTAATCAGTTTTTTCTGTGATCATCTAAATGTTTCTTGCTGTTAAAGAGTGGTAAAAACATCAGAAATAAAGTTTGCTTCTGTGCATTTCGTAATTTGACTTGATGAAGCCAGGATAAATCTTTCATTAATCAATAATGTGAATTTTGACTATTATTAAAATAATATAATAAATTAACATGTTTCTGATTCTTTCATTTTGTAATTTTTAGTGTATAAATTTGTTTCTTTTTCATCAAATGAATAAACATTAACAGATACCTTAATTATACTCTCAATTTTTGGAAAATGATCAACCACAATAGGAAATTCAAAATTTTCATAATCTGATAGAGATAAAGATCAACATTTTTTTGTTTCTTGTTCTGAATTTTAATCTACAGGATACAATGCAGATTTTACTGTCACAGAAAACATTTTTGATCTCTATTTTTGACATTAAAACACACTTTATTGCTTTTTATTTTATCTGGTAATTCGGTGTAAGATGATTCGCTCAGTGGAACATATCTGCTAATTCACAACTGAAGTCCAATAGTTCTGTTTAATGCCTATCCTAATCCACAACCTTAAAATCACCCTTTCTTGATACAATATTTTGTTCAACTATCTCAAATTCCTTAATTATCTCTCTTTCACTTGTGAATCCATATGTCTGTGTCTGAAACTGATATTCCATAATATTTCTTTATGTCTGCATTTGGTACTCACAAAGAAGATTAAAACTGATGCGATTAGATCCAACTGGGTTTATATTATTCTCAAAATTTATGCTTTCTAATCTCTACCTGTTGTTCTGTCTTTCAATTTCTCAAATGAATTAGTATAAAAAGAAAATAATACTTCATTGTTAGTTCATGTTTTGTTTTGCAAACACATTCAGAGAATGGAAATATTTCTTTTAAAGGTTTACCTTCTTTAGTTTCAAAAACATCATCAACATTTTTAATTTTATGATAAGGTAACTGTTGCCAAAGACTTCCTCTTCTGTGAACTGATTCTTTTAATAATTTGAAACAGATCAGCTTTATTTAATTTACTATACCCTTAAAAATTATTTCTTTTACAATAATAGTGGAGTTGAACAACTGTGAAGTTCTCCATTTGGGCCTTCTATTTATAGGAAATAGAATTCATAAGTTTTGTGAAAAAAGAACCTCAAAAATTCATGACTTCCGATTTCTCTTTCAATAAAAATTTAAAAGTTAAGTATGAGATTTTTCTAATATCCTACTTTTCATATATTCTAAAGTACATTACTACATTTTTGTAGATGAATCAATTTTTTCTTTATTTTTCCCATCAGAAATTACATTTTCTAATATTGTTCACTTTTTATTCGTTATAAATGTTCTTTATAATAATATTTAACAATATTTTTTTTCAAATTCAGAAGGAATTAGATTTCCATTATAATTTTGACATTATGTTTATTTACAGTCTACACATTGTACTATAACCATGTTTTGTATATTTTAAGCTAGTGTTCATAAAGGAGTATACACATTTGATTATGGATGCTTGGAAAAAAATTGAAGAGCAGCAATTACCAGCAAAAGAAGAATTCTACAATAAACTGAATGACTGTGAAACAAGTGATGAAGATGATGCACATGCAAAACGAGTTTGGGAAACATTTAAGACAAAAAGTCTTGGTGAATATCATGACCTGTATCTTAAAACTGAGGTATTGTTATTTCTGAAATTGTTTGAAAATTTTAGAAAAACTTTTACAGAAGGTTACGATTTACTTTCTTCTTTGTATTTTACAGCACTTGGTTTATCTTTTGATACAATGTTGAAAATGGCTAAATTATATGTAAAATCAAATAATAATTATATGATGTATTTTGATGGTAAGCAATGTCCAATTATTTAGCATATTTGATGCAAACGATTTATATGGTTATGGTTGTTGTTGTTGTTGTCTTCAGTCCTGAGACTGGTTTGATGCAGCTCTCCATGCTACTCTATCCTGTGAAAGCTGCTTCATCTCCCAGTAACTACTGCAACCTACATCCTTCTGAATCTGCTTAGTGTACTCATCTCTCGGTCTCCCTCTACGATTTTTACCCTCCACGCTGCCCTCCAATGCTAAATTTGTGATCCCTTGATGCCTCAAAACATGTCCTACCAACCGATCCCTTCTTCTAGTCAAGTTGTGCCACAAACTTCTCTTCTCCCCAATCCTATTTAATACCTCCTCATTAGTTACGTGATCTATCCACCTTATCTTCAGTATTCTTCTGTAGCACCACATTTCGAAAGCTTCTATTCTCTTCTTGTCCAAACTAGTTATCGTCCATGTTTCACTTCCATACATGGCTACACTCCAAACAAATACTTTCAGAAACGACTTCCTGATACATAAATCTATATTCGATGTTAACAAATTTCTCTTCTTCAGAAATGCTTTCCTTGCCATTGCCAGTCTACATTTTATATCCTCTCTACTTCGACCATCATCAGTTATTTTACTTCCTAAATAGCAAAACTCCTTTACTACTTTAAGTGTCTCATTTCCTAATCTAATTCCCTCAGCATCACCCGATTTAATTTGACTACATTCCATTATCCTCGTTTTGCTTCTGTTAATGTTCATCTTATATCCTCCTTTCAAGACACCGTCCATTCCGTTCAACTGCTCTTCCAAGTCCTTTGCCGTCTCTGACAGAATTACAATGTCATCGGCGAACCTCAAAGTTTTTACTTCGTCTCCATGATTTTTAACACCTACTCCAAATTTTTCTTTTGTTTCCTTTACTGCTTGCTCAATATACAGATTGAATAACATCGGGGAGAGGCTACAACCCTGTCTCACTCCTTTCCCAACCACTGCTTCCCTTTCATGCCCCTCGACTCTTATTACTGCCATCTGGTTTCTGTACAAATTGTAAATAGCCTTTCGCTCCCTGTATTTTACCCCTGCCACCTTTAGAATTTGAAAAAGAGTATTCCAGTCAACATTGTCAAAAGCTTTCCCTAAGTCTACAAATGCTAGAAACGTAGGTTTGCTTTTTCTTAATATTTCTTCTAAGATGAGTCGTAAGGTCAGTATTGCCTCACGTGTTCCAACATTTCGACGGAATCCAAACTGATCCTCCCCGAGGTCTGCATCTACCAGTTTTTCCATTCGTCTGTAAAGAATTCGCGTTAGTATTTTGCAGCCGTGGCTTATTAAACTGATAGTTCGGTAATTTTCACATCTGTCAGCACCTGCTTTCTTTGGGATTGGAATTATTATATTCTTCTTGAAGTCTGAGGGTATTTCGCCTGTCTCATACATCTTGCTCACCAGCTGGTAGAGTTTTGTCATGACTGGCTCTCCCAAGGCCGTCAGTAGTTCTAATGGAATGTTGTCTACTCCGGGGGCCTTGTTTCGACTCAGGTCTTTCAGTGCTCTGTCAAACTCTTCACGCAGTATCGTATCTCCCATTTCGTCTTCATCTACATCCTCTTCTATCTCCATAATATTGTCCTCAAGTACATCGCCCTTGTATAAACCTTCTATATACTCCTTCCACCTTTCTGCCTTCCCTTCTTTGCTTAGAACTGGGCCGCCATCTGAGCTCTTGATATTCATACACGTGGTTCTCTTCTCTCCAAAGGTCTCTTTAATTTTCCTGTAGGCAGTATCTATCTTACCCCTAGTGAGATAAGCTTCTACATCCTTACATTTGTCCTCTAGCCATCCCTGTTTAGCCATTTTGCACTTCCTTTCGATCTCATTTTTGAGACGTTTGTATTCCTTTTTGCCTGCTTTTTTTACTGCATTTTTATATTTTCTCCTTTCATCAATTAAATTCAATATTTCTTCTGTTACCCAAGGATTTCTAGCAGCCCTCGTCTTTGTACCTACTTTATCCTCTGCTGCCTTCACTACTACATCCCTCAGAGCTATCCATTCTTCTTCTACTGTATTTCTTTCCCCTATTCCTGTCAATTGTTCCCTTATGCTCTCATTGAAACTCTGTACAACCTCTGGTTCTTTCAGTTTATCCAGGTCCCATCTCCATAATTTCCCACATTTTTGCAGTTTCTTCAGTTTTAATCTACAGGTCATAACCAATAGATTGTGGTCAGAGTCCACATCTGCCCCTGGAAATGTCTTACAACTTAAAACCTGGTTCCTAAATCTCTGTCTTACCATTATATAATCTATCTGATACCTTTTAGTATCTCCAGGGTTCTTCCACGTATACAACCTTCTTTCATGATTCTTAAACCAAGTGTTAGCTATGATTAAGTTGTGCTCTGTGCAAAATTGTACTAGGCGGCTTCCTCTTTCATTTCTTAGCCCCAATCCATATTCATCTACTATGTTTCCTTCTCTCCCTTTTCCTACACTCGAATTCCAGTCACCCATTACTATTAAATTTTCGTCTCCCTTCACTATCTGAATAATTTCTTTTATTTCATCGTACATTTCTTCAATTTCTTCATCATCTGCAGAGCTAGTTGGCATATAAACTTGTACTACTGTAGTAGGTGTGGGCTTCGTATCTATCTTGGCCACAATAAAGCGTTCACTATGCTGTTTGTAGTAGCTTATCCGCATTCCTATTTTCCTATTCATTATTAAACCTACTCCTGCATTACCCCTATTTGATTTTGTGTTTATAACCCTGTAGTCACCTGACCAGAAGTCTTGTTCCTCCTGCCACCGAACTTCACTAATTCCCACTATATCTAACTTTAACCTATCCATTTCCCTTTTTAAATTTTCTAACCTACCTGCCCGATTAAGGGATCTGACATTCCACGCTCCGATCCGTAGAACGCCAGTTTTCTTCCTCCTGATAACGACATCTTCCTGAGTATTCCCCGCCCGGAGATCCGAATGGGGGACTATTTTACCTCCGGAATATTTTACCCAAGAGGATGCCATCATCATTTAATCATACAGTAAAGCTGCATGTCCTTGGGAAAAATTACGGCTGTAGTTTCCCCTTGCTTTCAGCCGTTCGCAGTACCAGCACAGCAAGGCCGTTTTGGTTAATGTTGCAAGGCCAGATCAGTCAATCATCCAGACTGTTGCCCCTGCAACTACTGAAAAGGCTGCTGCCCCTCTTCAGGAACCACACGTTTGTCTGGCCTCTCAACAGATACCCCTCCGTTGTGGTTGCACCTATGGTACGGCCATCTGTATCGCTGAGGCACGCAAGCCTCCCCACCAACGGCAAGGTCCATGGTTCATGGGGGGAGGATGGTTATGGTATGAGTCAGTATTTGTCATTTAGTGGATTTGAATTGGAAGAACTAAATAATTTTGATTGATCTGAAGATCTGAGTGTGAAGTGTGATTGTACAAAAATAACTGAAATACCAGATGCTGCTAAAATTGGATATATTTTTGAAGTCGATTTAGATATCCAAAACGATTACATGATTCAGATAAAGATTTGTTAGCTCCTGCAAATGAAATTGTGCCTGGAACTAAAGAAACAAGTTTTTGACTACTCTGAATGACAAACTTAAATATGTTGTTCATTATAGAAATCTTAAACATTATTTATCTCTAGGAATGAAATTAACAGGTTAGGTTAGGTTAGTATTGTTTAATGTCCCATTGACAATGAGGTCATTAGAGATGGAGTGCAAGCTTGGGTTAGGGAAGGAAGGGGAAGGAAATTGGCCATGCCCTTTCAAAGGAACCATCCTGGCATTTGCCTGAAACGATTTATGGAAATCATGGAAAACCTAAATCAAGATGGCTGGAGATGGGATTGAACCATCGTCCTCCAGAATGCGAGTTCAGTGTGCTTGAAATTAACAGAAATACACAGAGTTTAAAAATTTAATCAATCAAATTGCTTGTGAAATATACATATTAGGAACAGATTTGATATAAAATTAGTATAAGATAGAGAAAAATGTGATAAATTAGTAGCAAGGATTAACTGTAAAAGAAGAAATATATTTATTTTAATCTTTTTGTCATCAATACAAATAAGACAAAAATCACATTTAATAAGCCTATCTCTTTGGGAATGAGCATACTCTATTTATCTGAAGTGTTGATGTATGATTTTCACTATAGAACAATGAAACAGAAATATAGAGTAAATATTGAGTTGTATTGTCAAGATAGAGACAGTTACATTTACAATATTGAGACAAAAGATTTTTATGAGGACATGAAATCGGTGATGAATTCCTTTGATACAAGTGATTATCCAATGAATAATACATAAGGAATTCCACATGTAAAGAAGAAAGTCTTAGGTAAAATGAAAGACGAATGTAATGGGAAAATAATTGAAGTATTCTGCATTTTAAGAGCAAAAATGTATGCTCATAAAGTTGGTGATAAAAATAGAGAAAAAATCAAATGGAGTTAAGAAGTGAGTTGTTAAAAATACAATAAGTTTAGAAGATTATAAAGATTGTTCGTTAACAATAGAGAATAGTACAGCATATTTAATATGTTTCAATGTGAGAAAGACGAAATATACATAGTTAAAATAAACAAGAAAGCATTTACTCTCATGATAATAAAATATATGTTTTGGAAAAAAATTCTACTATCACTTCAACAGTGTTAGCCATTTTAGAATTGTTGTTGTTTTCTGAATCTATTTATACTAAATAAAATTCATTAGTGAAAAATAAAAATTATTTCTGTATTAAAATTATTTATAATTAAATGGTGACTCTTATCAGGAAGCTGAACAACACAACTGTCTCTTCATAAAGATCTCATGGCTGCTAGTAAATAATTTTCATTAATGAATTCATTTTATTTATTTCCTTACATTCACCTTGTATAAAAAATAATATTCAATTTATTTTATTACATTCACCATTTATGAAAAATATATGAATTTATTTTTTTACATTCACCTCTTATAAAAGAATATAATAAATTTTTTTCTTACATCTGTCTTTTAAGAAATTAGTGAATTTGATCTAAAAATATTTATTATAGCAATTAAATTCTGCGTTTATGGCTAATTTTTGTGAAACTACCGAACAAACTCGTGAATGAGCTAGTGAGCCAAGGTTAGCCAGGATATACAGAATTTAGCTACTTACACATATATTGAATAATAAAAGTATGACACTTATTGTTTAACTCAGTTGTAATTTTAAAAATAATATAACGTCCTTCTATTCGATAATTGGATAAGCTGCATTTGTGTAGTTACTGTCTACAGACATATGTAGGTAAATGAAAAATAAAACAATCAGGTTTTGATGGAGGACGCAAAGCTTAAGAGGCCGCACACTACGCACTATACCACCAGTTTAGCTGAGATAATGGAGCATATTGAAGCAATATAGAGGTCTATCCTCACAAGCCTTTAAAATAAATGGGAAAGATGGAGGAGAAGGATGAGAATTCTCGATATATATTATGTAAGAGCCAAAAATTACAACAATCAACAAACGGAATTCATTGTTCTGTGTATCAAGCAGCATTTTGTGCTTAATTAGCAGGCATGCAGCTCGTGAAGAAACTGGTGGTGCAGTTGCACTCATTATTCCAGTGTCATTTCAACAGTTTACGATGGAGCTGAACGAGGAGTGTGGAGACCTTTTACATTACTGCAAAGTAGGTTAGTTAAATCTAGGGACATGCCAGAAAATATTTATCAATTTGAAACTCGCTCTTGTTGAATTGCCATTTCAATTGATAGTGATCCTGTGAAAAGGCATATGTAACTGGTTGAGCTTCAAGATAGTTCCTGTTTTAATCACAAATCTTTTTACATTAAATCTGTCCAGAACATCCACATCGATTTCCTCAGGTAGCGTTCCCATGTATCCAGAATGATGTTGCGAAAGTGCTACAGTATTTTGGTCGATGTACTTGGGTGAAAGACCTTTTTCAATTATAAAGCTAAATAATACACAGTTATGTGACAGCCTGTGCAATTTTCTGCGTAAGAGCATATGTGAACAGCTTGTACTACATAAAAATGTATTATGCCTTCAGTACCCCAATATATCTAAATAATAGTGGAAATTTGTTATAGTTGTGGTTTAAATTGTTGTGAAATATAATAACCAATTCGTAGACAGTGCGACTGAAGTAACATTTAATTTCCCTTATTTGTTGTCAGACAGTGTATTGTGGGGGTCAGAGAAGTGTGCAGTGATGCTGAGTGCTGAGGCACTCATACCAGGGCACGTCTGTTGAACTTAATTCTTGGCCACCCATGTATTACACAAACATTCAAGACATGAGTGTGACACAAACACAGTATTATAATTAGTGATCCAGTCAGATCACTTCCTTGTTTGAAGTAAAGTTTAAGTATTAAGGTGTTTTTTATTTCATCCGATTGTTTCACCACCAGCTCGTATGTTTTCATCAAGCCACAGTAACAGTGATGTAATGAGTTTTACTGTTATTGTTTGATTTCTTTTGGAAAATGTATGTGATATACCATGTGAATTACTTGCAGTCATGCTCTATAGCAAATCAGGCACACTATACATTTATAGGTCCATGTATGTATTCATAGAGAACTTAAAGCTGATCGAAAGCAATATGTAAAATCATAATTAAATGAACAAAATTTCCCATTTTTAAGTTTGCAAAACCAGCTGGTGCAACTAACATCTACAGGGTTGTCTATCTGGCATTACACAGACTCAGAGCAGAGGAATTATATTCCCTAAACAACTATTCCCCTGAGATATGGGTCCTACGTGATGAAAAAAAAAACTCAAATTCGCGTCGATGACACTAGACCTGAAATTCTTCAGAGACCTTTGTACAGCGAAGATGCTAGGTATTGACAAAACAGATGTCTACGACCATTGACACAGCCTACTGAGTCGATCTTGTGGAAAGACTTAATGTGTAAAAGATTCTTCAGTTGTTGTTGAGGAAATTCTTCCAAAAATTTGCAACTCTATTGAATAAAACAGAAAATAGAGAGCTATAGTGTATTGAAGTGAACTGTGATTAGAAATGAGGGCTTTCTCCACCCTTGCATCGCAAGTCATGTGTGGAACCACTTTTTTTCCTCAAAAACTCTAGACTTTTTTATTTATTTTTTTATCACACACTTTTCATATTACAAAACAACCTAAAAAAGATCTATTTTCCAAGGCATCTCTGACACTAATAACGAAAATATCTGCACCACTTCAGGCACTGCCCATAAACTACACCTATTCTAAGTTTTCTGCCATCCACTGAGCTAATGGGACCCTGCTGGGATTATTTGTATTATTTGCTGAGCCGGGAAAAATAGAAACAGTTGTTTCTTTTTTTTTGGTCATCAGTCTACTGACTGGTTTGATGCGGCCCACCATGAATTCCTTTCCTGTGCTAACATCTTCATCTCAGACTAGCACTTGCAACCTACGTCAATTATTTGCTTGACGTATTCCAATCTCTGTCTTCCTCTACAGTTTTTGCCCTCTACAGCTCCCTCTAATACTATGGAAGTCATTCCCTCATGTCTTAGCAGATGTCCTATCATCCTGTCCCTTCTCCTTATCAGTGTTTTCCACATATTCCTTTCCTCTCCGATTCTGCGTAGAACCTCCTCATTCCTTACCCTATCAGTCCACCTAATTTTCAACATTCATCTATAGCACCAAATATCAAATGCTTCGATTCTCTTCTGTTCCGGTTTTCCCACAGTCCATGTTTCACTACCAAACAATGCTGTACTCCAGACGTACATTCTCAGAAATTTCTTCCTCAAATTAAGGCCGGTATTTGGTATTAGTAGACTTCTCTTGGCCAGAAATGCCTTTTTGCCATAGCGAGTCTGCTTTTGATGTTCTCCTTGCTCCGTCCGTCATTGGTTATTTTACTGCCTAGGTAGCAGAATTCCTTAACTTCATTGACTTCGTGACCATCAATCGTGATGTTAAGTTTCTCGCTGTTCTCATTTCTACTACTTCTCATTACCTTCGACTTTCTCCGATTTACTCTCAAACCATACTGTGTACTCATTAGACTGTTCATTCCGTTCAGCAGATCATTTAATTCTTCTTCACTTTCACTCAGGATAGCAATGTCATCAGTGAATCGTATCATTGATATCCTTTCTCCCCTTATTTTAATTCCACTCCTGAACCTTTCTTTTATTTCCATCATTGCTTCCTCGATGTACAGATTGAAGAGTAGGGGCGAAAGGCTACAGCCTTGTCGTACTCCCTTCTTAATACGAGCACTTCGTTCTTGATCGTCCTCCCTTATTATTCCCTCTTGATTGTTGTACATATTGTATATGACCCGTCTCTCCCTGTAGCTTACCCCTACTTTTATCAGATTCTTGAAGAGCTTGCACTATTTTATATTGTCGAACGCTTTTTCCAGGTCGACAGATCCTATGAACGTGTCTTGATTTTTCTTTAGCCTTGCTTCCGTTATTGGCCGTAACGTCAGAATTGCCTCTCTCTTGCCTTTACTTTTTCTAAAGCCAAACTGATCGTCTCCTAGCGCATTCTCAATTTTCTTTTCCATTATTCTGTACATTATTCATGTAAGCAGCTTCGATGCATGAGCTGTTAAGCTGATTGTGCGATAATTCTCGCACTTGTCAGCTCTTGCCGTCTTCGGAATTGTGTGGATGATTCTTTTCCGAAAGTCAGATGGTATGTCACCAGACTCATATATTCTACACACCAACGTGAATAGTCGTTTTGTTGCCACTTTCTCTAATGATTTTAAAAATTCTGATGGAATGTTATCTATCCCTTCTGCCTTATTTGACCGTAAGTCCTCCAAAGCTCTTTTAAATTCCGATTCTAATACTGGATCACCTATCTCTTCTTCTATCACACCAGACAAATCTTCACCCTCATAGAGGCTTTCAATGTATTCTTTCCACCTATCTGCTCTCTCCTCTGCATTTAACAGTGGAATTCCTCTTGCACTCTTAATGTTACCACCGTTGCTTTTAATGTCACCAAAAGTTGTTTTGACTTTCCTGTATGCTGAGTCAGTCCTTCTGACAATCATATCTTTTTCGATGTCTTCACATTTTTCCTGCAGCCATTTCGTCTTAGCTTCCCTGCACTTCGTATTTATTTCATTCCTCAGCGACTTGTATTTCTGTATTCCTGATTTTCCCAGAACATGTTTGTACTTCCTCCATTCATCAATCAACTGAAGTATTTCTTCTGTTACCCATGGTTTCTTCGCAGCTGCTATCTTTGTACCTATGTTTTCCTTCCCAACTTCTGTGATGGCCCTTTTTAGAGACGTCCATTCCTTTTCAACTGTGTTGCCTACTGCGCTATTCCTTATTGCTGTATCTATAGAGTTAGAGACCTTCAAACGTATCTCGTCATTCCTTATAACTTCCGTATCCCACTTCTTAGCATATTGATCCTTCCTGACTAATGTCTTGAACTTCAACCTACTCTTCATCACTACTATATTGTGATCTGAGTCTATATCTGCTCCTGCGTACACCTTACAATCCAATATCTGATTTTGGAATCTTTGTCTGACCATGATGTAATCTAAATGAAAACTCCGCATATCTCCCGGCCTTTACCAAGTATAGCTCCTCCTCTTATGATTCTTGAACAGGGTATTCGCTATTACTAGCTGAACTTGTTACAGAACTCAATTAGTCTTTCTCCTCTTTCATTCCTTGTCCCAAGCCCATATTCTCCTGTAACCTTTTCTTCTACTCCTTCCCCTACAACTGCATTCCAGTCGCCCATGACTATTAGATTTTCGTCCCCCTTTACATACTGCATTACCCTTTCAATATCCTCATACACTTTCTCTATCTGTTCATCTTCAGCTTGCGACGTCGGCATGTATACCTGAGCTATCGTTGTCGGTGTTGGTCTGCTGTCGATTCTGATTAGAACAACCCGGCCACTGAACTGTTCACAGTAACACACCCTCTGCCCTACCTTCCTATTCATAACGAATCCTACACCTGTTATACTATTTTCTGCTGCTGTTGATATTACCCGAAACTCATCTGACCAGAAATCCTTGTCTTCCTTCCACTTCACTTCACTGACCCCTACTATATCTAGATTGAGCGTTTGCATTTCCCTTTTCAGATTTTCTAGTTTCCCTACCACGTTCAAGCTTCTGACATTCCACGCCCCGACTCGTAGAACATTATTCTTTTGTTGAGTATTCAATCTTTTTCTCATGGTAACCTCCCCCTTGGCAGTCCCATCCCGGAGATCTGAATGGGGGACTATTCCGGAATCTTTTGCCAATGGAGAGAACATCAGGCCACATGTCCAGTGGATTCATGTTATGTGTCTTTAATGCAGTGGTTTCCATTGCCTTCTGCATCCTCATGTCGTTGATCATTGCTGATTCTTCCGCCTTGAGGGGCAATTTCCCACCCCTAGGACAAGAGAGTGCCCTGAACCTCTATCTGCCCCTCCGCCCTCTTTGACAAGGCCGTTGGCAGAATGAGGCTGACTTCTTATGCCGGAAGTCTTCGGCCGCCAATGCTGATTATTTATCAAAATTTAGGCAGTGGCGGGGATCGAACCTGGGACCGAAGACGTTTTGATTATGAATCAAAGACGCTACCCCTAGACCATGGGTACAGTTGTTACTTATGTAAAATACAGCATTCCTGGAGTCCAAACATAAAATTTTCAATCTCAGTGTCTCATCTTATATGAGGATTATGTAGCATAAGTCATCGATTATGACAATAGGCTAAATCGAACTGGGAATCACAGTGATGTACAGGGGTGTCTCAGACACAGAATATGCCAGAGTACCGTGTCAGCTACAACACCAAGAATAGTTTCTCAGCTTTTGGTAACATCAGTGTATAGTTTTGGGGGATTCAGGTTGTTAATACACAGTTAAATCACCAACAAGTTTTACATTTTCGCATATATCAGTTCATTTACACCATACATAAATAGCTTCATCTTGATTTGAAATTACTACTTTGCCCAAGGAGAAAAATAAAGTGAAGGTGAAAGGTATTGGTTCCCATGGTGTCTTTTATGGTCGTTGTGTTTTTAGAGGTGGTTTTTGAATTTTGCACTTTTTAATAGCGATAAATTTGCTGCAGAATCCTTGAACATTGAAATTACAACTGGTACCAAGGAGGAAAATAAAGTGAAGATGAAAGGCATTGGTTCACATGCTATCCTTGACGGTCCATATGTTTTTATGGGTGGTATTTTGAATTTTGCACTTTTTAATGACGATAAATTTGCTGCAGAGTCCTTGAACATATTCTCAGTTCGAAATTAATCAATTTTCTTGAGACACAGAAGCTGACTTTGATGAAAGCATCACTCATGCGAGATTCAGCTCGCCCTTTTTCACATGATATAGTGTGAACTATGGATGAAGAGTACCAATCAAATGCCTCATTTCTAGATTGCTGGAAAGCCACATTGCAGGTTGTTAAAGAAGTTACCAGCATACGAAAAAGGTTCACAGATATGTGAGTGGCATGAAGACATCTAAAGTTGTGGAACAGAGTATGTTGCCCTGACCGGCGAGTATCCATCAGAGATAAGGGTATTGTCAAGATTGCCTCAGAGAAATGTGACAGGACCACTATTATTCTCCATATACATAAATGATTTGGCGTGCAGGGGTCCAGAGAACTGCAGTTGTTTGCTGACCATGCTGTGGTGTGCTGTAAGGTGTGGACGTTGAGTGACTGTTGGAAGATACAAGATTTCTAGTTGCTGTAATGAATGGCAGATACCTATAAATGTAGAAAAAACGTAAGTTAATGAAGATGAGTAGGGAAAACAAACCGATAATGTTCGGATGCAGTATTATTAGTGCCTTGCTTAACACAGTCACATTGATTAAATATCTGGGCGTAACGTTGGAAACTGATATGAAATGGAAAGAGCATGTGAGGATCATTGTAGCAAAGAAGACCGCATATAAGCCGCTAGTGCGACCTATTCTTTAGTACTACTCTACTCAGATTAAAGGAAAACATTGAGGCAATTCAGAGGCAGGCTGCTAGATTTATAACTGACAGGGTCGCACAACACGCAAGTGTTACAGAGGTCGTTTGGGAACTCGAATGAGAATCTCTGGAAGGAAAGGGACGTTCTTTTCGATGAAATTTATTGATAAAATTTTGATAACCGACTTCTGAAGCTGACTGCATAACTATTATGTTGCCTCCAAAATTCATCCCACTTAAGGACCACAAAGATACGAGAAATTAGGCCTTATACAGAGGCATATAGACAGTCGTTTTCCCCTCATTCCGTTTATTAGGGGAACCGAAAAGCAAATGATTAGTAGTGATTCAAGGTACCCTCCTCTACGCGCCGTAAGGTGTACTGCGGAATATCGATGAAGGTAGGCAGGTAGCAAGCGGAAAAGCAATTCGAAGTGAACGTAACGGAACAATTCAGGAGCACAGGCGAAATTAAATGCACTGACACTGTGTTGCCAAATATTTGCAGCCATGTTGCAAGGTGCTAGCCCTGCCAGAGGCAGCTACGTAGCAAAATGCCTGTCGTGGTCATCTTATAAAAGCTCTCATTGTCAGACGGGAGGTGCCAAAGCATTGGGTTTTTATGGAGCGCCATCTCTTGACAGTTTCTGATGTCGCGGTTTAGACTACCTGTATTTAAGGCAATCAGTTAGATTTAGCCTAAAATTCCTCATTTATGAAGCTTTGAGGAGTGGAATGGGGTGTTAAGGCAGGTGTTATATAATTTCAGCGCAGGGGTGGCAAAACTACTGACGCTAGTTTCCTCTCATCTTAGCACATGGCATGTGAAATATTGAGGTACATAATTTTCCATTACGATTACGAAAATAAGTAAAAATGTACATTAAATATGTTCTATCCTGGAAACCATTAAGAATAGTGCATTTGTCCAAGTAGAGTTTTTTGCTTCAAACGATCGTTCCTGTCATATTCCTGAATATTCACTATTCATCGTGGGACAACCTTCATATTATGTTTTATCTTATTATTTATTAACTTGAGAAGATTAATGACTTCAGGACTTTTTTTACATCAAACCAGAGTTTGTAATGTAACTACAAAACTTATTAAAATCACAGCTACTCAAAAATCATAATATTTTCATTATGATACCTCTTCTTCTTATTTATGCATGTATTAGGCAGTTGCCTGTTAGTCCTTCTTGGTTGAAATTGTTCTTCCCCAACATTCCTAAATATTGTCTTCCTACTGCGTAATAAATATCATTAATTATGACAATATGTCATCTTCCATTCTTGTGACATAATCCTTCTAATTGTGTCTGTATTCCTTTATCTACTCATTTGAGTTTTTCACTCTATTATTTTCTGATGTCTACAGTCACTCTTCCGTCGATATAATGTCACCAGCTACACGTCTTAGCAATCGGATGTCTAGTGCTTGTATTCTGATGGGTACGAGTGTTCTGCAGTGTTGTTCAGGCAAGATCTTCAAGGTGCAGGGAGCACTAGTTATTACGAGCAGTAGTGTGTCAACAATAAACTTGATGATTTGGCCTGCCACGACGTCCTGTACAGTTAATGCTGAGCTGAAGGATTTTTCGACAGAGTTGTCAGCACAAGAAAGAATTTTTGACGATTACTGTCATTTACCTCTTTGAAATAATTAGGCAAGTCTATTTGTTGTTTACAGTTTAATGAAGGTTATCGCTAAAGCCAAGTGCTGGTTTAGTTCCTTAGTTGGGACAAAGGCTTCTAATTTTCCTATACTTCTCTAGATCACACAAGCTTTTCTGTAGAGCATCTGGTCTTTATGTTTTAGAGTAATGTATTGTCATGTCTTAGTTATCGTTTCTCTCAGATTGGTTGACCCTATTCACTATCTGCTTGAAATCAATTTCATTTCCAAGGGTAGGAGGTCATTTGTAAGTCCAATGTGCTGTGCCTCCGAAATTGATGAACTGTTTTAGCTTTTCCGCTAGCCAAGGTGCACACTTTCCCTTCATGTTTTCGGTTTTGGGCAAGCATATTTATTGTGTAATAGAATTTTTTTGTAGCAAATGCGTCCAGGAATTGTATGCAAGACGTCTCACAAATTCTCTCTTCTGCCTCTGCTGCCTACACTGCTACGCTTTAAGTCTCTGCGTGTACTTACAGATTGTTCCTTGCATATTTTAGAGAATAAGTCATGAATATGAAGTTGTGAGCTGATATTACAGGAACGAATTTCCTTGCTTGCGAATTTCATGGCAAATACACTTCTGGAAATGTAAAAAAGAACACATTGACACCGGTGTGTCAGACCCACCATACTTGCTCCGGACACTGCGAGAGGGCTGTACAAGCAATGATCACACGCACGGCACAGCGGACACACCAGGAACCGCGGTGTTGGCCGTCGAATGGCGCTAGCTGCGCAGCATTTGTGCACCGCCGCCGTCGGTGTCAGCCAGTTTGCCGTGGCATACGGAGCTCCATCGCAGTCTTTAACACTGGTAGCATGCCGCGACAGCGTGGACGTGAACCGTATGTGCAGTTGACGGACTCTGAGCGAGGGCGTATAGTGGGCATGCGGGAGGCCTGGTGGACGTACCGCCGAATTGCTCAACACGTGGGGCGTGAGGTCTCCACAGTACATCGATGTTGTCGCCAGTGGTCGGCGGAAGGTGCACGTGCCCGTCGACCTGGGACCGGACCGCAGCGACGCACGGATGCACGCCAAGACTGTAGGATCCTACGCAGTGCCGTAGGGGACCGCACCGCCACTTCCCAGCAAATTAGGGACACTGTTGCTCCTGGGGTATCGGCGAGGACCATTCGCAACCGTCTCCATGAAGCTGGGCTACGGTCCCGCACACCGTTAGGCCGTCTTCAGCTCACGCCCCAACATCGTGCAGCCCGCCTCCAGTGGTGTCGCGACAGGCGTGAATGGAGGGACGAATGGAGACGTGTCGTTTTCAGCGATGAGAGTCGCTTCTGCCTTGGTGCCAATGATGGTCGTATTCGTGTTTGGCGCCGTGCAGGTGAGCGCCACAATTAGGACTGCATACGACCGAGGCACACAGGGCCAACACCCGGCATCATGGTGTGGGGAGCGATCTCCTACAGTGGCCGTACACCTCTGGTGATCGTCGAGGGGACACTGAATAGTGCACGGTACATCCAAACCGTCATCGAACCCATCGTTCTACCATTCATAGACCGGCAAGGGAACTTGCTATTCCAACAGGACAATGCACGTCCGCATGTATCCCGTGCCACCCAACGTGCTGTAGAAGGTGTAAGTCAACTACCCTGGCCAGCAAGATCTCCGGATCTGTCCCCCATTGAGCATGTTTGGGACTGGATGAAGCGTCGTCTCACGCGGTCTGCATGTCCAGCACGAACGCTGGTCCAACTGAGGCGCCAGGTGGAAGTGGCGTGGCAAGCCATTCCACAGGACTACATCCAGCATCTCTACGATCGTCTCCATGGTAGAATAGCAGCCTGCATTGCTGCGAAAGGTGGATATACACTGTACTAGTGCCGACATTGTGCATGCTCTGTTGCCTGTGTCTATGTGCCTGTGGTTCTGTCAGTGTGATCATGTGATGTATCTGACCCCAGGAATGTGTCAATAAAGTTTCCCCTTCCTGGGACAATGAATTCACGGTGTTCTTATTTCAATTTCCAGGAGTGTATATGTATGGAGCCTTGAATATAGGTAGGTACAACCTGAAATGCTGTTACATTTGAAGCAGAAACTACACAACTGAATTTCACAATGAACGAACGGAATATTTATGTTAGCGTCCCTAGCATTATTTATAAGCTCTTAAGTCGAATCGAATTTTGAGTGGTCAGTTTTCTGACAGGCTGTTCCTCCTACTTCTGGAAGTCTGTGGACGAGGCACATTAGGCAAATTTTCTCAAGGGAATTGATATTTAGGAATGTATACTTGACCATGTATGTGACTAGCACGACTCCAACTTTTCATCTGTTACTTCTACGGTGCCTTAGGACAGTGGGATGTACATTTAGGAGAGGACACTTGGCTTGGTCCAGGAGTCACGTTCGTTAGGAGAAAGACGTGGATGTCGATAATTATTCTGCAGTATATGTCGGAGTTCGTCGAAATGAGAAGAAACTGATGGCCAACTATGTTCTACATTAATAATGCAGCCACACTAACGGAACTACTGGCTGCAGGAGTAGGCAAGTTCGTAGCTCCGAAAGCACAGGCTTTTTTTCGTTCTCGATTGTGCTGAGGAGGAACAGTGTTTGATTACTCAAAGGTAGTTTGAACCTGACATTTAAGCCAGATTGCCTTCACGCAAGCTGATTCTTCGATACAAATACCTAAGGGACCTAACTCAATACTGAAAGAGAAATGTATGAACAAAAGTAGGTTATGATAATGGTTATCAAACCTGAGATTGAATATATTAGTAGCCTCCTGAAAACAACCAAAATACCGCTATAAAGAGCAGGCCTGTAACGTAGTTTGCATACAAAGAAGAACATTGCGGTTATTTACAGGAAAGAATAGATAGAAGAAGATTGCATTATAACACATCAATATATTCTGAAATATTCCATATTACTAAGCATGAATAAATAATGCAAGAATATAAAACTTAACATTTAGTATGTCTTTCGCACTTTCCGAGCTACGACAATTTCCTCTCTTGTCAGTCCAATATTTCTTAAAATTAGTTCTCCTGGCATGTGCATTAATATTACATAGCGTCGCTGTGTTTATTGAAGCGTTCGTACGAAAATTTACATTTGCTGGTTCACTAAAATGATATAAATTGTAGCGATGCTACAGTGCACTTCTTAACATGTCAGCAACGAAACAGTAAAAGGTAATCAAGTCTCTATTCATACCAAAAAGACAAATTTCCCTTTTTTTATTCATATGTTCGCATCTTATTAGGATCGAGTGCTGCAGCAATTATTTAAATATCTGCGCTCGGCGCGTCATAGTGTTTATTTTAAGCAGTTAATGCTGGACTCGCGTCTTTGTGTACAGGCACATTACAAAAACAGTTCTTTTCCTAACACTTGATGCGTAACATTCTACCAACTACAGCGCGATGGCTGTTCTTCTGCTTTATGATAAATATTTTATATACAGAGCATCCGAAACCCAATAATACTACAACTGCAAAGAGCGTTGTACGTGTAATCAATCTACATCGAAAACAGTCTGCCGCAGTTAACATCTGTGAACAATAATGATTTTATATTTGGGAACATATACTTGACGAGCACGGTCGGTAATAACGCAAAGAGTTAGTATACTGCTACTCCAGCTCCTCATCTGTTACTTCTGTGGTGTCTTAGGACAGTGGAATCTACATACAATATTGAAACTGTGTATCGATCCTATTATACTATTCTGCATCCATACATTCTTACCTTACCGTGGAGAGGAGCGAATTCTGCGGGATGACTGAGTGCTCGATACGTACAGACTTGTGATAGTCGTGACACATTGCTTGTTGCGAGGTTATGCTTATTTTTTCCGCGAAACACGAATTCAATTATGATTTGTTGTGTGCAATTGCACATTAGGGAACGACTTGCTTCCTAATTTCAATTGGTGGAAACTTGAACATGAACTGTTCGATACGTCAATAAGGCTACATTGACTTCGTCTTCGAAATACTGAAGCAACTAATGGAGTGAAAATAAAAGAGATGAAATTTAGAAAAGGCAACTATTGTAAAAAGATAAGAACAAAAGAATTTAGAACTAGGTATAAAGCTAACGTGCCCATGGAAACACTACTTATGAATAGTAGACACGTTTTTCGTCAGGCCTTGTAGTCACAGAGACTATTTTTCTTTTGTAAGTAATTTCTAGATATAGTATGTATGCAAAAGGTTAATTGTACTTTACAGTAATGAAACAGTTAGTATTTAATGGACACGTGTGAATTGCTGTGTGTGAACTGACTATAGACAAGCAACTAAAGGACACGAGCAAAAATGGTGAGCGTAAACCTTGACGACCAAATACATGTGGATACGAAATTAATAGTGATGTGTGAACTGAAAAGGTGATAACTATATGCACACGTGTGGAATGCCGCGTGTCACGCAATCTGATTCTTCGGTACAAATACCTAAGGGATCTAACTGTATAATGAAAGGGAAATGTATGAACAAAAGTGGGTTATGGTAATGGTTATCAAATCTGAGATTGAATATATTAGTAGCCTCCCAGAAACAACCAAGATACCGCTATAAAGAGCAGGTCTGTAACGTAGTTTGCATACAAAGAAGAACACTGTGGTTATTTACAGGAAAGAATAGATAGAAGAAGATTGCATTATAACACATCAATATATTCTGAAATATTCCATATTACTAAGCATGAATACATAATGCAAGAATACAAAACTTAACATTTAGTATGTCTTTCGCACTTTCCGTGCTACGACAATGTCCTCTCTTGTCAGTTCAATATTTCTTAAAATTAGTTCCCCTGGCATGTGTATGAATATTACATAGCGTCGCACTGTTTATTGAAGCATTCGTACGAAAATTTACATTTGCTGGTTCACTAAATTGATATAAGTTGTAGATATGCTACATTGCACTTCCTAACACGTCAGCAGCGAAACAGTGAAAGGTAGTCAAGTCTCTAGAACTATTCATAACAAAACACAAATTTTCCTTTTTTTCTTCACATGTTTCGCATCTTATTAGGATCGAGCACTGCGGTGGTTATTTAAATATCTGCGCTCGGCGGGTCACAGTGTTTATTTGAAGCAGTTAATGCTGGACCTGCGTCTTTCTGTAGAGGCACATTACAAAAATAGTTCTTTTCCTAACATTTGCGCTGTGATGCGTAACATTCTACCAACTACAGCTCGATGACTCTTCTTCTCTTTTATGATAAATATTTTATGTACAGAGCATTCGAAACCCAATCATATTACACGAGGTGTATCAGCTGTGCGGCGTAACCTGCGTTGGACTCATACAACTGCGTGTTCAGTGTATGGCTGAGAGCACTATCTACTAGCGATCGTTAACAGCGAACTTCTCAATACCACAGTCATCAGAGGAATTCCAGCTCACGTGTGATGATCATGAGGTATGTCTTTCCTGTAACCAGCTCCCTCCTCTAGACGAACGGTGATGCACAGGTATCGACTCAGTCTCACAGCAAAGCGGACAATAAGTGATATCTGGGGATCGTTTGACGTAGTACACGTCATCGTGTCTACCCTGTTGCATACAAGGACAAGGAAGTCTGACACGTTTCTCTTGCCTTAAGCAGACATTGATGAGGTACACATCTGAATTGAAACTGTCGTAGAACGGAAATGATACGTTTCCGGACTAGGGTTTCTATTAAAAATGTTCTATACTGACTACCCTCTACATGTCCTAGAAGTCTGTAACGGGAATTTCCGACCAACCTGTATATGTAAGTGTACAAGTTGATATTGTAACACCATCCATTTCGTAACTCACTGTCAGCACTGCACAAGATGTAATATTCTCCAAGCTTTTGCCAAACTCAAACCCTTCCATTGGATTGCTACAGGGTACAGCGTGATTCATTACTTTTCATCACTCGTTTCACCCATCTACTTCCTGTGGCAGACTCTTTGCAGCACTTCAAGTGTCGGATAGTGCTTAAGTACAGTAGCGTCTGGCGCACAAGGAGCTGCTCAAACGTTGTGCCTCATTCTTTCGAATTCACTGAGCACACTCGTTGTGATAGATGGGCTTATTTTGGAACTCGCTAGTGATCCCATTCCACTGCCTTTTTTGGATATTTTACAACCGTCCTCCACAATACTCGGCTGTCGCTTTCGATAAGTGCATGGGCTCCCCGAGAAACGACTGCGTCCACACTTAAGTGAATTCAACGGGGAATCATTCACGATTTCAGATAGTCGCATGTTGGGAGTGATAAATTCCTCGGGCGTTCGAACTCCTTGAATGCCCGCCACTCTCTACAAGGCAGATAAAGAAGTCCAGAATATCGAGGATGCCCTCCTCCACCTACACAGACTGTGGAAGGGGGTGGTGCCAGAACCCACAGGAATTAAAGGGAACAAAAGGGTGGAGTGGCCAGCCAAGGAGGTGCGTCGTGATCCTCAGATATTTCAGTGTGCCATCCAGCTATGTGCTATCATCTCGTATGGCTTCCTACTCCGGCAAGGGGACCTTGCAGAGTGTGGTACTTGTGACATACTTATCATACTGCGCCACCTTTTACTAGACCGTATTTTATTTCCAGATCAAAAGGCGGCAGCTCATCTGTCGACAGATTTGGCCACTATTTTAATTGACAGTCAAGGGAACGTGGCACGACTTGTAAGGTCTTGTGAATTGTCCGACAGGTTCTCTAAAATTTTAGAGTATGTTTACAGCATGTTATCAGAGTGGCAGGATCATCCATGTTTTTAACAGTGACGAGCTAGCCACATGTTTCTCTGAATCTGTTTCAGTTTTCGTCTCGTTTCACTTAGATTTACTTAACAGTTTTAGAACATCTGAACAACTTTGACACTATCATCCAATGAACTAGGGTGACACCTACTAACTATACGAACTGTGTTCAAAAATATCGGGCATTTTCATGTTTTGGAAATAAGCACATGGTGTAAAAGCAATGTATTGTTTCAAAACAAATCCTGGAGATTTTTTTGGGGTTGTTTTCAACAAATGGCGTTGAACTTCTAGGTAGTACTTCTTGATCGTTTGACCTTTTGACATGAACTCGCGAAGCGCTATGTGGTTAAAATTGAAGAAAACACTGAGCAGATCCTTGTACCTCGACCGCACTTGCCGAGTTTTTTAGGTCTTGGCGGTCGAGAATGACTCCACATAGTCGATTCAGCCTTAGATTCGACGTCATACCCGACAACCATGTTCCGTCACCTGTTATGGCAGTTTTCAGTAGTTCTGCACCGTTGCTGATGTCCTACTATACTTCCATTCGCCGCTATTTTTGCTCTAAATTCAAAACCTTCCGCACAGACTTTACTCTCAAACGTTGGATACCCAACATATTCGAAAAGATTTCATGGCATAATCAAGTTGGTATGCCAACATCATCAGCAACTTCTCTGATTGATATTCGGCGATTGTTCATACGTATTTCTTCCACTTTTTCCACGTTGTCGTCGGTTGTTGATGTGCTGGTTCGCCAAGAACGTTCGTCACATTCAAGTTTCTCATGGCCATCTCGAAAACGCTTTTAACACTCGTATACCTTTGCTTTACTAATAGCAGACTCACCAAAAGCAATATTTCACAAACTATGTTACATTTTATTCCAATTTTATAGCAAAATATAACGCAAATACTATAATTCATTTGGAACTTAAATCAATAATCGTCACTCATACGCCAACACATGTGAACTTCTGACAACTGACCACAGAGTAAACGTTGAATATACTGACAGTGTTCAGATACGTTTCAGGCATATTTCCCAAACCAGCAACGGAACATCGCGCCAATCTGACTAATACAACCCTCGAAGTTAAAAATTCCCGATACGCTTTGAAAAAACCTCGTATACAGAACATAACTGAGGATGCTCTATGTACATTGTGCTCCGAGATTAATAGATTGGCAACAAATAGTAGTAGGCCTTTACAAAGTAATCTGAAGAAGAGAACATAAATTAAACGATGCACAGGTTAAGGGTTGGCAATGAGGACAACATCTGTAAAAAAAGATTGTAGTGAAACAATAGAGTGTTTCACACGTTACGCTGTGAAATATAGCCTTCACTAGAAGTACACTCACTTCTTTCCGCCAGAACCAACAGCAGGGCAGATGTCAGTGCAGACAGGAGGCGTGTAGCCATGGCTCCTGCCGTTGACGCACTGCCTCTGCTGCTGGGATCGCCCGCCAACGCGCCGCCTCGAAGCCTTGTATACACACCTTACGTATATACCGCCACCGCCGCCTGGATGGCGAGCCGCACTCAGTGGCACTGTACGTGTCACTTTGTAGATGCGCTATGAACTCCGTTCCGCTATCCGAGGAGGCATCGCGCCACAACAAGTCGTGTAGTTCCAGCAACTGTAAGTTGATATACACGCTGTCCATAAAGTTCTGCTATCTTTTAGAAAAACCACAGGTTCCAAAATATTAGAGATCATATATTAAATTAGCTTGGAGCATAAGTTCATACCGTTTTTCTATAGGTTTAATAAACAAAACAACTACACATAACAGGGAATTTAGTCATCAATAACAAAGTCTCCTTCACTATTTACAACAGTCTACCATTTAACTTCGGCTACTGTAAAAATCAGGTGGTTTTGAGGGTAAGATCTCGTCCAGCCATATCGCGAGCGTATTTTCATCCGGAAAACAAGTTCCTTAAAGGTCTTCTGACACAGAGCGGAAAAGGTCAAAATCTGAGGGCGCAAGGTCAAGTGAACAAGGTGCGTGAGGAATGACTTTCCAGCCCAGCCCCTCCATACTACTTTTCGACGGTCTAGCGGAGTGCAGTGGGCGTAATCGCGGAGCAGCATCACTTGACGAAGTATTCCTGCCCGTTGACCATGTATTGTGTCTGCGAGACGTCTTGGCTGTTGACAGTAAATGTCAACAGTGCTGGTTACACCAGTAACGAGACAGGATACGAATCGTCGGTGTTGTTCGAGAGCCAACTGACGACTAGCAAACACAGATGCTCATATGGCCACCCACTTGCTGATTTTTGTGATTTTGGCTTAGAGCATGCGGTAGCCATTGCATGCAAATTTCGCATGATGCTGAAATGATCACATTCATCACATTTGCCAGTTCTCGGAGCAATGACGTCGATCGCAATCGATTAATGCTTTTAAATACTCTTCATCAAACGCCTTGCGTCTTCCCTAAATGTGCAGAGTACCTAATATGAAAAACATGCTCCTTAAAACGAGAAAATCATGTTCTTGCCGTGCTCTGTCCAGTGACATTATTCTCGTATACGGCGCAAATGTTTCTGGTTGATTCCGCCGCTATCACACCTCTACTGAACTCGAAGGATATCTCAGAAAAGTTCCGATGTCTCCGTTCGTACCTCATTTTCTGGCGTCCACAGCTCTGCACATTGCCTTCCGATGAAAATCTGACAATATGTACATTCAAACAACAATAATTTACGACGATATAGTGCATTTAGAAAGAATGACCTTATCATCTTAATTATTTCAAATAGTTTCCCTCTTCCCACAAGAGCTCTCGAAAAATTAAAAGAAAGTGAACTTAAAGCTAAAGATAAAAATCTTGATGTTAACAGACACAGTACATTAAAGAAATCAGAGTTAATTATTGCTATTGTATTACAAGAGTTTAAATTTCATCCATATGTATTTGAAAAAACTAGATTAAGACCAAAGAGTGTACCGAATATAAATTACTTTTACAGATTTGATGATGATATTATTGAAAAGCCTTGTCCACCAAGAAAGGAAAAAATAGTAAGGTTAGATCAAATTTACCCATGTAGTGGTAAAATATTCGATAAAGAAAACAAGCTGAGCCATCTGAAACGCATATATTTGAGATTAAAGAAATTAGATCTCGATTTAGTGAAATATTTAAAGCACAGTCTGTTGACTGTAAAATTGTCTTTAACGATGCTAACATTGCTAAACTCGATACTGTTAATGAGAAAACAGATTACATAACGAAAACACTCAATTCCATGGTAAATGTAGCTAAAAAGAGGACTACTTTCAGAAATCGAATAATACTCGAGCGTCTGTTAAAGTTTTGTGCAATAAAACGAGGGATATCTTTACATGAGATGAAACTATTCATATAGCAGAAACATCGTTTAATATTCAGATGTTAGCGATTCCTAGAGGTGGTAAAAGTAAAAAAAAATAATAAATCTAGTTTAAGACAAAAAGACAAACAGATGCGTTACAAGAATTAAAAATGATGATAATCTGTGCTGTCCTAGAGCTCTAATTGTAGCTTTGACATACCAAACAAATAATATTTTAGGAAGAGAACTAACTACAAACTAGATTAAGAAAATTAGAGAAGGAGTTAAATACAAATTACAGAAAGAGTTAACTGATATATTATGTAATCAGTTGGGTGAATACAATGAAGAAGGATTTACTTTAGATGACATTAAAAATGTTGAAGAATTGTTGAATATCCAAATAAATGTTGTATGTGAAGTAAATTTTAATGCTGTTATCTATAGTGGTACTGAGAAAGAAATAAAGACTTATCTGTACAAAGATCACAACCATTTCGATGTAATTAACAGTATGACTCCTTTCTTGGGATCAGTATACATCTGTAATAAATGCAACTAGCCATATAACAACAAGGATGCTCACATATGTAAAATAGAGCGAAAAGTTTGCACATAATGCAAAGGTCCAGAACATGAAAGTGATGAAAATAAGATTTATTGTGAAAAATGCAATAGGTACTGTTATAATGAAGAATGCTTAAACAATCACCAACATGTTTGTGATACAAGTGTGCAGGATGTAAAAAGATTTGTTTAAGATCTAAGGAACATAAATGTGACTTTGAACTTTGTAGAAATTGTAAATCATTAGTGGAAACTGGAAATCATAAATGTTATATGCACCATGTATTGCAAAAAGGTGGTATCTGTGAAAGAAAATTTAGTGAAGAATTTGTAGTGCAAGGCTGCCCAAAGTGTAATAAAGAAGGTTGTTATGTTAATGGAGAATTCAAAGATTTTTAAATTTACCAGTGCTTCATGTGTAATAAATTAGTTAGTGGTAAAGAGTATAAATGTTGTAAGAAAAGCTTTTCAAAGAAAGTGAAATGTACCTATACTGAAAGATACATGTGGTTAGATTTTGAAGCAACCCACGAAACTGGAACACACCTTCGAAATCTTATAATTATCCACAATTTTAAAGGTAATACTGTTTATAAATTTAAGACAAATGATGAATTTTATAGGTGGGTGATATCTAAAAAGAACAGTCATCACACATTCATAGCTCACTATGCAAAAGGTTATGATTCCCAATTTATTTTGCTGTGTTGAAAATACAATAAGGCCATATACCATCTACATGGGAACTAAACTAATGTTATTGGAGATCACACAGTTAGGTATAAAAATTATAGATAGTAGTAAATTTGTACAAGCTCCACTTATTAGTTTACCAAAAACTTTTGATTTGACAGAATTGAAGAAAGGCTACTCTCCATATTTATTCAATAAGCCAGAAAATGAAAACTACATAGGACCAATTCCTGATACTGAATATTACTGTGTTGTCACTATGAAGCCAAAAGATAGAGAAGGATTTCTTCAGGTCTAGAATTAAAGAAAATTATGTATTCACTATGAAAAAAGAAATTAACGAGTACTGTAATTCTGATGTAGTTATATTAAGAACAGGTTGTGTGGAATAAAGAAAACAATTTCTGGAAATTGCTAACACTGATCCATCTGTTATTTAACTATTGCTGGCGTTTGTATAACAATTTACACATCGAAATATTTACCACAAAATACAATTGCAGTATTGGATACAGAATAGAAAGTGCATTATAGTAAAGAATCCATAGCTTGGTTGGATAGTTTAAATAATAGAAACATTCAAAATGCTCTTAATGGTGGAGATGTAAGAATTGCAGGAGGAAAAGTAGTTGGATTTGATAAAGAAATTAATACTATTTATCAGTACCATGGTTGTTACTGGCATGAATGTAAAAAATGTTTCAAAAGTGAAACGATTAACAATAAAAATAAGGAAACGATGGACAATCTTTATCAAAAGACTTTAAAAAGAACTGCAGAAATAAGAAATGCTGGATACAATTTAACAGAAATGTGGGAATGTGATTGGTTGAACTCAACAGAGTATAAAATGCTTAAGATATTAAAGTAGTTATCAGAAGTTATTGAACCACTGAATCCAAGAGGTGCATTTTATGGTGGATGAACAAATGCAATAAAATTAAGAGCTAAAGCAGATGGTATTACCTCAAACATAAAATATATTGATGTACGTAGTCTTTATTGTACTGTGCAATACTATGATTGTTATCATAGAACAACATGAAAGAAAAATATATAGACCAAGACATCATTCTGCAAATTGGTATGGCTTAATAAAATGTCAAGTATTGACTCCTAGGGGATGTATCATCCTGTTGTAACTGTATGCATGCAAATCGATAAAAATGAAAAAAAATGTTTCCTTTGTGTGTCAAATGTGCAGAAGAACAAATAAATAAATGCAGTCACAGTGATGAAGAAAGAAGTTTTATTGGAACTTAGACAATTGACGAAGTGAAGAAAGCTGTAGAAAAATGATATAGAGTTATACATGTGTATGAAGTTTGGGATTTTAAAAATAAAAGCAATATGCTGTTTAAAAATTATGTGAAAGACTTTATGAAAATAAAATTAGAAACTAGTGCACATAATTTTGAAAGTGATAAAGAATATCATAATAGAATAAAGGAAAATCCTGGAAAACTGTTGCTGAGAGGTGTCTTAATTCTTTATGGGGCAAATTTGGACAAAGGCAAAATATGAGTCAAAGAGAATATGTGACAGATTAGCAACGATTTTATATTACTGGATGATCGATTAGATAACTTAGATGTATGTTTTATTACAGAACAAATGGTTCAGATGAGGTACAATTTCAAGGATTATTACATGGAAAATAATGCAGCTACTAATATTTTCATAGCGGCATTCACTATATCAAATGCAAGGTTTAGATTATATGATATGTTAGATAAATTAGAAGAATCTGTTCCATATTTTAATACTAATTCTGTTGTATATACTGATGATGGAAAAAATACTGTAGAAACAGGTTGTATGTTAGGTGAATGGACTAATGAATTAGGAAATAATTGGATTACAGATTGGGCTTCGACAGGTCCCAAAAGTTATTATTATGAGAAAAATGATGGAGAAACAGAAATGGAGGTGAAAGGATTCACAATAAATTACAAGAATATTCAAAAGTTGAATGGTGAATCGATGATAAGGCTGACAGGAAGTGAACTTAAAGAAAAGATACATCTAGAGTACTATCAGATAACAAGAGATGTTGATACTAAAAATCTAGTTAACAAACAGGTTAAGAAATAATTTTCATTTCAGTATGATAAAAGAATTGTTCTAGAAATTATGATACAGTGCTTTATGGTTATTAAAAATTATATATATCTTATAATGTAAATAAAAAATTCATACCACATTCCTTACACAAATAGAATAAATTAGTTAGTTGCATTTTTTGTTTTCTACATTGTATAACTTTTTGGTTATATAGTGATAAACTATTAAGAATAATAAACAGGCTTTAATGTAATTTTGTAGGTAATTATTAATTGGCAAACTAGAATTCAGTATTTGCTTTACAGTTATAGAAAAGAGAGAATCGGAATTTTCTATTTCCTTCCATATTTCTATACCAGTATCCTCACAGTTATCAAAGTACTTTTTGTATTCTTCTCTGTAAATACTCTTTAATGCACTAACACATTTAATGTGATCCTGACTTTTTAAGTGTTCTATAATTAATGATTCTTTAAAATATTCTTTGCAAGTATTATACTCAACTTATTTCTCTCTTTGATTATTACTTCTTTCGACAATGATATAAAACTGAAATTCATGCCATACATTAGTCATATTTATAAAGATTAAAATTTAAAAGATTATTGAAACTTTGTTCTATATAAATGGACACTCTACTGAAGAAGTTCAGTAATGCAAACAGTTCTAATCTGTTTAAAAAGATTAGTGAGCTTGATGTAAATGAATGTTATTACATTAGTGATTGTGAACATTAAAAAACTAGATATGGTGAGACAATTTCTCTTGAGCTCGATAATAAATTTTAAATTATTTTGCCACAAAGGTTCAATAAAGTAATAGATAAGTGGAACTTCCAATTTTTTAATGATGGTGAAATTAAACTAAAATATAAAGGTATGAAAAGAACTAACGAATTTCATGATCTGGAGTTTTATGTGTAGCTGCAGAATTTTAATTGAAAATTTTTATTTTTTATGGCTTGCATCTGTTTATAAAAAATTTAGTAATTAAGTGACGTGTGTGCAGCCTAGCTGTTTATAAGAAAATAACTCTTTACAAGAAATAACTGTTTATAAAAAATAACTGTTTATAAGAAAAGGAAGAACATCATTAAATAATCTGCAACTAAGCTCAACGTACCCAGTTAGTGCATTAATTTGGTTTACACGTGTATAATTGGAAATTAACTCGTACTTTCTTTTACATTGCATTGTTTTCTTTTTTTGCAATGTTGTGTCATGACATTAATTGATTTGAGTCCTGCAGCATTTTTAGAGTATTAACCTCAACAAGCTATGGAAACAATTACATTTCACATTGCAATTTTCGAAACCTTTCGACATCTTAGATGTGGAAAATACTTAATTTACAACTCTGTTGCATTTTTAAGGATGCAGCATTCTATCAGTGGCAGCATTAAGACGTGAATGAAAATCGAGCTTCCCTTCAACTAGTTACGTAACCATCACATTTTTCGCGCTGCTGATGCATTTTCAAGATTTCTAGCATTATTTAAATGTCTTAGATGCACAAAATTATTAATTTACGATGCTGTTCGGTTTTTTTTTTTGTTTGTAGCCGTGGAGCAATCTACTGGTGGCAGTACGAGATCGTGGTACACAGATCAAACTTCCTTGATGTTACAGTGAAACCATTGCTGGTGGAGCTAAGACGCATTCTCTACAGTGCAGCCATATGTTGGTGACTCATTCTAATATTCCATGGCGATTCATACATCAAAGTAACCAATGTGCACACAGCAAGTGATGATGTTTCTTAGCTCACAGTGAGTGACTCATTAGAAACTACTCTTCTACATTTGGAATCTGTTAGTCGTAACCACTCTGTTATCGGATTGGACTGGCACCACCGCCATGACACACATCGCCAGAAGTGTTCACAAAACCGTCACCGTGAGGCCAGCATCTTCTGTCGTGGCTGGACACCCAGAACTGCTGCCACAACATATTCAGCCGCAATCTACACACCAGTGACTGCTACCCGCACAACAATATGAGCACCAACTACTTGTCGAATGTCTGCATGACCCGTTAACAACTCTCCAGCACCGCCAACGACGCTGCCGACCTCCCAGGACACAGCACCATCACCATCACCGCCAAATCTCACCGCACCAGTCATGTAATCGACACCATCGCCAGGAGTAGCTCCAATACTGCCAACAACAACACAAGTTATGACACATGCATCGATACCAGCAGGTAAATATTCCCTATCCCTAGTTATTGAAAAACCTGCATTCCACAACCAACTAAAAGCTAACAAAAGGTCGAGCACAATTGATCAACAGAGGGAAACTAAAAGGACACAGTTAACTCTCCCAGATGCTGACGACATGCAGGCCGAAATCATCTGAAAACAGCAACAACAAAAATGCTCCTGTTCCTTTTTGCTCAGCAGGTGTGACCCCAAATTTATCAGTTCAAAGTCACTCCTAACTCTTATTTATCACCACATACCAACAATGAAAATCCAGCAGCACGTCCCTTGGAGAGATGCCATCATAATTAAGACTAGCAATCCTTATTCCCTCCTGCAAATTATTCTTTCTTTTGGAGGGAACGTTACCATTATAGCTTGAACGAATACGTTGCCTATACATCCCAACTCCAAGGTGACCTCTCACATCTTCTTACTCATACTGTCCATCAACACAAAATCCACGCCTTTCTTCTCAACGAAACCTTTCTCCAACCCCACCATTCCATACAAATGTCTCTTTACATCCTACACTGCACTGATAATGCTTATCCTATAGCCTGTGGTCGAGGAGCCATCGCCCATCCCCGAAGTACCCCTCTACACCCCAACATATCCTAAACGATCCACCTGAGCACCTCATCCTCAGCATCTTTCTCCCAAAACTCACATTAACCCTTGCCAGCATCTAAATCCGCCATAACCATGCCATCGCTTACGATGCTCTGGCTCATGTCACATCCATATTCACAGAAAACCTTAGCCTTCACTCCTGCACACCCTCTGAAAAACGTTGATGGCGTCAGTTGATCAATATATCAACATCCTTAATAGCCAAGATATTCATATCCCTGGCCATACCTGTCCTATCAGAGATGCCACCTCTGATGGCGTTATTATGTCCCCCAACCTTTTGAGGCGCACCATAGTAGAAGTCCTCGATCCAACTAGAAGTAATTAAGTAATTACGTACCTGTCCTTCTCCAGGTCTCACATTGTGTACCAGTCACAGCCCGCACCACAACTATCCACCATTGTGTATCCAGGATTATTCCTGTGCATACTTGAATGCATACCGTGCCCAAATTTATACCATAATAGAAATCCATGATTCCCAACTTCTAAATCCTGACAGCATCCAAAGTGAGGCTGACCTCCTGTAACACACTGTCTTAGATGCCATCTCCCAGCCTATCCCATTCCAAACTCTCTACTACGACAGACCGCTTTCATATACTCTTGCCCCACACCGAGAATACCGTCGCACATGTACTCGTCAGTGGGAGATGCTCACATACCACCAGCAGCTCCAGCAACATTTTCAAAGTTATTTAGAACCTAAACGACTTCAGGACTGGCATATGACATGCACTGAACTAAATGAAGCACCCATAAACTCTACAAACCATTGGAAAGCAGAACAATGCCACTCCCACCTATTCCATCCTGCATAACAAAAGATCACTTTCAACCTCTGCAAAGCCAACCACCTTACATCATACCCAGATAACACATTCACTGTCCCACACTATTGCAATTTTGATTATATGATTTACTTGTATGTGTATGAACGCAACCAACAAAACAACATCACCTCTCGCCCCAAACTTCAAGTACTTCTACAGCACTCTGCGAACTGGACTAGGCGCACCACCAACAGTTGACGACATCACAGACACACTTACTAAAAAACGAAACGCTGCGGTGAGTGACGATAAAATTACCAGCCACCACCTCAAGGAATGTCTGAGCCTGTCACGAAATCCTTGCTATCGTTTGCAATGCTATCTTGTACATGGGCTATTACCCAGGGCAGTGGAAAACATTCAGTTCTCCTCGAAACCTGATAAATCACTCTTACAGTCCTCATTATATGCACCTATCAGTCTCAGATCAGTTCTCAGCAAAATTATTGAAGCCATTCTTACTCAACGAATCCATCAGCACTTTGTAAATCACTTACCCATTCGCAAAACCTAACGTGGCCTTCATTCCAATTATTCCATCAAATACCAACTTTTTTACCGTACCAACGTAATCTCCCATCAGATAAATAAACGTAAGTCCAACATATTTGTCTCTTTTTAGATCCTTCAACCAGGTATGGCGTTCTGGGCTGCTCCTCAAGCTACAGAACAATGCACTCCCAGTTAACTATGTCCAACTTATGATGATGAAGTAAGTGAATTCCTGGCCAGAAGCGTCATTGCACTGAGCCCTACTACTAATTATCAATGGCTATGTTTCTCCCCGAGTAACAAGATGCTTCAGTACCACCTGAAAGACTGTTACATTGTCTGAACGAACTATCATATTTCTTTTCCCATGTAAACATCAAATGTGAGCAAATAGAAATTTGTATAATTACTATAACAACAAAATTAAGTAGTCTCACACGAAAGTTGTGAATAAATCGATGAGGATTTGCAGAAAAGAAATGGAGTAATGACTGGCAGTTATCTCTCAATATTGGTAAGTGTAACCTACTGCTTATATCAAGGCGAAAATCCCCATTAATGTACGAGTACAAAATAAGTGCCCAGTCTTTGGAAGCGGTAACATACGTCAAGTATATGAGTGTGACTATGCGAAAAGATCTCAAATGGAATGATCAGATTAGAGAAGTAACGGGCAAGGCGAACTCTAGATTGCGGTTTATTGGTAGAATCCCGAAGCGATACAGTCCTTCAACAAAGCAAATAGCTTACAATACGTTAGTTCGTCAAGCCTTAGAGTATTGTTCGTCTGTATGGGACCCTTACCGGCTGGGTCTGATTCAAGAGATTCAGAAGCTCCAAAAAAGAGCGGCAAGATTCGTGACTGGTACTTTTAGCCACCGCGAGAGCGTTACAAATCTCATAGAGACTTTGGACACACTTGCACATAGACGGCGAGCTAAACAGAAGGGGCTTCTCACTAAATTCCAAAATCTGATCCTCGCCGAGGCTGTAGAGCATATATTATTACCACCAACTTTCAAATCGCGCAATGATTACCATTTAAAGATAAGAAAAATTAGAGTACTGAGGCGTTCAGACAGTCGTTTTTCCCCCGTACGATCCGCGAGTGGAACAGAGGGGAAGAAATATGACTTTGGCACGAATTGTGCCCTCCGCTACACATAGTTTGGTGGCTAGCGGAGTATATATGCAGATGTAGATGTAGAACTATTGCTCCAGATTTCTATGGATTTTTAGACAAATATTGCCTACAGGAACAAAACCCCCAAAATGACATGAGTTATTCACCAACCGTCAGATATTCCGTAATGGTATATGCCTCTATGTATTTGTGCCGAATATTACGAGTAGCAATCAATAGACAGTTTCAGTCACCTCATAAACACATTAATAATATGTAAATACCGCGCGATACCACTAATTGAGGCAACAGTTGCATAAAATCATCAGCCTGTTTTGTATTTGCCCGTAATTTTCAATGTATTATTCTGCGAAAAGATTTCATGCTAGATCAGTAGTATAGTTGGTTTTTGCTTATCACGTCTGATGAATTGGTCACTCTCCATGGCTGCTTATTTCATTTGATTTTACCGTTCAGACTGTAGTGTTTCTACGTTTGGAATAGTATGACAATGTGTTGCGTAATTTATGTTGGTGTCTGGAAACTAATATTATTATAATTAGTGTTCTTTGAAAAATACTGTAAAATCCTCTGTTTTTGTATTTGTTTCGTTTGAATGAAGGATCTCCTGGTGTGGTGGACCAGGTTAGTGCCAGTTGAACAGCCTTTCCTCGCAACGAGATGGGAGTCCCTCTGTTAAGGTGCCGCTGATCATTATTCAAATTTATAAAAGATGAGAATGGGATAAACGTCAAAGTGACAATGTATCAGTTCTTTTCCAGCCTCATACAATTACAGATCCTTGATTGTGAATATACCATTGTTTAATAAAAGACAGTGACTTATACACAGCTACAGCGCAATAATTTATTGTAAGGTGTGTTTAAAAGAGTACGTGCATAATGAATTTAATTGGAAGTCTGTAACTAAAACGTTTATGATGTGTATAATGGAAGAATTATTTTGAATGGCTCTAAGAGTTTCGAGTTGACCCAGACCGCATTGAAATGTGATGATATATTAATATAAATGACCATAAGAACAGACACATTTTGATCCCGCGGCCATTATGAATCGAGACGCAAAGAAATGGCTGATATCAGCTGATAGTGGGCATTTATTTAAATCAGCAAGGAAAGCTGAAAATTTGGGCCTCATTGTGGTTCGAACCTGGTTCTCTTGGTTACTAGGCAGATACACTGACCACTGTGCCATCCGGTTTCAGTGATCATCGTTGCAGCGCGGCCTACCCTCGCACGCCTTCTGTAAGACCCAAATCCTCAACTCACACCACACACCACTGACGCACCGCCGCTTGTACTCACTACCATTGTACTCACTACCAGCGGCGTCTCTCAAATTCCCGTGAGTACGAGCGTGGTGTGCATCTGCACTGGAGGGATCAGATGGTCGTTCTCGCCTTAATTATGTATGTCGTGTCTATTGTTTCGGGCACATCTCAGGTAGGAGACAATTTCAATCTGGATTTTTGTATTCAGCACACCGGAATGTATAGAAACCATCTAATTTGGTTTATCTAAGAAATCTGCATTGGACCAGTGAGCTATTCAGAAGTTTCAGAGACCAGGAAGTTGTACCTGGCTGGAGAAGAACTCTACTTCCGCCAACGTAAATGTAGCCCGTATTCAGGATGAGGAATTAGGAATCACACACAGGTACATAGACTCGTTTTCCCGGCACTCCATTTGTGAGTGGAATAGGAAAGGATACGATTGTATTTGTACATGGCAGTTCCTCCATAAACTGCATGACGAGTTGTAGAACATTCGTTTGGACGTAAATGAAAAGCATATAGAGGGGGCTACAAAAAGATACGGCCAAACTTTCAGGAAACATTCCTCACACACAAACAAAGAAAAGATGTTATGTGGACAAGTGTCCGGAAACGCGTAATTTCCATGTTAGAGCTCATTTTAGTTCCTTCCACCTACGCTCAATGGAGCACGTTATCATGATTTCATACGGGCTGCTCTACCTGTGCTGCTGGAACATGTGCCTTTACAAGTTCGACACAACATGTGGTTTGTGCACGATGGAGCTCCTACACATTTCAGTCGATGTGTTCGTACGCTTCTCAACAACAGATTCGGTGACTGATGGATTGGCAGAGGCGGACCAATTCCGTGGCCTCCACGCTCTCCTGACCTCAACCCTCTTGACTTTCATTTATGGGGCAATTGCAACCTCTCGTCTACGCAACCCCGGTACCGAATGTAGAGACTCTTCGTGCTCGTATTGTGGACGGCTGTGATACAATACGCTATACTCCAGGGCTGCATCAGCGCATCAGGGATTCCATGCGACGGAGGGTGGATGCATGTATCCTCGCTAACGGAGGACATTTTGAACATTTCCTGTAACAAAGTGTTTGAAGCCACACTGGTATGTTTTGTTGCTGTGTGTTTCCATTCCATGATTAATGTGATTTGAAGAGAAGTAATAAAATGAGCTCTAGCATGGAAAGTAAGCGTTTCCGGACACATGTCCACATAACATATTTTCTTTCTTTGTGTGTGAGGAATGTTTCCTGAAAGCTTGGCCGTACCTTTTTGTAACACCCTGTATAAGTGGCGTTCTGGCCAGCAATGTAGCTGACCACAGCACGTGTGTGAGGACATTTGTAAAATTTCGGATAATGTTTTGGCACCAGCCTAAGCGGTGACACTGGAGCACTTAGTGCAGAGTCTCGGACTTCTGTTTCTAAAATAATGCAGTGGCCAGTCAGTCACGTTTCTGTTGTACCGTTCTCGAGCTTTCAGTTTTGTGTTTTTTATTTTTATTTATTTATTTATATATTTCCTTTTTTGAGACCTTAAGAATTGACTGTAAATATGATTGTAGCATTTCCATGTGTGGGTACAAAGAAGCATTATTTCAATACCTGTCGACTTTGTAGAACGTTCCATACTAATAACTACTCTCGTTATCAGAAGAGATACTACATCTGACGCTAAGAAATGGCTGTCTTCCACCCTAACCAACATGGCATCATCATTAGAGATAACGACAGCGACAGCTTGTCAGGTAAATAAAAGCAGCACAAGAGTCAAGAGTGACGGGGTCCGGAATGTGGTTGTCGTGAGGGTTTCAGAACTAATTAATACAACAGTACAGCACTCGATGCCACAAATGTTGGAAGAGTGCGTACGTTGTTGCAAGTCATCAAATGCTTTCAAGAGTGTAAGTAGGCTGTTTAGGTTTTTTTTATTGGTAACGCCACGTAGCGCTCTGTAGCGTTGCTCAGTTGGAGGTGAGCCGCCAGCAGTGGTGGATGTGGGGAGAGAGATTGCGGAATTTTGAGAGCGGATGATCTGGACAGAGACAGTAAATTCGTAAGACTGGATGTCGACTTTTGAACATTATTAAGGTAAATACATTGTTTGTCCTCTATAAAAATCTTTCATTTGCTAACTGTGCCTATCAGTAGTTAGTGCCTTCAGTAGTTTGAATCTTTTATTTAGCTGGCAGTAGTGGCGCTCGCTGTATTGCAGTAGCTTGAGTAACGAAGATTTTTGTGAGGTAAGTGATTTGTAAAACGTATAGGTTAATGTTAGTCAGGGCCATTCTTTTGTAGGGATTATTAAAAGTCAGATTGCGTTGCGCTAAAAATATTGGCTGTCAGTTTAGTGTTGATCAGAATAGGTAAAGAGCGAAATGTATGAGTACGTTCAGTTCTGCTTAGCTGTTTGAAAAGCAAATAACGTAAGGGGTTTACCAGCACAGTAATTCATAAATTTTTCTAAGGGGACTTTTAAAGAATAATCGACTCCGACCGAGTAATGACGCGACACCTGCAATGGCGCCATTCCGATGGACAGACCAGTTCCTTGAGAGTATGGACGGGGCACCTAAGTGCAAACAGAAGCATTTCTCTTTTATGCCATGCTCTTCTTATACACTGGACAAAGGGTGCTCATTCCTCCAGTCATAACGTTTAGGAGATTCTTTACGGCATTTCTAAAGCAGAATATTACCTTCGTTATTTCTTATCCGCCTGTGCTCGTAACTGCAAGATTCCACAGTGCTATAAAAGAAACGTCCATTTAGCATCAGAATCACATATTCCTCGTATCGTGTGTACTCTTTCTGAACTAATTTCATGGGCGCTTGAGTGCTAGGGAATATCTACTGCTAACCTCTAGAAGCTGCCTGTATCAGTTGGATCGTTCAATGCAGGAGTGGCGTTGGCTCCAAAAGTTGTGGAAATCACGTGGGGCGAAATGTGGACAGCGCGCAAGTTGTGCAGGGCAGCCGAGCTCAGCTACTGCAGCGTACTTGAAACAACCTTGGCAACGAGTGGGAGAGCCCGCATGGCGATCAATTTTGAAATGACAAATAGTGCACATACTTTTTTTGATCTGTCTCGTTTTTATCTCAATGCCATTCGTACATCGCATAACAGTAAAAATTTTATTTCAAGGATTTCGAATTAAATTTTATTGTCCAATCTTGACAACACATCTCCTGAGTCTACGAACAAAATAAGTTTTATTCAACCCATTTTGTTTCAATGAACATAATAAAAAATATAAATGTGAACAAAATTACCACGTCTCAAGTTTCCATGACGAAATTTCAAATTATTGTATCGAATAAATAGTACCATTTTGTGGCGATAAAATCAAAGATTCCAAAGGTATATAATTCTGTAAAAATTAGTGTTTCAATTAGAGAAGTGTTATGATTAGAAAACTACAAATGTCTAGAACATAGGTGCACAAAAACCAAATTATAGAAGGACTTAGAGTGCCCTACTGTTACACAGATAACCTGCACTTCATTTGTCTGCGTCATACGAACGATTTTCGAGTCTTTAAGCAGAGCTCAACTTTTGCCACTTAAATATCAGATTCAGAGATGCGTTCTCAATATGTACATCATTATGAAAAGACATGAACGTCAGTTTTGGGATAACATGCGTTTAGGGACAAAGTACTATTACCCAAGATGTCAGCAATTACGTCATCCAAGATGGCAGCGATGACGTGATTCGAGATGGCGGATTTAGGTGGGAAGTTTGAATTTTGGCTACCTCCAGTAACCTAACTCCCACCACAAGAAAAATGGCGGGAAGTTCAAATTCCAACATGATAATGCGTCACGCCTAGGAACATGGTGGGATTAAGGTACTTGTCTTTATTATTTAATCAATTTCAAGCACGTGTGCCAACCATGAGGTAGAGAGCCCAGCTGGCTTAGTTCACATCATAGCCACCAGAAGACGCCATAGTGACGTTGGTTGATGACACTAGATCGTCCACACTCTCTCGCACAGCGCCACCGGCCCGCGTCCATACAACCACTTACATCAGACACCATTGGTCACGATCTCCACACATGTTACATACAGTCTTCTGTAAATATGCCAACTAAACTAACACCCACATCGCACATCTAACCTATAAATTACCAAAGTACTTGATTCAATTTCAATTTTAATCACAATTCAATAAGTGAATTTAAAATTTCAATATTCAATTAGCAAATGAGAAGGTCGACATTTTCCCAATATCAGCGCCGTGTTCATTCATGACAAAGCAACCCGCCACCCCTACAATGCTGCACTCCTATTGGTTGCTGCATTACTCACATGACTTGACTTCATTGAATCTAGGACGTGGAATAAATTTTTACCAATCGCACACCCACCTGTACTTGGAATCAAATAGTTAAAGTCTCCACCACGATCTCCAACCCAACACCATGCCCCCTTACCACCCCATGTTAACGGGGGAACGTGTACTAACTTGCACTAATGTGTGCTAACGTGCACAGTGCATGACTTCAGCCAAAATGGTGGGGCGAAATGACGGGAAAATAGATCTGAACACAAGTCTTACTTTGCAGGCCTTGTCTCCACCATGATATTTACTATCCAATTGACATGATCGCACTGTCATCCCTCTTATCACCTAATCCAAGATGGTGGTCTGTAGGGGCGAGATTTGTGCTACAATTACTCAGGCTGCACTAGGCTGCTGGAGAGAGTAAGGAAGGACTCCACTCTATTTACTTTCGAACATTTTATTTAGAGATCGAACATTTTTGTGACACTGAGGCAAAACACTCTCCATTCAGCACAGGTATATCTAGACACACCCAGTACTCGTAAGCTGTCCAGATATCGCACAACACAGCTTACACACCTGCTCGCGGAATAACGCAGTCAGCCCCTGTTAACGGGCTAACGTGTACTAACCTGCACTAACGTGTGCTAAGGCACACAGTGCATGACTTCAGTGGACCCCTGTCCAGAGACCCGAAGACGTGGAGCGGCCGTCAGCTGTCAAACCACGCATAGACCCCATGCCAGGGTCCCTCAAGTGGCCACCTCTCATTCATACTTCATTTCTGAGAAATTCCTATCCAAATACGTGTTCACCTAGACACACGTGCTGACGTGATTGGGTGGGAGCGCAACTGCCAGCTGCAGTCGAATGCAGGCGAAAGTCGTATGTAGGCGCCGTTGATGGCCGGGGTCTTATTTACAGACGCGCCCTCCAAGCATGGCCGCGCGCGTGGGGCGTTCCTCGCTACCCTCACTCTAACTGCGGTCCGGCGAAGACGCTGCAGAACTCCGTTCCACAACAGCAGAACCTGCTTTCTCCTTAGCGATTCTGACGGACCGTACGTCACGTTTGACTGACGCTTCACCAGGCGTAGCTACATACCACTGCAAATGCATCCAGCAACATTATCAATCTTATACTCAAGTCACATTGCTATCTAAAATAATAACCAAGTCTAACTCTAGTAAATTCCATTGTTGTTGTTGTTGTGGTCTTCAGTCCTGAGATTGGTTTGACGCAGCTATCCATGCTACTCTATCCTGTGCAAGCTTCTTCATCTCCCAGTACCTACCGCAACCTACATCCTTCTGAATCTGCTTAGTGTATTCATCTCTTGGTCTCCCTCTACGATTTTTTTCCTCCACGCTGCCCTCCAATACTAAATTGGTGATCCCTCGATGTCTCAGTACATGTCCTACCAACCGATCCCTTCTTCTGGTCACGTTGTGCCACAAACGTCTCTTCTCCCCAATCCTATTCAGTACTTCTTCATTAGTTACGTGATCTACCCATATAGTCTTCAGCATTCTTCTGTAACACCACATTTCGAAAGCTTCTATTCTCTTCTTGTCCAAACTATTTATCGTCCATGTTTCACTTGCATACATGTCTACACTCCATACAAATACTTTCAGAAATCACTTCTTGACACTTAAATCTATACTCGATGTTAACAAATTTCTCTTCTTCAGTAACGCTTTCCTTGCCATCGCCAGTCTACATTTTACATCCTCTCTACTTCGACCATCATCAGTTATTTTTCTCCCCAAATAGCAAAACTTCTTTATTACTTTAAGTGTCTCATTTCCTAATCTGATTCCCTGAGTATCACCCGACTTAATTCGACTACATTCCATTATCCTCGTTTTGCTTTTGTTAATGTTCATCTTATATCCTCCTTTCAAGACACTATCCATTCCGTTCAACTGCTCTTCCAAGTCCTTTGCTGTCTCTGACAGAATTACAATGTGATCGGCGAACCTCAACGTTTTTATTTCTTCTCCATAGATTTTAATACCTACTCCGAATTGTTCTTTTGTTTCATTCACTGCTTGCTCAATATACAGACTGAATAACATCGGGGAGAGGCTACAACCCTGTCTCAGTCCCTTCCCAACAACTGCTTCCCTTTCATGTCCCTCGACTCTTATAACTACCATCTGGTTTCTGTACAAATTGTAAATAGCTTTTCGCTCCCTGTATTTTACCCCTGCAACCTACAGAATATGAAAGAGAGCATGCAGTGAACATTAGCCCCCTAGAAATACTTAACATGCTGTGTTGTTCTAATTTTCGTGTTCTCTCAGCTTTTATGCACGGAAATTCATGCCCTAACAGAACCTCGTTACAAAATAACGCACCATAACGTCCAGTGCAGTCTTCCTCGCTGACCTAGCCGCACCACATTATACCAACCCCGCTCTCAACATACGCAAATGTTCGCACAGGAATGTAAAGGGCTCCCATATCCCAGTACATAAGATGGAGCATTCTTATCTGCTCTAGTCCAATTTACTCGCCGAATTACTGGCGCCGCCGGTATCGAAGCACGATCTACATATTCTCTCTGGTGGTTTTAGTCATTATATTACACAGAACGCTAAATTGCATTGACACTTAAACCAACAAAATGCTCTCCCCATTATCAAATACATATCAGAGTCACAAGAATATTGGAAGTCAGGAACATATTTACCACTCTAAGTACAATTAAATATTACTATTTGTGCAACAGTCTGACACCAATCAATGTATACGTAATCTCTCCTCTTGTTGATTGTACTTCAGTATTTATAGCGAATATAGTTTTCCCCTTTAAGGTTCTCCCTCGTACCCTCGTCATTATCAGACTGTTGTCTCTACACATCCGTCACCATAGGACACACCGTCATCGTTTCTAGTCGTTCCATAAGATAAAAACTAACTATCTTTACAATGCAATATATACACAGTTCACACAATGTAAGCCACATTAACTTTACAATACAATCTATTCACATTTTAGAAAAACGCTGCAGTTATCTTTTATATCTGTACAGCACATGACAATTTTTTTTCTACAAATCATGAAATGCATACCAGACTCGCAAGCATATTGGAGTGTGAAACCGATCACCATCCCAGCAATATAGCACCGAGTACCTTGTCGATCTAGAAAACATACAGTTCACGCCCCACATCTTACAAAATCCCCTCATTTACATAAGCAAACGAAGTCACTCTCTGACCTGTTCTAGAAATTAGCGATCGTTTCACTTCGACACAAACGCATTACTCATTTTCCTTCCTTGCCTGCTCCCTTTTCTATGTATAGCTCCAGATTTTGCTATTACAAAAACACGTTTGCCATAGTTTTATAGCATTTTCGCTACACGCCTCGATATCAGGTCCACAGCTCTAGAATCCTGATGGGTAACGCAACGTAATTCCCGACATATGGACTCAAAATCATATCTCTACAAACGAGAAACTTTAGCTACGTATGGCATCCTCTAGACCACTGACTAACTAGAAAGAAACATATGAAAAATCATATTTCAAACCGCGAATACCGATCACACTGATCTAATATACCCCAAATCATCCTTATAATTTACAAACCAACTAAGGTCTTTACCATGTCTAGAGAACAGGCAAACGTATCTTCCACACACCACATCGATCTTCTCTCAACTAAATAATGACCCAAAATGTCCACAAACAGTCAACTGAACAAGGGAAGGGAATAACACTCAATCTCGATCATACTATCTTCTCAAAGTTCCACTTGATCACGAAACCCGCCCAACACATACTAAGTATTAGTTTTCTAACTGGCCATCTAGACAAGGGCAAAGTTAACTCATATACATTCTTACAATCCAACAGGCCTCTTCGTTTTGCATTGTGCGAGATGGATCCATCTCCAAACCCTATCCCGTGCGCAGCATATTGTGGATCCGCATCTCAACACCGATCCGGGTATAACATGCTGTAGATCCACAATCGAATGCTAACTCGGGTCTAGAGTGGGTCCTGTGAGCCGTCTGTCATGCATGAATATACACAGCCACACAAAAGAAACAGAGCAAATGCTCTCTGAATGTGGAGGTGACTGCACACATTCGAGTACAGTGCTATATTACACCCGCTAATCAATGCATTTGGGGTAGCTGTTGGCAGCTGTGCTACATTTACAAGCAATTTTAGAAGACAGAACTGAGTGTTATGTCACGATCGCATGGGGATATCTGACCTAAAATCGATTGAATTGCGAAAAATAAGGAGCTAATAGGTATAATTTGACCGAATATAGACCCAATTGCGGATAAATTGGGGAAGTACATTTCTATCTATTTGTGCATGGGTCCAAGTATGCGGCAACAGGAGGAATCTGGGAAAAATAGGGACATCGAAACAAAGGGAATAAGGGAGGCAGTCATTTTTTCCCCATTTAATCGGCATTATACTTTATGTCTGTTGAGGTACCAGTGATACACGCGAGTTGACTAATGAATTTGATGGTTTTTGGGATGCCAAAGAACGATTCATTTCTAAACTTACTTCCATCTGTGTTAAATGATAACAGAGTGGGTCGGGAGATCAATTGAGATGGACTTGTTAGGAGGTACGATTTAATGGGTGAAAGATTCATTCTAGGGAAGGATAAATTGATAGAGGTCATTTTTTTCCAAATGTTCTGTCCAGTTGCATCAGTCACTTGACGTAGTCTGCATTCTACTTGTATATAGCTACGTGTTTCGTATGTGTTTTAAAGCACTATCTACTTACGATCGTTAACGGTAAGCCTGTTGGTCATCAGAGGACTTCCATCTCATGTGTGACGAAACTTGGCACACTCCTCCAACCGAGCTTTGATTTTTGTGGTCGCCCCTGTCACATCTTGAGTGTAAAATCTAGACTTCAGCCTCATAACTAAGTTAGCGGTATGAGCTTGTGACACGTTGCAATCCCTGAGTACACATATGCCCGACATATGTTGTGTTTACAGAATTAGTGGCGGAATGACTTGCAATTTTCACATGTCGGATGCTGCTGCCATGCATTTATCTCTTTCCTTGTAGGACGTATCCCCTGCTATTAACTACCATTTCATACAGACCTGATGCAGGCATAGTATAATTTCTGAATTGTAATCGGATGTGAACAGTGGACAGTATACGTCTCCACAAAGCTTGTATGATGCAAAGTGAATGTCTTACGGAAGTAGGTTTTTCGTTTTACTATTGGAAAAGATAGTTCAGCGAAGAGAAACTGTGAAGAAGGATGTATGTCTGACAGGCCAGAAAGGCATTCGATCTAATATTATAGCCCGTTTTTAAGTGTAGAACGTTGTAGTGTTAAGAGTGCATGTGTTCATGTTCTCTCTCTTACCAATACCTTCCAGGTACAGATCCTAGACTTTAGAACAATAATTTAGAGTTGATAGCTTCGTTGATTTAGGTACAATGTATCCAACTCAATTGGTCTCGAACTCCATCGCGTATAAAAATAAGTCTTTTCTTATTCTTGTTAGCTGTATGATATGACATTACGGCACTTTGAAATCTGTTGCTATACATTGATAAGGGGTGCTACGCTCATCGACATGGTCGCATCTCAAGAAATATCGTGCACTTGGATGGGTTAGGACTCGGATAGCTCTATTCTTACATGAGACGTTTAGTGTAGCGGTCTTCTTCTAATCCATTGGAGATTAATTCCCTAACGGTGCTGCAGGGCGGGTTGATCAATGTGTGATGATGCTCTTTTACCCTAAGATGAGGACTCTCATACACAGAGAGATGGATCGTAAATTAAGTACTATGCTTGAGGTCTTAGAAATATGCAGAGTGCTGTCTGGCATATTTTGATGATTTAAGTGTTCGAGAATTAACTGTGAATGGGCATACTCAGCAGTCATCTATTCATGTTCGCAATGATTCTCGCAAAGTAGAGAAGGGTGGTTTAGCTATGATACTGAAACTGAGGAAACATGCTTTCACATGATTGGCCCGTGTTGAAGTTAGTGTAAAATTGTTCACGCTATCAAGTTTTATGTTGATTGTTAGCGTACATGGATGGTGTCTTTTTCCATCCCATTCCTGCATTACTTAGATGATAATGACTGACTGACATGGCTTGTTTGAGTTGGAGAAAAAGTTTTCGTGGATGGACGGCAACTTCTGGCGGTTACTAGCAGCGAGTGATCATGTACAGCAACCAGTCGAAATGGGACGCATTTTCGTCCGCTATTCCGTCTCTATGAGAGATGAGTCTAAATGTATAGGTCATCATTCGCTTTCGGACATCAGTTTGGAGACCTACGCCAACGCCATAAAAATCTTCTACTTTCGTTATGTTGTAAGTGGGTTTTTATTTAAAATAAGCAGATGTGTGGTGTGTTACGGTAGTCGCAGTAATAAAATGACTTACACTGCATGATGTCTAGTTTTCTGTGAGAGGTCGTGTATCAGGGCGTCTTAATGTTAGTTTAGAACATGAGACAGGCATGGAACTCATGGCAGAAAAACGCAATGTTTTGCGTTGTACAAAAGAGTGTTAGAAAACGGTGTTTGAGACAACTAACCAGGAGCAGGCGGAGCGTGTCAGACGATAACTGACCTAGCGTATAGGTGATCAAACTTTAAAGTGGCCTCGGCGGTGTCTGTACATTTAATAGAATCGTGTCATACATAGAGCAGCAGTAGGAGTAGCAGTTTGAGGTGAGAGCAGGGGCTGTACCACTAGGAACGCTTGTATGGCTGCACGCTACGCTATTGTGAGAAGTATTGTGAAATCTTGTTTCCCGGCAATGCAGGCAGACTGCTGCTATGTGTCATTGCACCCGTATAGGTGTCTTGGTGACTTCAAATTCGTGGTTTGTCTCTGTTGGGCTGATTGATTTGAGTGGAAGTGGATCTGTATTACTTGTATCTAATGCGGGGACGTACGAAATCGCGTGCATTTCCAACAAATGGTCAAAAGGCAGTCCTGTTGCAGTAATTCAGGTCGTTCTGTTTCTACAGAGGTTGCTGAAGGTGGTGGATATATTGGACCGATCAAATGCGCGTAGCAGTAGAAATGGGATCAGTTGCACGACGTGTAGGGGGTGGCTAAAACCATGTTCTAATTTTACTGTAGAAGCTAGGATCGAGAAAGGTGACTCGTTTCGTGAAATGAGAGTGCGTGAAATATGATAGACTTGTGGGTGTGAGCATATGCAAGTATGTGTTTGAATGGACGTAATTTCTACATTTAGCTTAACGCTATAGATCTGAGAAGTTGGTGTATATTTTTCTTCTTACGAACTCAATCAGCACATCATCTACTACTACTGTCTGTCACCGCCTGTAACTCAGCGGATGTATCGCAGAAGCTCTGATATGGTCTCGAGAAGGAATGTGTTGCAAGAACTAGTGAATTATGTAGTTGGGGAGGGGGGTGAGCGAGTCGCAAATACCGCGTACATACCACGTTCCTTAGCTGAAACATTATCAGTGATTTTATCCCTAGGCCGCATCGTTGGCTGGTAATACGTATTCCTACGATCACCGTCGTGTTATGTGTGTATAAAAAACCACCTCATTGAGAGGTAATGTCGTACCTCGATTCCTAATGCGGGTATACGTTTAAACATCGATACTTGTGTGCACCTGTATAACCGAGACTGGCTGTAACAGCAACATGAGGTAGTTCTTGGGATCGGTTCTTTTCTTTAATATCTAGCCGATTACGTGTCTCTTTCTAGGACAATGGTAGGATTCGAAAGAAGAAGTTAAGAGAGATGCATTCCCAGAGATGATTTTCAATCAGTATTATTTCGTATGGTAGGCAAACAGTTATTAATGAAGTATTATACTTAGTGAGTGGGTGACATGTTGGCATTTGTGCATTAGTTTTATGAAGTATGTGTGTAGTAACCACAACCAACAGCGGGAACGCCTTGGGCTGCGGATCGGAGCCGCCAGGCGGGGAGGCCGCCGGCGGTGGAGCGCGCACCACCGGGTAAACACAGGACGAGTCGGACGACGGACGACAGACCAACGACAACTGACAACAACCGACCAAGACCGGCTATCAGCGACACAACGAGGAAGAGATAAACAACGAAGGCTTGTGGAAACCACAACACCAAACACCAAACGTAAATCCACTCGGAACCAGAGCCAGGCAAATGTCAACAACGAGCAACGACCAGAACGCAGTACCGCCGCGATAGAAACGAAATCCAGAGCGAGTACCAGACTGACTGGACTAGGGCAAAGCGGGTCCCTGTATACGAAACCGGAGGGAGCGGCTACTGGCCGCTGTCTGCACGTGGCGTAGCGGTGGCGCCCTCGATTTGTTCTGCCGCGTCCTCGACTTCCGTGGCGGAAGGTACTAGAATGTGTGTTTGTGGAAAGGAGATGACTATGCCGTGTTGTAGGGAAGGTAATGATTTGACTTGGAGTACTGTGATAGCAATTGGGGGGGGGGGGGGGGAGGAATGTCCAATTGCAAGGAATGTATATTTCCAGAGTAAATGGCGACAAGATGGTGTATTTCCGATACTTCGCTCATTCTCGAATGCTGTTCAGTTGAGAGCGCGATTAAACATTTATTTGTAAGTATAATGATAAACATATATGCGAACGTCTTTCCGGAATGATTCCGTGTATGCAAAGTCGGTGGTGGTAATGTTTCACGTTTCATGTTAACAGCAACATCCGTGCCAATGCAGAGGCCTGTTGGAGTGTAGGAATGTATTTGAGTTAACTTCGCCCTTGTCTAGACGGCCAGATAGGAAACTAATACTTAGTATGTGTTGGATGGCTTTCGTGATCGAGTGGAACTTTGAGAAGATAGTATGATTGCGATTGAGTGTTATTCCCTCCAATGCAAATTGTTGGGTTGACGGTTTCTGGACATTTCAGGTCTTTATTTAGTTGAGAGAAGATCGAATGTGGTGTGCGGAAGATACGTTTGCCTGTTCTCTAGACGTGGGAAAGACCTTACTTGGCTTGTAAATTATATGGATGATTTGGAGTATGTTAGATCAGCGTTATCAGGAGAAAGAAAACGGGCATTCTACGGATCGGAGCATGAAATGTCAGATCCCTTAAGTGGGCAGGCAGGTTAGAAAATTTAAAAAGGGAAATGGATAGGTTCAAGTTAGATATAGTGGGAATTAGTGAAGTTCGGTGGCAGGAGGAACAAGAATTCTGGTCAGGTGAATACAGGGTTATAAATACAGAATCAAATAGGGATAATGCAGGAGTAGGATTAAAAATTAATAAAAAATAGGAGTGCGGGTAAGCTACTACAAACAGAATACTGAACGTATCATAGTGGTCAACATAGACACGAAGCCCATGCCTACCACAGTAGTACAAGTTTATATGACAACTAGCTCTGCAGATGACGAAGAAATTGAAGAAATGTATGATGAGATGTAAGAAATTATTCAGGTAGTGAAGGGAGATGAAAATTTAATAGTCATGGGTGACTGGAATTCGACAGTAGGAAAAGGGAGAGAAGGAAACATAGTAGGTGAATATCGATTGGGGCTAAGAAATGAAAGAGGAAGCCATCTGGTAGAATTTTGCACAGAGCATAAGTTAATCATAGCTAACACTTGGTTCATGAATCATAAAAGAAGGTTGTATTTTTTTTGGTCATCAGTCTACTGACTGGTTTGATGCGGCCTGCCACGAATTCCTCCCCTGTGCTAACCTCTTCATCTCAGAGTAGCACTTGCAACCTACGTCCTCAATTATTTGCTTGACCTATTCCAATCTCTGTCTACCTCTACAGTTTTTGCCCTCTACAGCTCCCTCTAATACTATGGAAGTCATTCCCTCATGTCTTAGCAGATGTCCTATCATCCTGTCCCTTCTCCTTATCAGTGTTTTCCACATATTCCTTTCCTCTCCGATTCTGCGTAGAACCTCCTCATTCCTTACCCTATCAGTCCACCTAATTTTCAACATTCGTCTATAGCACCAAATATCAAATGCTTCGATTCTCTTCTGTTCCGGTTTTCCCACAGTCCATGTTTCACTACCAAACAATGCTGTACTCCAGACGTACATCCTCAGAAATTTCTTCCTCAAATTAAGGCCGGTATTTGATATTAGTAGACTTCTCTTGGCCAGAAATGCCTTTTTGCCATAGCGAGTCTGCTTTTGATGTTCTCCTTGCTCCGTCCGTCATTGGTTATTTTACTGCCTAGGTAGCAGAATTCCTTAACTTCATTGACTTCGTGACCATCAATCGTGATGTTAAGTTTCTCGCTGTTCTCATTTCTACTACTTCTCATTACCTTCGTCTTTCTCCGATTTACTCTCAAACCATACTGTGTACTCATTAGACTGTTCATTCCGTTCAGCAGATCATTTAATTCTTCTTCACTTTCACTCAGGATAGCAATGTCATCAGCGAATCGTATCATTGATACCCTTTCACCTTGTATTTTAATTCCACTCCTGAACCTTTCTTTTATTTCCATCATTGCTTCCTCGATGTACAGATTGAAGAGTAGGGGCGAAAGGCTGCAGCCTTGCCTTACACCCTTCTTAATACGAGCACTTTGTTCTTGATCGTCCACTCTTATTATTCCCTCTTGGTTGTTGTACATATTGTATATGACCCGTCTCTCCCTATAGCTTACCCCTACTTTTTTCAGTATCTCGAACAGCTTGCACCATTTTATATTGTCAAACGCTTTTTCCAGATCGACAAATTCTATGAACGTGTCTTGATTTTCCTTTAGCCTTGCTTCCATTATTAGCGGTAACGTCAGAATTGCCTCCCTCGTGCCTTTACTTTTCCTAAAGCCAAACTGATCGTCACCTAGCGCATTCTCAATTTTCTTTTCCATTCTTCTGTATATTATTCTTGTAAGCAGCTTCGATGCATGAGCTGTTAAGCTGATTGTGCGACAATTCTCGCACTTGTCAGCTCTTGCCGTCTTTGGAATTGTGTGGATGATGCTTTTCCGAAAGTCAGATGGTATATCGCCAGACTCATATATTCTACACACCAACGTGAATAGTCGTTTTGTTGCCACTTCCCCTAATGATTTTAGAAATTCTGATGGAATGTTATCTATCCCTTCTGCCTTATTTGACCGTAAGTCCTCCAAAGCCCTTTTAAATTCCGATTCTAATACTGGATCGCCTATCTCTTCTAAATTGACTCTTGTTTCTTCTATCACATCAGACAAATTTTCACCCTCATAGAGGCTTTCAATGTATTCTTTACATCTATCTGCCCTCTCCTCTGCACTCTTAATGTTACCACCGTTGCTTTTAATGTCACCAAAGGTTGTTTTGACTTTCCTGTATGCTGAGTCTGTCCTTCCGACAATCATACCTTTTTCGATGTCTTCACATTTTTCCTGCAGCCATTTCGTCTTAGCTTCCCTGAACTTCCTATTTATTTCATTCCTCAGCGACTTGTATTTCTGTATTCCTGATTTTCCCAGTACATGTTTGTACTTCCTCCTTTCATCAATCAACTGAAGTATTTCTTCTGTTACCCATGGGTTCTTCGCAGCTACCTTCTTTGTACCTATGTTTTCCTTCTCAACTTCTGTATACATGGAAGAATCCTGAAGATACTAAAAGGTATCAGATAGATTGTATAATGGTAAGACAGAGATCTAGGAACCAGGTTTTAAATTGTAGGACATTTCCAGGTGCAGATGTGGACTTCGACCACAATCTATTGGTTATGAATTGCAGATTAAAACTGAAGAAATTGCGAAAAGGTGGGAATTTAAGGAGATGAGACCTGGATAAACTGACTAAACCAGAGGTTGTACAGAGTATCAGGGACAGCTAAAGGGAACAATTCAGAGGAATGGAGGACAGAAATACAGTAGAAGACGAATGGGTAGCTCTGAGGGATGTAGTAGTGAAGGCAGCAGAGGATCAAGTAGGTAAAAAGATGAGGGCTAGTAGAAATCCTTGAGTAACAGAAGAAATATTGAATTTAATCGATGAAACGAGAAAATATAAAAATGCAGTAAATGAAGCAGGCAGAAAGGAATACAAACGTCTCAAAAATGAGATCAACAGGAAATGCAAAGTAGATAATCACGCAAGGCTAGAGAACAAGGATGTGGAGGCTTATCTCACTAGGGATCAGATATATACTACCTACAGGAAAATTAAAGAGACCTTTCGAGAAAAGAGAACCACTTGTATTAATATAAAGGGCTCAGGTGGGATGCCAGTTCTAAGCAAAGAAGGGAAAGCACAAAGGTGGAAAGAGTATATAGAGGGTCTATACAAGGGCGATGTACTTGAGGACAATATTATGAAAATGGAAGAGGATGAAGATCAAGATGAAATGGGAGATATGATACTGTGTGAAGAGTTTGACAGAGCACTGAAAGACCTGAGTCGAAACAAGGCCCCAGGAGTAGACAACATCCCATTAGAACTACTGACAGCCTTGGGAGAGCCAGTCCTGACAAAACTCTACCATCTGGTGAACAAGATGTATGAGACAGACGAAATACCCTCAGACTTGAAGAAGAATATAATAATTCCAATCCCAAAGAAAGCAGGTGTTGACAGATGTGAAAATTACCGAACTATCAAATTAATAAGCCACAGCTGCAAAATACTAACGCGAATTATTAACAGACGAAAGGAAAAACTAGTAGAAGCTGACCTCGGGGAAGATCAGTTTGGATTCCGTAGAAATGCTGGAAAACGTGAGGCAATACTGACCTTACGACTAATCTTAGTAGAAAGATTAAGGAAAGCCTAACCTACGTTTCTAGCATTTGTAGACTTAGAGAAAGCTTTTGACAACGTTCACTGGAATACTCTCTTTCAAATTCTAAAGGTGGCAGGGGTAAAATACAGGGAGCGAAAAGCTATTTACAATTTGTACAGAAACCAGATGGTAGTTATAAGAGTCGAGGGACATGAAAGGGAAGCAGTTGTTGGGAAGGGAGTGAGACAGGGTTGTAGCCTCTCCCCGATGTTATTCATTCTGTATATTGAGCAAGCAGTAAAGGAAAGGAAAGAAAAATTCGGAGTAGGTAATAAAATCCAGGGTGAAGAAATAAAAACTTTGAGGTTCGCCAATAACATTGTAATTCTGTCATAGGCAGCAAAGGACTTGGAAGAGCAGTTGAACGGAATGGCTAGTGTCTTGAAAGGAGGATATAAGATGAACATCAACAAAAGTAAAACGAGGATAATGGAATGTAGTCGAATTAAATCGGGTGATGCTGAGGGAATCAGATTAGGAAATGAGACACTTAAAGTAGTAAAGAAGTTTTGCTATTTGGGGAGAAAAATAACTGATGATGGTCGAAGTAGAGAGGATATAAAATGTAGACTGGCGATGGCAAGGAAAGCGTTACTGAAGAAGAGAAATTTGTTAACGTCGAGTATAGATTTAAGTGTCAGGAAGTCGTTTCTGAAAGTATTTGTATGGAGTGTAGACATGTATGCAAGTGAAACATGGACGATAAATAGTTTGAACGAGAAGAGAATAGAAGCTATTGAAATGTCGTGCTACAAAAGAATGCTGAAGACTATATGGGTAGATCACGTAACTAATGAAGAAGTACTGAATAGGATTGGGGAGAAGAGACGTTTGTGGCACAACGTGACCAGAAGAAGGGATCGGTTGGTAGGACATGTACTGAGACATCGAGGGATCACCAATTTAGTATTGGAGGGCAGCGTGGAGGAAAAAAATCGTAGAGGGAGACCAAGAGATGAATACGCTAAGCAGATTCAGAAGGATGTAGGTTGCGGTAGGTACTGGGAGATGAAGAAGCTTGCACAGGATAGAGTAGCATGGATAGCTGCGTCAAACCAATCTCAGGACTGAAGACCACAACAACAACAACAATGGAATTTACTAGAGTTAGACTTGGTTATTATTTTAGATAGCAATGTGACTTGAGTATAAGATTGATAATGTTGCTGGATGCATTTGCAGTGGTATGTAGCTACGCCTGGTGAAGCGTCAGTCAAACGTGACGTACGGTCCGTCAGAATCGCTAAGGAGAAAGCAGGTTCTGCTGTTGTGGAACGGAGTTCTGCAGCGTCTTCGCCGGACCGCAGTTAGAGTGAGGGTAGCGAGGAACGCCCAACGCGCGCGGCCATGCTTGGAGGGCGCGTCTGTAAATAAGACCCCGGCCATCAACGGCGCCTACATACGACTTTCGCCTGCATTCGACTGCAGCTGGCAGTTGCGCTCCCGCCCAATCACGTCAGCACGTGTGTCTAGGTGAACACGTATTTGGATAGGAATTTCTCAGAAATGAAGTATGAATGAGAGGTGGCCACTTGAGGGACCCTGGCATGGGGTCTATGCGTGGTTTGACAGCTGACGGCCGCTCCACGTCTTCGGGTCTCTGGACAGGGGTCCACTGAAGTCATGCACTGTGTGCCTTAGCACACGTTAGTGCAGGTTAGTACACGTTAGCCCGTTAACAGGGGCTGACTGCGTTATTCCGCGAGCAGGTGTGTAAGCTGTGTTGTGCGATATCTGGACAGCTTACGAGTACTGGGTGTGTCTAGATATACCTGTGCTGAATGGAGAGTGTTTTGCCTCAGTGTCACAAAAATGTTCGATCTCTAAATAAAATGTTCGAAAGTAAATAGAGTGGAGTCCTTCCTTACTCTCTCCAGCAGCCTAGTGCAGCCTGAGTAATTGTAGCATAAATCTCGCCCCTCCAGACCACCATCTGGTATTAGGTGATAAGAGGGATGACAGTGCAATCATGTCAATTGGATAGTAAATCTCATGGTGGAGACAAGGCCTGCAAAGTAAGACTTGTGTTCAGATCTGTTTTCCCGTCATTTCGCCCCACCATTTTGGCTGAAGTCATGCGCTGTGCACGTTAGCACACATTAGTGCAAGTTAGTACACGTTCCCCCGTTAACATGAGGTGGTAAAGGGGCATGGTGTTGGGCTGGAGATCGTGCTGGAGACTTTAACTATTTGATTCCAAGTACAGGTGGGTGAGCGATTGGTAAAAATTTATTCCACGTCCTAGATTCAATGAAGTCAAGTCATGTGAGTAATGCAGCAGTCAATAGGAGTGCAGCATTGCAGGGGTGGCGGGTTGCTTTGTCATGAATGAACACGGCGCTGATACTAGGAAAATGTCGAACTTCTCATTTGCTAATTGATTATTGAAATTTTAAATTCACTTATTGAATGTGATTAAAATTGAAATGGAATTAAGTACTTGGCTAATTTATAGGTTAGATGTGCAATGTGGGTGTTAGTTTAGTTGGCATATTTACAGAAGACTGTATGTAACATGTATGGAGATCGTGACCAATGGTGTCTGATGTAAGCGGTTGTATGGACGCAGGCCGGTGGCGCTGTGCGAGAGAGTGTGGACGATCTAGCGTCATCAACCAACGTCACTATAGAGTCCTCTGGTGGCGATGATGTGAACTAAGCTAGCTGGGCTCTGGATCTCATGGTTGGCACATGTACTTGAAATTGATTAAATAATGAAGACAAGTACCTCATTTCCACCATGTTCCTAGGTGTGTTGCATTATCATGTTGGAATATGAACTTCCCGCCATTTTATTTGTGGTGGGGGTGAGGTTAGTGGAGGTAGGGCAAGTGTCCTGTCTTCCTTCGATTTTTTTTGCGTAGTAGAGGTAAGCGGGGTGTGATGCATTATCCTGTTGAAATTAGAACTTCCCACCATTTTATTGGGGGGGGGGGTTAGGTTAGTGAAAGTTACCTCAATTGACCTTTTCGCCAAAATCCGACATCTTGTATGACATCATATGCCGCCATGTTTGATGATGTCATTGCCGCCATCTTAGATAACAGTACTTTGTTCCCGCATGCAGGCTGTGCTAATTCTAAAGTCTGCCAGTCATATTATTATTTTTGGAAGATTAAATATAATCTTGTTCGCCCACATTAAAAGAATGACTTTTGGAAAAAAGTAACACTTAGTAAATACGCAAAAATGGAGTTTCTGTCCCATAAATACAAGACCCACTCCACATAGCCACTGATGTCGATGGTGTGCAACATACAATATGCAACAGCCCAACAAAAGATACATATTACTTTCAAAAACGTCTTAGTATTACTACCCCACATTATTTTCAGTGCCGATTTGTAGTTTCTCTCCCTCCTTTACTTCGCTAAGACTGAATTAATTTTATGTACCATAATTTTGGAAGGATATTTATAATTATGTTTGCTCAGCTGTGACATTTAGAACACTAAAATACCATGTGGAATAAGAAATACCAATAATATGAAGTGTACACAATATAGTCTTGTGTATAGTATATTAGTAATAATATAAGAACATAAGATGAAACACACTTAAGAAAACTAGGAATAAAATATTGCCATGTTTTTGCTAAAAATTCCAATAAAATGCCATGGTTTGATGAATTACGCGTGTCTGAGTCAACTCTATAACAAAAGTGTAATAGGAGCAGTCAAAATTTGCGTCCTGCTCATGTGATGGTCCACATATGAAAAGGAAATTACTCGATGCGAGTAACTGGAGCATTGGAAAATATAACGATAGGCGATGGACTAACATCATCGATATAATACTTATAGTATTTTCAGTGAGTACTGTACTGAACAAAATACGTACATTCACATTAAGAATAATAAATATTGATATTAAAACTACAGACACGATTTTGACCAGCACTGAAAACGAGAACCACATCTTATCAAAACCATGCTCTGATATCCTTCCTGCAGGTCTCAGATGCCAGTGCAGGACTACACCTAGTCAACACTGTGGTTCAACTTCTTCCGAAATTAAATCCATCTTACTGTAAAGCTCCCTTCTTATATTTATGGAGGAACACTCCTGGTAGTTCGCCCTTCATTTGTGGGTGTAGTAGGAAAGGAAGCCTAGTAAAGACACGAACAATGTTCTGCCATGTAGTCTATATTAACTTGTGGCGTGTGTGTGTGTGTGTGTCCAACATTGGGTATAAGACCTGTGAGTTATAGAAAAAAATCCAGATACTTTAAGTGAAGAAATTATTTTCAAATTGGTGTTGCTCTTATATTGCACATTTTAAATTTTTGTGTAATTTTTCTTGTGCTACGACAATTTAGTTCCATTTCATGTTAAAATGTAATTCGTTAAGTTTGAGCATTTGGGATAAAGGAAAGTGGTACCTCTTGGGCCTTAAATCTGCAAATGCAAAAATTTACTTCCAGACAAAACAAATTACACCCTGAAGAAATGGTTGGATGTCGATGGAACCTCGGAGATGTACATGCAGTCTACTGGTATGTAAATTATTTGAACTGCAGATCTCTTTGACGGGTGGAACGGCCACTGAAGTGTATTACTTGTATCCGTGTTTAGTGGTGTTACCAAGCCTAGTGGGATGTACACATGGGTCCAGAAAAATGTAAGCACTCTCTGATAGTCGATGTTAATGGGAAAAAATCACATAAAGTTACAATTCTTGCGCGGTGGTAGGTTAGTTTACGTGTTCAAAGTGACCACCATTAGCAGCGAAACAACGTCGATGCTGCTGAACTGTTGACCCAACTACGTCTGTCATTATCGCTGGTGTGACAGCTGCACAGGACGCCTCGGTGGTTTCTCGCAGCTCTTCAGTGTTACTTGCTGCTGTTATAAGCTTAGCTTTTCAAGGTCGCCCATAGATAGAAATCAAGATGTGTAACGTCTGCAAACTGTAATGGGTACTCAACAACTCTCCTTGACCTATGCATTGTCCAGGTAGATATTCATCGAAATGGGCTCTGACATCTCTGTGGCAGTGAGGCAGAGCACAATCTTGTTATAGTGAAATCGTTCATTTCCAAACGTCATCCGATTGGTACCTTTAAAGAAGACTGGACTGATAAAACCGCCGATGAGTGCTCTGCAAACCATTCATCCTCGCGAAGCATGCCTTCAAACCACTTGCAGTACTCCACCCTTCGACCCACGTTGTCCTCCTTCATAGTGTGCAGCGCTCTTGGAATGTGTACGTTCCACTTTGCAACCTTCAGAATTCGTCATGCGTGTCACTGGCATACCCCACTTTCACGTGCAGCCGGCTTCACAGACTTCTGAGGTGACCTGGTAAAATGTTGAAAAACAGGAGCGCTGGACTCTGGACTTGCTGATGGTTATGTTGAGGAAATCTTTCTTATGTTCTCGGCTTCAAATTTATCCCGAATACGATAAATTGTTGTATGTCTTGGTAGCAGAGTTCTATTCACACTGCACCACTGCCGTTGTATGTCCATCATGTTTCCGTGTTATCTGTACCTCTTCAATTCAGCCTTGCGTAACTCAAACAACAACCTTACTTGTTTCATTGCTGCACTGTCGTCTGCTGGAAAACGAACGCCAATATCTGTTGAGAAAACAATGGACTGTGCCACCGCGTAAAATTGCAACATATGTCACTTTTTCCGTAGATATTAGCTATTAAAGAATGTCTATTTTTTCTGAATCCATATGTAGAAGGAGCGTGAACAGAGCATGGTGTTGACTGACCAGTGTCAAGGTAACGGAAGTACCACGCCCTCGTGGAAGATAGCGTTATCAACATCCTACTGAATTTGAATTTATTATGCGTCTTCATTTAGCCTGTTGACCGAATTGTGCTTTATACACATTTGTGGGATGTTCAGATATGACAGTAGACAGATGTTGGACATGCAGTGGAATGGGGAAGGCGTACTCATCATAAAAGCTTTGGTCTACAACTGCTGAGCACCGCAAGGGAAGATCGCCGTTTGATACAATAACCAGTTCGTTACTTCAGATCTCTGCCTGTCATCCAGTAACAACATTCTGTGAATCATCCCCTCTGATGTTAGACTGCCATCACTTGAACTAGAGAATTACCGTCCCACATATAGGCCACCAACAACACCACAAAGCTACAAAGGACTTATGAAGAAATACATCTCAACAATATGCTCTGTGATGAACCATGGATTTGCACCCTCAAGATAATTACCATCGGGAAGTATGGCCCTGCCTGGGAAGAAGTCCCACATTTACAATGTTTGGGAGAGGCTCATCAGGCTACTGCTGGAGTCTTGCCATGAGCAGCCATCAAATGTAAGGTAGCAAGATTTTGGCACCATACATTTAATATTCTTCTATATTCATTTTTACATTATATCACTCTTTACTAGTCGTTTCATTGGCTGATACTGGCTAGCCACCATGTACAAATAATATCTGCAGTACTGCATATCACTGTCAGAGAATTAATTAATGCTGAGCACTGACAGGAAATCGCAGGGAACCACATCTTCCTCAGAAGCCACTACTGGCTGAAGAAAGGCTGGGAAGAGACTTGCAGTACTCAGCACAGGTGCGACATTTCTGGCCTCAGAGAGACCACAGCACGGCCATTTTACGACGGACAGAATAGTTGGGTGGTTGCTCTCTGGTGGGATCTAAGAAAGGTCACAATAGCATACCAGGAGAAAGGGTGTTGGACGTGGAAGAATTCGAAACGACATCCTTTCAGTGTGAAGGAGTGCGCAGGGTCACAACCATTGGTCGTGACCTGACTTCAGAGGAATCTTCTCACAGGAAGAGACACGTTTTTGATTGTCGGAGTGCTAAGGGCCGGCCAGGGTGGCCGAGCGGTTCTAGGCGCTACAGTCTGGAACGGCGCTACCACTACGGTCCTAGGTTCGAATCCTGCCATGGGCATGGATGTGTGTGCTGTCCTTAGGTTAGTTAGGTTAAGTAGTTCTAAGTCTATGGGACTGCTGACCTCAGATGTTAAGTCTCATAGTGCTCAGAGCCATATGGAGCGCTAAGGATGTAGAAGGATAAATGCAACCTTCCAGAAAACCTTTCGTGAGGTAATGTTTAGTAATGGCCACAGGGATTCGCTGCCTAAGCACAATGTAGACGCCACATGTCCAAGAGGGTGTCTGTACAGCAAGAGTGAGGGCTTCCCAGTGGGGACTGATCAGAGACCTTCCCTGCGGGATCGATCAAAGACATTTACCTCCATGGACTGAAACGTAGTGAAGAATCTGGTGGTTGTACATAAAGAGACAGTTCAGAGGCTTCCTCTACTAGGATACAGACTAGTTGGCTGTTTTTCAAGTAGTTCCTTGTGGAGGGGGGGAATGGCTATGTACATAAAAAGAAGTATTCCATTTGAGTCCATAGACATATCACAGCACAGCACTGAAGAGATATTTGGATGTTGTGCAAGGTAGTTGCAATCAGTGAAACTTTTAATTATTGTTGTTTATAAGTCCCCTAAGTCTGACTTCACAGCATTTCTGCTCAAGCTACAGAGAGTTCTTGATTCACTTTGTAGGAAGTACCAGAAATGCGGTGACTTCAATATAATTTTTTTATATGATGATACAAGGAAAAATATGTTGGTAGATCTCCTAAATTCATATGATCTGATGCAGACTGTGTTTTTTTCCAACAAGGGTGCAGGGGAACAGACAATATTTTTATTCATTCTTCGTCGCTAGATAGACATTCTGTTAGTAAATTGCCTTTCAGGTCATATGCACAAATTTTAACACTAAAAGGCTTTCGTAGTCAAACAAATGTCACATATAATTGCAAACTATGTAGGAAAGTTAATACAACAGCAATAGAGAGTTTTTTAAACCTTGTCGAGGAACAAGAGTGGCAGGATGTTTATAGTGCTTATAATATAGATGATAAATATAATGCTTTCCTTAACAAATTTTTCATGCTCTTTGAGAGTGGCTTTCCTCTAGAACGTTCTAAATGGGGTACAATAAGTAATAGGCAACCTAGGTGGCTTACTAGTGGGGTAAGGATATCATGTAGAACAAAGTGGGAATTATTTAAAAATGTTAGAAGTAGTCACAATCAAGCTACAGTATCGCATTACAGGCAGTATTGTAAGGTATGTAAAAATGTTTTTAGGAAGGCAAAGAGTATGTGGTATGCAAATAGAATAGTTAACTCACAGAATAAAATTAAAACCTCATGGTCATCTGTGAAGGACATGTCTGGCCACCACCACAAGGTCGTCGACATAAACTCAGTCTGTAGTGAAAATATTTCTGTAACTGATAAATCAGATATATGAACAGTATTTAATAACATTTTCTAAGCATTGTTGGTGAATTAAATAAAAATTCAGTTTCTACAGCGAATCACATAACATTCTTGGTAAATGCCTTTTCGAGATTGATGTCTGAATACTCCTCTATGATACAGACAAGGGGTAGATTGAGTCAATAATTAAATCACTCTCATGGATATGATGGTGTACCTAGCAGAAGTACTGTGTTGCACATGGTAGCCCTGTATTTAACCAAATTTGTAATTTTTGCTTTAGGACTGGTCAGTTTCCTGAACTATTCAAGTACTCATTAGTAATGCTGCTTTATAGACAGAGAGAAAAGGATAAGGTAGACAATTTTAGACCTATTTCTATGCTATCAGCGTTGGCTTATGTTATCGAAGAGGTTGTGTATATAATGGTAATTGATCATTTTATATCATACGATTTGTTGTTAAGTATACAGTTCGGCTTTAGAAGTCGTTTAATAACTGAAAATGCTATATTCTCTTTTCTCTCTGAGGTACTGGATTGGTTAAACGAAAGGTTTCAAACGCTAGGCATATTTTTTGTTTAACTAAGGCATGTGATTGTGTTGATCAGAACTAGGACCATTATGGAATATGGGGAGTAGTTCACAATTGGTTCACCTCTTACTTCAGAAACAGGCAAAAAATGTCGTTATTCACAATGTTGAGAATGGCTGTGATGTGGGGTCTGATTGGGGGGGGGGGGTGCACCAGGGATCAGTATTGGGGTCACTCCTGCTCCTTATTTATATAAATGATGTTTCCTGTATATAATGGGTAATTGTAAAATATTTATGTTTGCTGATGACACTAGCTTGGTAGTAAAGAATGTTTCGTGCAACGTTTGCCAGGTTTCAAATAGTGCCATTCATTACTGAAGTTCATGGCTTGTAGAAAATAAACTAATGGTAAATCACAGTAACACTCAGTTTTTACAGTTCCTAACACACATTTCAACTAAACCTGACGTTTTAACTTCACACAATGGACATATGATTAGTGAAACTGAACAGTTCAAATTTCTAGGTGTTCAGAGAGATAGTAAGCTGTCGTAGAAAGCCAATGTTCAGGATCTTGTTCAAAGATTTAATGCTGCCATTTTTGCTAGTCGAATGGTATCGCAAGTGAAACGGTATCTCAAATGAGTGATCGTTCGACACCAAAATTAGTCTAATTTGTATATTTCTATTCTCTTATGTCATATGGTATGTTTTGAGGTACCTCTTCCCCATTCTAACAGGATATTCTTGGCTCAGAAATGGGTGGTTTGGGCAATAAGTGGTGAAAGTTCACAAACCTCTTGTCGACCCTTGTTCATGAGTCACAATATTTTGACATTGGCCTCTCTCTCTCTCTCTCTCTCTCTCTCTCTCTCTCTCTCTCTATATATATATATATATATATATATATATATATATATATATATATATATATTAGCTTATTCACATGAAATGTGTCTATACATTTCTACATTAGTCTTTCACCTGCTGCCACCTGCCAGAGTCTCTACTTTTTAGTGTAATCTACTTTCATGTTAATTCAGTCTACATTGAAGAAGTATATCAAAAGATATTGCAGATTTCTCCATTGCATGAAATGACAATGGGAATGCAAAATTTTTCCATTCTGTATCAGATGACATTGCAACACCTAAACTGTAATTTTTCTGTTATCATAATTACTGATTTCACAGAAAAAATTGCAAAAAGTATCTTTTTACAGAGAAGTATTAACTTTTATCAGAATTCATTATTATTACTGATGCAGATTAATCGAACATATGAATCTCTGTTTTATAATTAATTAACCAACCAAAGAAAATACAGTATAAGATTAAATGAATAAATGATGAAGGAACTTGTTACCCTACATCTTTGTTATTATTTTCAAAATCCTAAATTATAATTTTTTACAATGTGATTTAGTATATAAAGCATGCGAGACACTTTCTTTAGTTTTCATTTGTTTTAAAAGATGAGTGTTATTTAGAAGGTATTGTTTACAGGTGAGTACAACAGGGTTCATATACTGATCAGTTGGGGTTTTACATGATGATATGCACTTGTAGGTTTCTGGGAATAAGTAACGCCTGATCACTGCTGTTTCGTAACATGCATAGAAGCTATGTGTAAATTTATATCACCTGTGCTTAAAGGAGACCATAGACATTTTATATGGATGAAGTTGTGAGCTGAATAAAAATAGATCCTCATAACATTAACTGTGTCAGCTGATGGTAGGTGAAAACAACGTAAAATCAGGGTTGTGAGCTGAATAAAAATAGATCCTCATAACATTAATTGTGTCAGCTGATGGTAGGTGAAAACAACGTAAAATCAGGGTGAAGTCATTATTAAACAGTGAATTTGTTTTAACTTATTACCCAACTTGAAAGCAATCCAGGATTTTCTGAAGCAGATACATTATTTTGTCCATTTCCATACTTCTTCTTGAGATTCTGCATGGATTGGCACCTTTATCATTCGAAGTCTCACATAACTGCATATGTTTAGATACCATGCATCCACATAGTCTTCTTGGAGCATTTGACATAGACGATAGTGTCTGTGAGATCGAAGATTAGAAATAATATCACCACATCCTTGTAAGATATGTCAGGATCATTACAGTGAATTGCATGGAAAAATGTATTTAACCATAATTACGTTGTACATGTTTTGCCACACTTTATACTTCACATCCCTGAGAGTTTTCAGCGATGCTGTATTTGCTGAGAACGTCAAGATTACACATCCACAGTTTTTGTAAAAGCAATGAAGGCGATATGTTTAACTACAAACTGTCTGCATTCAATAGAAAAGCATTGAACATTTACAGGCACACTTCGACCTCCCATCATGAAATGGTTTGGACATGACACAACACTTATTCATCTATAAGACTCGTTGCACAATTCCTGTGAGGTGTGAAAAGTTAATCAACCAATCATGCAGAGGTACATAAGGGGAGAAATTTAACAGTATTGTTCTCTTTTGAACAATGTATAACGAAGTGGTGCCAGCAGCTTAAATGTCTACAGGGTTAGCAGACATCCATCTACTTTAACGTCCTCATAATACAAACGGCGAAATCTTGCATACTTATCAAATCTTAGATTGTGGGTATATAATTTCTACTCCACTCATAGATTGTGATGTGCACAATAAAATGAATTCATATTGCTGTATAATAGATCTTGGTGTTCCTTATTGAATGGACGTTTTAACATTCTATGTGTGCTTGGATGCCGTCGGTAAAATAGGATAGACAAAGTGCTCCCATCAATGGAAAGCTAATGACAGATTCAAATGTTCCTCATCTGTTACAGTGATATGGGACATCTTACACCTTATTTTATGAACAATAATCTCATTTACATCACCATATCCTGATGGAATGTATGAGTTACAAGCCATTGCATTTCTTACCAAAACAAGTTCCTGCTTCAAACTCATAATTATATGCTTCATGTCCTTGAAGTATCCCATCAACATCTTGAGAGTTATAGATTCATTAAACTGACAACTATTTTACTGCTCTATTCCACCGTTCATTTTGGAAACATCTTACATTTTCTAAACAATTCAAATCTCATGCTTTAAGAGTTAATGCCTAAGAGTTAATTTTATACTCACATATCGTGTGTTGTCAGTCTTGACCATGTTCTGTTTGTAACTTAATTCCTGAAACACAAATGTTGAAGTATCACATGTAACATTTGATCCAACTGAAGCATTATCATAACTTTTCCTAAATTTCCCATTGAAATATATAAACTATTATTAATCTTATCCGGCAAAGAAAAATTATCAGAATGATGCTACACCTGAATCCTTGAGAAACCTAGTAGTGATGCTATTGAGCAGTCTTGGATGAAGTCTATTGTCTTTTCCATTGTCATTTCTGAGATAAGCTTATTCATGTTTGCCTGTAACACTCCCTCTTTCAGGCTATTTAAAAACCTCCTTTTAAAATCAGTATCATATTACCAGGTCGTATTTACCTAACTTCACCACCTGTTAGATGTAGCTTATTGTTTACCTTTGTTACACTGGGAGTACTGCTGTATATCTCTAAACCAATCAGTGCAATCAGTTTGATGCTCCAGCGTCCTCTGCTTAAATCAGCTTTTGGAAGGAAATGTACACATAATACGGAGGATCCCTGTTTTAAGGCCAGATTTTACAATATCACGTTTAAATCTCAGATGATGAATGGATGGGTAACATTGATCATTATAGACTCTCCTACTTCATAAATTTCAGGCAAAGGAAATGCACAGATGGGCATACAAGTATGTAACACTGTTTTGATAGTATCGAAAAATGTAGAACACTTGGTTACTGGGAAGGTAGTGATATAATTCTACTGGTGGACATGGATCACTGAACAATCAAAATAATAGACACTATTCATTTCAACATACACCACCCAGTCAGTTCCAGGTACCACTGCTACATCTAAATTCACAATCCTGCAACCATTAATTTTTCATATAGCCTTAGGCAACGTGTTCCATGCAAATGCTCAGTAAAATCTAGGAACATCGAACTTTTGGGCAAATTGAAGAAGATCAGTAAGTGGTCAGTTGGGTGGTATATCTAGGAGCTTTTCCTATTACAGACAGCCAATACCTTTCCTATGTTGTTTTGAATACAACCCTTTCCCAATAGCCATAGATCCCACCATCCTATTAAATCGTTTCGCCTGAACAAGCCACGCCTGGAGACTTTTAGAATTTTTCATTGTTCAGGCGATGACTGTCACATCTCTAGCTAATGAGCCAGTTGCTGAAGCGTCTGCCAGTGTAGAAACTAGAAATGGAAAATTTCACATATGGTCTGATTATTGGTAAGACTTTAAGCAATTTTAATTCCTTCTTCTTGTTCTTCTTCATCTTCTTGTTCTTTGCACTACAGTGTGCTTTTTATTGCTGATACCACTGAATGGAAACAGTTTTATGAACACTCTTGGGTTGTCTTTTTATTTTTGGTGTATGAAGAGCTGTGCTCGTAACACACTGCAAACTTACTTCCAAACCCTGTTTATGCTAGGTGCTTATCGTTTTGTAAGCTAGAAATGCCGTTATGGATTGTTTGGTAAATATCTCTGTTTTTCGCACCTATTGTCTTCGCTTTATCAGCCAATATTTGATATGATGCATGAAATTCTGTCAGACACAGATTTGTAGCATATGCAATATTTTGCTTAATCCAACAGATTAGTTCCCATATCATCATTTTCTAACTCCAGATATATGTTTGGCAGAGGAGGCTGTGAGATGACGTCATTCAGTAGCCCTCTGGCAAGGACCGCAACACGACAGAACTGGCCTATCCACGAAGAGAATACAAGCGCAGCTCCTGCCAGCCACAGCTGCACAGCTCTAGACCGGCACTCGCAGAACTGTCGTTAGTGACCCACAAGTTGTGTGACGAACTTGCATGAACATTATATACAGGAGAAAACTTTGAGGATTTATGTGTCACCCATCGCTTGCGACTATTCAGTGTAATTATAATGTTAAGTATCGTATCTTCTTTAATGTAATAAGAACTATTAATGTGATTTGCTTGAATTGTTGTATAGCATTCCGAGAATGCACCCTATACGAGGAGAGTGGGCAGGACACCACATTGGCAATGAGGAATTACAAACAAACCCCGCGCCTGATGCTCACAGAATATCCTTTTTTTTTTATTTGCGCGTTTATTCTCTCTTGTCTTTACCTTTTGGGGGCGTTTATTTGCTTTAATAGTTTATTGTTGCTTTTGCTAATCAGTGTTTTTCATGTGGGCGTTGCAGAAATTTTCTTGGTTCTTGTCCTTCTTTTGCTTGCTTGCTTTCTCTGTTTGCTGCATTTGTCTCTTCCAACATGCCCACCTGTCCCATCCCCTGCAGGGTCTCCGCAGCCGCAAACGCCAGGTGCCACACTGCTGGTGCAGATGCTTCAGTTACAGACGCAACAGATATCTACTTCACTCAACATGGCGCAGCAGCTGCTGGCCTGGTCAATGCGGCACATGCGACGGAACGAGCAGCACGTACAGCAACACCTGCTGCTATAACGCCTCTTCGACAGTTTTGTGGAGAAAAAGAGGAATGGCTCGAGTGGTTGTCCTAGTTCGAGACGAACTTACTAGCTCACAGCTTACCAGGTACTGTGAAACTTTCCTACCTACTATCAATGGTAGGAAGTGCAGTCTTCAGACTTATTCAGAAGTAGTATCCTAACGCGACTCCGAATAAACCGTCTTATGCCCAGATAATCGCTACGCTACTAATTATTATGACCAACGAGTGATTGTGGTCGCAGTTAGGTATGAATTCTTTCACTGCAAGAAAAGGCCAGAACACACTCATCGCAAGTGGGTAACAGATTTGCACGGTATGACGAGGAAAAGCAAATTCACATATGCTTGCGGTGCTTTATACTGAGACGTGATGTGATCACATACAATGCGCCTGATGTCTAACGCAGAGAACATATTCTGAAACTGTCTAATACATAATTTCAGCAGGCAGTGCAAACACTCGATCAGTACGACTCTGGCGCCCTGTCGAATGTTACCCTTGCTCTCGACCGGCCCATTCGGTGGCGGCTGCAGCTCACCACTCCGAGTAAACAACCTTCCACACTGCGTAATCAGTTCGCTAGACAGGCTACACAGACGAACAGAATTATGTCTTGCCCTTTGTGTTTTATACAGCACAAACGCCAACACTGCCCCACCCAACAGGCTCAGTGTTACGCTTGGAGTAGGAAAGGACATATACAAGCCATATGTTTGTTACGGAACAAACATAAGAATTCGGTCCACTCACAAAAACCTCGTCACTGGACCGATGTCATTAATGCAGTATATTCAAAGTCTGCAGAAGGCATATGCAAACCTAGTAAGTGTGCAGTTTCTTCAGTGATACGCCAGTCAAACAAATTTTTTGTTCATTTAGTTATTTGTGGTATACGTGTGAAATTTCCGTTGGACATTGGTCCCTCTATCACATTTCTCAATCGTCACACATATCAACTGTTAGGCTCCATACGCCAGCTAAAATTAGCATGCAACTGACCGCTTATAATGAACGAGACCTCCCCATTCTCGGAACATATACTTTGCCTGCCATGTATTCCTCGCATAAGTGAGCAGTGAGTTTTACAGCGCTACACTCACGTGATGGTGAAAACATATTTTATCTTGACTCTTTTGATTTGTTTGACTTTACCATTCAGGCCAATGTGTTATCGATGTCTGTATTCAATGCGAAAGACAGTAAACCTAGCTAGCTCACTAAAAGAATTCCCAGAACTCTCATCTGAAGGGTTAGGCATAGCAAACAATTTAGTTGCGCATATTACTCTGAAAGACAACGCTCAGCCTAAATTTTACCGGGACAGAACTGTTGCCATTGCATTACGGGACAACGTTGCTGCTGAACTTCAAGAATTACAAGATAGCGGAGTTATTGCGCCCATATTAGCTGGTCAATGGGCAATGGGCAAGTCCAATCATTTTGCTCCCCAAAGCATCTCATCGCATTCGCCTGTGTTTACTTAAAGTCTACAGTCAACCCACAAACTGTCATTGACACTTATCCATTGCCATGGCCAGACGATCTCATGGACAGATTAACGCTGGATGTTACTTTTCTAAAATTGACTTGTGTGCAAGTATCTTCAAATACCACTTGACGAAGAATCTCAAAAATTCTGTGTAGTAAATACCAGTAGTTGAACTAAGTTCGTTGTGGTCCATTTTGTTAGTGTGGGTTGCCTACATCAGGAGAAGATATGCACTCAGGGGCAAACCTATTGTTCTCCTTTGATTGACAAGCACTTAACCTATTGTCCTTCTTTGACTGACAGCTACTTAACCTATTCTGGTGTTAAGTAGTTTTCCATCTCATCTCCATTTCCTTTTAATTGATAGGCACTTATCCTATCCCAGAATGAGATTTTCACTCTGCAGCGGAGTGTGAGCAGTTATGAAACTTCCTGGAAGATTAAAACTGTGTGCCAGACCGAGACTCGAACTCGGGACCATTGCCTTACGCGGGCAAGTGCTCTACCAACTGAGCTACCCAAGCACAACTCATACCCCTTCCTGACAGCTTTACTTCTGCCAGTACCTCGTCTCCTACCTTCCAAACTTTACAGAAGCTCTCCTGCAAACCTGTGGCTAAGCCATGTCTCCACAATATCCTTTCTTTCAGGAGTGTTAGTTCTGCAAGGTTTGCAGGAGAGCTTCTGTAAAATTATGGTACACTCATACCGTCTATACATATGGGCCTAGCAAATTATCTGTCAAAGTGATCGAATCAGTGCTACATCCTGCCAGGATTGTTTCAAACAAGTGTTATGAAGACAAGCATCCGGCACTATGTGTGATAATGAATATGTGAAAATAACAGTGCACTTTCTTTCCCGCCATTTTTTTTAGGTTAGAGGAGGTAGCCATGGTGTGTTCGCATTGTCCTGGTAGAATTTAAACTTACCACCACTTTTTTGGGGGGGAGGGGAGTTAACTAGTGGGTGAAAGGTTAATTAATTGATCTATTTAATTTAGTAGTCAGTCAAACTGATGACAGTGAGAGGAGCTATTCCAGTAACTCAGACCTGAAACTGTACCTGCAGCAATGAGGGGGGAAGGGGTTGGTTGAGGGGGAGGGGTTTGATTGAGAGGGGAGGGTGGGACTATAGGACAATAGGATAAGTGCCTCTCAATCAAAAGGAAATGGGATTGACATTGAAAACCACTTAACAGAACAATAGGTTCATTACCTATAAATCAAAGGAAAGCAATAAGTAAAGTACCTGTCAGTCAAAGGAGAACAGTAGGTTTGCCCCTGAGTGATACCTGCCTCTGACGTAGACAACCCTCACCAACAAAATGGACCACAACAAACTTAGTTCTACTACTAATACTGATGTGGGCTTGCTCCAATTTTTGCATTTGCCTTTTTGCAGTGCTTCCCCACCTGCCATTTTCCAATGGTATTTGGAGCAGCTTACTGCACAAGTGCCAAACTGTTCAAACTGTATCGATGAAATTGTCATAGCAGGTCGTACACGTGAAGAACATGTTGCAAATTTATGTGATTTGTTTCGTGTGTTATCTGATGCAGGACTAATGTGTAGACAGGACAAGTGTGATTTTGTAAACCTGAGTTGCATTATCTTGGTCATGGCATAAATAGTCAGTGTACATGCTCTCCAGTCGCATTTGTTAGCTACACAAGGCTTGCCAATTTCTCGCAATGTCACAGAATTGCAGTCAGTCTTAGGGAAAATGATCTTTTACATTCGTTTCATACCGAATGCTGCACAAATCACCGCTCCATTGCATTACTTGTGTCGCAAGAATGTCCCTTTTGTTTGGGCAGATGAGTTGCATTTGTCAGTGATCGATGCTTAGTTCACTTTGATTCTGACAAACCAGTCGTACTACAAGTTGATGCTTCCTCTTCCAGTCCCGCGATGCGCCCACACTCCAACTTCCTCCGCAGGGGCGGAATATTCCGGAGTAACCACAAGCTCCGGCATGAAGACGAAGAAAGAGAAGGCTGTGAGACGATGTCAGCCGATAGGTTGGTGACATGGACTGCACCACGACAGGAGCGGCCTCTACCTGAAGATAATATAAGCGCTGCTCCTGCCAGTCTCGGCCACACTGTACCTGACCGTCACTCGCGGAACAGTTAGTAGTGATCCACAAACTCTGTCACAAACTCGTATGAGCATTGTATACAGCAGAGGACTTTGAATATTTGCACGTCACCCATCGTTTGCGATTACTCGTTGTAATTATAAAGTTATGTATTGTCGATCTTCTTTATTGTAATAAAAATCATTAATGCTATTTGCTTGAATTGTTGTATGGCATTCTGAGAATGCAGCATCCTTTAGGCACCCTATACGAGACGAGTGGGCAGGACCCCACATATAGTTCGATCAGTAGTTTGTCTATAGCGCTACCACCACCTCTGGTGCACTTCCTAACACACCAGGGATATTTCTCAGGTTGCGTCAAAATCTTGTTCGCCGAGGTTGTCCTTGCATTTAGGTTGATTGGCCATTGGAGTGTTTTACAAGATACAGTGAAAATGGTACGTTTGTTGTGTCAGTGATTGTATTTGCAGTTAACTATAACTAATGTAAATAAAAAAGTACATTACACTGTGATTTTATTCCTATTATCTCCTTAAGCTGGCTTCTCCAGCCCCATATTCCCTACCTCAAATTGTTCAATGGAGCATCCACTATCACTATGTCCTATTGGATTTTTGCATGCTCTTGCAGAAACGCACTGTATAGCAAATCACAGACATCCAGCCAGCTGTATCTAATGATGGGAAACCAACCTACTTAACTAATGATCTAATCCTAGATGTGTTATGAACCACTCCACGAGAAACACAAGTGGTTCAGAGCTCTTCTCCAATTCTTCTGTGTAAAAAGCCCAGAAATTTCTTCACCTTTGCCATCTTTTAAGATATTCATTACTGGTTCTGCCGCATATTACATGTTTAATAATGTTTCTGTGCTACCTAATGTTAGGGCTTTTTGTTCGACTGTTTGTGCCAACGCAATATTTCAGCACACGTTTTTAGATCTTTGGGTACATAGCTCCCAGGCATTGAAGGTTTTAGGAATATTAGATTCATTAGACCGAGCTTTCTTTCAGAACCCTTATTCTCAACAAATAGGATGTGCTTGGTGAAGCTTACAGGCTGCGGAGCCTACATATGTGGTACCTCCCCACTGCTCCAGTATATCGAGTTTGTTCAACTGTCTCTGTGGCAGCTAACGAAATCAGGAGCAGCATATCCTTCTTCTTCTTCTTTGGCCCCATGTAACTTACTAGGAATGTATGAGAGTCGCTCTATAGATATATTTGGATTAAACTTTTCTGTGAGAGAGTGAACTCATTCTGAGTGTCCTAACCTTAGAAAACCGTAATGTATGTAGAATGGCCTTCCGTGCATCAATGACTTTACGTTTTGTCAACATGCTGTTACATACTAAACTGATTTCGACGCAATATGCTACTTTTGTGGTCTCTGTAGACTTATTTTTACTGTATTTCTAAAATTCGTTCATTTTCATCAACCTTTACATTTAATATAACAAATAACTTCACTAGGGTTATGATATTTACTTCTTGTTGTGTCCCCTTAATATCTTCAAGTTATTTTGTTCATATCTTGTAGTGTTTATTCAGTTAATATGGCCCTTGCAGTTTGCATGTTAATTGTCTTCAGCATGTTCTTGTTCTAGAATTTTACATCAGTGTGCTGATTAACCATCAAAGACTTCATGATGACCTATTTTGTCGATCTTCTGCTGATGGATTTTTTCTACTACATCTTCTGCTGATGTTTTTTATACAATTTTGCACTAAGATGTAATAGATAGATTCAGTTTGTGCATACACATGGACAAATGTTCTGTGTATTCATACACCTATTCTCAGACTGGATACATGACCTTCATGTGAATATAATCATAATGTATTGTATACTGAAATATTGAACTCCTTCATAGCTATATGTAGAGAAGTTGCTGGAAATTCCACTTTTATTGGGTGTCATACAATTTTCCTGTTTAATCATTTACCAGACACCTGTACTTTGTGTAATACCAACACACTCCACGTACCTTCATAAATGCATTCCTATTGCCTACATGTAGTTGATAAAAGTGTTTTAAATTCATATTGTCTTGTTTAAAAACGATAATAAGATTTGAATTATCCCTTACCAATTACCCTAGAATATATCAGACTCGTGTAAAAGATATCAACTCCTATATGGTGAAAGATATAGAAACATTCCAGTAGTTGGACCTAGTTTTCCAGTGCAACATCATTGCCTCCACTCTTTGTGTCGGTGGGATGTTGTGTAAGTTACTCCATTGATGCTGGGCAAATCTACTGTGATAACTGTTATTTAGGCTGCAATTGCGTTTTGAAAACTATGTACGCATGTTCTAATAGATTTCATCTGGATGTGTTAGCAATGACATTACAACATTCATGTTGCCACGGTCAAATAGACCTACAATTATTACTCATGGATTATCAGGGAATAGTGTTCTTTCTTCTTCTTCTTCTTCTTCTTCTTCTTCTCTTTCCAGTCTTCGCAGTATTGCATGACGTATCAGTAACTGAGAGATCCTGAAGAGCTGTGAAACAAGACTTTAGCCCTCAGTGTCACATTACATACAGTGTCACTGTCGACCACTGAACACTCAGTCTTCAAAGTCTGTCCTTTGCTGACAGACCTAAGTGTGGTGATGTAAGCTAAATACGAGTCCTGACTTAGATTTTGTGAATGAAGAATTTGTACTGGTGATCGATGCAAGGTTCTACAGCAAAAAACACGAAAATGGGAAACTTAAAAAAATTAATTAACTGAAGTTCTAGGGCATGTTCAAACTGTTAAGTATTTTTGTTCGAAAATAAGTGTAATCTTTGAAATATACAGAAAAATCAATGTCCAATGCAAAAAAAAATGTGAAAACATTTCCGCTGGAATTGTTAGTACAGGCCGTTACCGAATGTAGACCCAGTGGTACATGGAAAAAATATACCATTACTTTGCTGTTATGAAACAAATGACAATTATTAGATAGGTTTGAGTACATTAAAATATTAAAACACTCTCTAAATTCATTCTACCCATAAATTACTAAAAAGCAACATAGTTACATATTAATTTTATTCCTTGAATCCACGTTGACACAGAGATAAATAGTTTTCTTCAGTCACATATTGTCCCTTGCTGGGAACATCCAGAGAGGAAAACAGCTGATCCACAGAAAGTACATGGTGTATGCTGCAATCAAGCGCAGTTTAATCTACTCACTGACTCAGTTGTGATCTGAGAACATATTTTCTGGCCCATTATTAAGTGTCATGTGCTGATTTTTTTCAGTTTCACTAAAATACATATTGAATGTGATCTAGTAATGGAACAGTATAACTATCAATGCCAACTTCTCAGTCAACAGTAATTTCAGCAGTTTTCGTGATCCAGTCGAGGAAGTAGGTTACCCTGGAGAAGCCACCAGGTATAGGTACGTCGCACTTATCATACATAAAGCTGGCAATGCCGATCTGCTTGTAGCCTTCTTTGGTCTTGAGAACAAGGGCTCCGCCATGGTCATTCTGCAATGTAGAAAATTATTACCTTACAATATCTAGTAGACTTCTGCTGCTGATATTAAAAGTTTATGAACGATATTATACCTTGACCTATACAAAGGATGCACCAGAGGTATGAAGGCCTCTTCAGAATCTGTTTGTTTACCGATGACACAAGTAAGCTAATGGAAGGCATAAACAAACCAGTACCAGGAACAGTCTGGATAATAATGTAACAGCTTTATTGCTGATTCCCAACAAACAACTTCCCTTCTCACAAAAAAAAGCTGTATTGTTAGAATTTAAGTTTCACATGTTGACATCAATGGGGTCCACACTGGATGGGATTCCATATGAGACGTTCTTTTACATCGAGGTGCACAACAGACTGATGTTGTACCAGCATGTGGATATGTTTGGCAAGAAAGATTAAGTGAAGTTGCTGTTTCAGCATTTTCAAAAGTCATTTCAATGACCTTGGCATTATTAAACTTAAGTAGCATTACTTATAGTCACTAATAGTACCTGAAGTTATTAGCAGGAACGTATGTACAATAGACAGTGGAAATCACAGTGATACTGCCACTGGAGTACTCCTGAAAATATATCTGACCATATCTGCTTTTAAGCCCTAAATCCAGTCTCGAATCTGGGCCGATCCTCAGAAAGCTCTGACTATATTCTTCATTCGAAAATGTGAAACTGAATCGAATGCCTTAAGGAATCCAGGAAGCAAGTAGTGTTCTACACTAAAAATATCTGAATAAAAAAGGACGAGGTTATACAGTCAATATGAATTATATTCTACCGATAGCGATTTTCCTGTAAAATTGCACAATAGACAAAAACGAAATTTGTCCACCAGAGTAAAATTGCACTGGTACGAAAATTATGAGAGTAATCACAACTTTGTGGCTTTAAAAATATAAACGCACAGCGAGTCTTATATATATTAGCCAGCAAATTTATATTTCTGCTAGTAAATAATCAGGTACGTATATCTCTAAATTAAAATCCCTAATTCTCAAGCCATTTTGTTCGCTTCAAATTGATACTGTCTCTCCACAGTTATCTTTGTCAGCAATTTTGTGCGGTCTCTGTACTTGAGCTTAATCCTATCATTTTTTCCACGTAGAGATTTGTTTGCGTTCCATACAAGGGTGCAGCATGCGAAGGCTTCTGCGACATGTCTATGAGAACTATCGTTTGCCTCAACTTCTCTTAACTATAGATGTGACGATCTGAAGAATATTTGTAGCTTCTGCCCAAAAAGACAGTTCTTGAGATTTTCTTACAAGTTTCTCGCAATAAGTACGCGATATCTTTCTCGGAGTGTCCCCAGTCAATATTTTCCCACATATCTCCAGGCAGTCAAATAAGCCTGCGACCATTCGCACTGCCCTTCATGGCATGCTCTTGGTGATTCGTGTTGTTCAAATTCTCCATCCAAGATTCTACGGATTTCTCTGTGTGCTTCCTACCAACAAATTCTCAATGCAGTCAAAAATATGTCTTTGACAGACCATATGAACGTGCTGTCGATGATAATATTATGTATGTTGTTGAATCAAATAACTCTTGCGAGTAAAGAAACACTACATACATCTGAGTGCCTTGATCCATGGCTCTCAGAGATTCATGTGGAAAAAGAGCGAGTTCGACATCAGACGTCGATGTTTATAGAATCCGTGATGGCCGGCATGGAGGAGGTCTCTGAACTTAGAGTATGTTCTGAGATTCTACAACAAATAGCTGCCAATGTGCATCAGTTCAGATGTCCTTCATGGACACCTGTATGACCTGTGCATTCTTCCCACCAAACGGCATATAGTTCTATTAGGGTGATTTTCGGTGTATATCGGTTAAAATTGGTTCTAACTGAGCCGCAAATCTTGTATAGAAGCCGACAGGGATTCCGTAATGCCTTGGAGCTTTAGTCAAATGTAACGACTTCAGCTGTTCCTCAACGCCACTGACGCTAATGTCGATATCAGTCGTCTTTGCACTGGCACGAGAATAAAATTGGGGCAGTACTTGTGAGTTTGCCTTTGTAAAGGAACACTTGAAACCCAAAGTTTCAGTTCCTGTGTTGTCCATGTGTGTCTGAGCACTAACTCTGATGCCACTAACAGCCTTTACATATGACCAATATTTCTTCGTGTTATGTGAAACATCTTTGGATAATATTCTACTATGGTACTCACCAAAGGCGTCACGCATTGTCTACTTTAAAGCCAAATGAGCATTCCGCTATGTACATCGGTATTCTACGTTTTAGATATAATATGCGGTTGTCTCTGTTTCCTTAGAAACTTCTTCACAGTGACGATATACCAAGGAACGTCCCATCGACCACGAGCTGTTCTGCCAGGTACATACTTATCCAAGGTATGGCCAACTATTCCTTTGAATTTGAGTCACAGTTGCTCTACATTCTCCTGTCCTGAGCAGAATGAAACAATTTCTTCATCTTAATCTATTTTACTGAACATATAAATCCATGTAATTGTTTTTGTTGCCCTTTTTACACTGGTAATCGTTGTTGTTACAGCTACCTCATAGTCATTGATACAAGTTTCACTCTAGACATTCTCAGACAGACCAGGTGTATTTGCCTCATTAGATCCAATATAAACTACTTCCGCCATGACTGGAATTCTGAACTGAATGTTGTTGATAGTTATCAGAGAAGGCATTTATTGATGTTTCGCATGATGTCTTGTCACGTCTGCAACTAACAAAACTGTAATTATCCCCACCAGTTGTTGAACTAAAGTCTCATCCAGTGATTACAGTATGATTGAGAAACTTACTAATGATCTAATGGTTCTCTCTCAAGTTTTCAGTAACATTAGGAAGTGAGTTTTGTTCTCAATACAAGAATCCAGTTATAATTTATGACCAGTCGTGCTATTGAGTCTTGCCCAAACAGTCTTGCATGCAGCTGCAATTACTTCCTCAATGGATTTGAGTTTCTTGTCTACTACACAGAATGCACAATAGTTTCTATAAGCAAATTAATAGTTTTGTTATCCTTGCTTTTAATAAAATAATTGTCATTAATTTGATATGTTTGTGTAAAGTATTTCACATTGAAAAGCTATTTAGTTAGAAACATCTGATTGTGAATATATTGTAGCCGCTGATAAATTGCTCAGTTTCGGTAGAACAAACTTGCATTATATAATTAAATTGTGAGAGACAGAGTAGGCAGACAGAGGAAGCATAGACCTCAGGGGAAGTTGGCAAGGCGTGGTGGGCATGCAGGGGGCCGACAGCTAGGAGTCAGCCGGTGGTGCGTGACTGAGGCGGATGTGTGTGGGGCTCCCAGTGCACCAAAGTTCTTGTGATGAAAGTTATGGAGTGGATGAATATGGAAACCGAACAGACCATCAGCAGGTGGAACGATGTTGCCATTATAACATGTTGGCTTTGCCAACTGTATCTGTGTGTGTGTGAATGGCAGACGCTACAAATACGTCTCGGCATCGGAGGACGCGTAGGACAGCCTTCGGCACATCGCCATAGCCAACAGTACTGCAGCTTCCTTAGTTTTGTAAAAGAGCAGGAGCAGTGACCGTTATTCTGTGAGAATATAATAATGACTCTTAATCTGTGGTAATGTAACGGTACCTCTTCAAATCAATTTTTAACCAGAGTGGTATTACCTGTATGAGTTTTCCTATTTGGTCCTTTAATGAACTGGCAAACTATCAAGGTGTCATGTTGTAACTACAATCGAGACAAAACCTCAAAACAAAGCCATCAGTCTACAACAACACTTACAATCGAAAGCATGTTTGTTACAACCACGAACATACAGAAGCAAGACAAGTGATTCCTGAATCGATAATGCTGCCGTTTTTACAGACATCGAATATTCCATATTATACCAACATTTCAAATTTCAGGAACTTTGTAGAAGTGAAAACCACTCAATGGCAAATAGATGTTGGTGGTTGGGTTTGAATGGGCGATCGGCAGTCATTTAACTTATGCATTTCAGAACCTGTAAGAGACTTCCTCCCAGTATATGTCTAACATTTGAACACATACAGATAGAAGAGGTTGACATTGTTACATTTCTGGCATTCAAATCCGACAATAAGTTCACTTGGGAAGGGCATATCACAGAATTGATAAAGCGCCTAAGCAAGACTACATTTGCAATGCTAATGACGTCAGATGTAAAAGATACAAATGTAAAAAATGCATACTTTGCTTACTGTCATTCTGTAATCTCATGTGTGAACATATTTTGGTATAACTCGTCAAATCGAGATAAAGTTTTTACTGTTCAAAAGAGTATAATGAGACTCATTTGTGGAGTAAATTCAGGAACATCATGTAGAAATCATCGAACTCGGTATCATAAACTTTGCTTCTTAGTATCTTCATTTCTTAATGAAATTTGTTGCAAATAATATGCCTCTTTTTCAACCAATAGCTCAATACGCAGTGTCAGTACCAGGAAGATAACAATGTACATAAAGACCTAAAATGGCTCATCTTGGTGCATAATTGATCCAATAGTCATGAACACACATTTTCAATAAATTGTTGGCACCATTAAAACTTTCTGGGACAATGAATTCATGGTGTTCTTATTTCAATTTCCAGGAGTGTATATGTATATGACCCGTCTCTCCCTATAGCTTACCCCTACTTTTTTCAGAATCTTGAACAGCTTACACCATTTTATAGTGTCGAACGCTTTTTCCAGGTCGACAAATCCTATGAACGTGCCTTGATTTTTCTTTAGCCTTGCTTCCATTATTAGCCGTAACGTCAGAATTGCCTCTCTCGTGCCTTTACTTTTCCTAAATCCAAACTGATCGTCACCTAGCGCATTCTCAATTTTCTTTTCCATTCTTCTGTATATTATTCTTGTAAGCAGCTTCGATGCATGAGCTGTTAAGCTGATTGTGCGATAATTCTCGCACTAGTCAGCTCTTGTCGTCTTCGAAATTGTGTGGATGATGCTTTTCCGAAAGTCAGGTGGTATGTCACCAGACTCATATACTCTACACACCAACGTGAATAGTCGTTTTGTTGCCACTTCCCCTAATGATTCTAGAAATTCTGATGGAATGTTATCTATCCCTTCTGCCTTATTTGACCGTAAGTCCTCCAAAGCCCTTTTAAATTCAGATTCTAATACTGGATCGCCTATCTCTTCTAAATCGACTCCTGTTTCTTCTTCTATCACATGAGACAAATCTTCACCCTCATAGAGGCTTTCAATGTATTCTTTCCACCTATCTGCTCTCTCCTCTGCATTTAACAGTGGAATTCCCGTTGCACTCTTAATGTTACCACCGTTGCTTTTAATGTCACCAAAAGTTGTTTTGACTTTCCTGTATGCTGAGTCTGTCCTTCCGACAATCATATCTTTTTCGACGTCTTCACATTTTTCCTGCAGCCATTTCGTCTTAGCTTCAATGCACTTCCTCTTTATTTCATTCCTCAGCGACTTGTATTTCTGTATTCCTGATTTTCCCGGAACATGTTTGTAGTTCCTCCTTTCATCAATCAACTTAAGTATTTCTTCTGTTACCCATGGTTTCTTCGCAGCTACCTTCTTTGTACCTATGTTTTCCTTCCGAACTTCTGTGATGGCCCTTTTTAGAGACGTCCATTCCTCTTCAACTGTGTTGCCTACTGCGCTTTTCGTTATTGCTTTATCTATAGCGTTAGAGAACTTCAAACGTATCTCGTCATTCCTTATAACTTCCGTATCCTACTTATTAGCGCATTGATTCTTCCTGACAAATGTCTTGAACTTCAGCCTACTCTTCATCACTACTATATTGTGATCTGAGTCTATATCTGCTCCTGGGTACGCCTTACAATCCAGTATCTGATATCGGAATCTCTGTCTGACCATGATGTAATCTAATTGAAATCTTCCTGTATCTCCCGGCCTTTTCCAAGTACACCTCCTCCTCTTGTGATTCTTGAACAGGGTATTCGCTATTAGTAGCTGAAACTTTTACAGAACTCAATTAGTCTTTCTCCTCTTTAATTCCTTGTCCCAAGCCCATATTCTCCTGCAACCTTTTCTTCTACTCCTTCCCCTACAACTGCATTCCAGTCGCCCATGACTATTAGATTTTCGTCCCCCTTTACATACTGCAGTACCCTTTCAATATCCTCATACACTTTCTCTATCTGTTCATCTTCAGCTTGCGACGTCGGCATGTATACCTCAAGTATCGTTGTCAGTGTTGGTCTGCTGTCGATTCTGATTAGAACAACCCGGTCACTGAACTGTTCACAGTAACACACCCTCTGCCCTACCTTCCTATTCATAACGAATCCTACACCTGTTATACCATTTTCTGCTGCTGTTGATATTACCCGATACTCATCTAACCAGAAATCCTTGTCTTCCTTCCACTTCACTTCACTGACCCCTACTATATCTAGATTGAGCCATTGCATTTCCTTTTTCAGATTTTCTAGTTTCCCTACCACGTTCAAGCTTCTGACATTCCACGCCACGACTCGTAGAGCATTATCCTTTCGATGATTATTCAATCTTTTTCTCATGGTAACCTCCCCCTTGGCAGTCCCCTCCCAGAGATCCGAATGGGGGACTATTCCGGAATCTTTTGCCAATGGAGAGATCATCATGACACTTCTTCAACTACAGGCCACATGTCCTGTGGATACACGTTGCGTGTCTTTAATGCAGTGGTTTCCATTGCCTTCTGCATCCTCATGTCGTTGATCATTGCTGATTCTTCCGCCTTGAGGGGCAATTTCCCACCCCTAGGACAAGAGAGTGCCCTTAACCTCTATCCGCTCCTCCGCCCTCCTTGACAAGGCCGTTGGCAGATTGAGGCTGACTTCTTATGCCGGAAGTCTTCGGCCGCCAATGCTGATTATTTATCAAAATTTAGGCAGTGGCTGGGACCGAACCCGGGACCGAAGACGTTTTGATTATGAATCAAAGACGCTACCTCTAGACCACGGGTACAGTCCTGTTTTGACTATCTCTTGACAAATTATATGGGAAGTGAGTTTTATACTCAAATGATAGGGGAAGTGAGTTTAATACTCAAATGTTCTATGCTCTCTATGTTATAATTTCTGACTTGTTTCACACCCACGGGAATCATCTCATCCTTGGGTCTATGGAACGTAACTGGAATCTAGTCTAATCTAATCGGCATGCCTCTCAATGACGGCTGTTACACCACATTGCATACAGTGCAGTCCACGGCATTTCTCCCTCTCCTGGAGAAACAGCGACTTGCTGTTTCTGATGTTTTCACTGGAGCCGACTACACTGAAGGTAGTCGCTCTGACAAAGCTTCACAGTCGTCGAGGGGGTCTTCAGTTTCCTTGAATGAGGAGCTTCCAGAGCTGACCTGCTCCTCAGGACTCTAGTACGTCGTCACATGAAGTGCACGGACGACATCTCTGCACATTGGTCCTCTTGATGAAGGGGTCACAATCCTCGACTTTGTAAGTGGCATCTGAGAACCGACAAAGGATACGATTCAGCACAAAGTAGATCTGGTTTAGTATCTTTTCCTGGAGTCCACCTTCCCACACAGCTATAAATGTCCATACGAAATCCGCCTGGCTGTATCGCACAGGATGGCCTTAGGCATTGTAGTGCTCCCGCTCTTTTTCGTGGGTGTGTTTAAGGTCTGTACATGAGTCAGCTATCTTGCTTCTTTCGTCCTGGTGATGTGTTTCATGCAGCTGTACTGAGTATTGTTGCAATGAAACGGGCGCTGTGTATCTGTTTTCATTTCTGTCTCACGACTGTGGAACAGAATGAATGTCGTGAAGTCTGTTTTCTGCTATGTTCAAGAATGTTACACAGGGAATTTTGTATTCCACTCCTGTTTGACATCAGTCTGCATCTCCAATAGATCTGCCAAGGTCTCATTAAAGTGTTCTGTGAGGCCAATCGTCTGTGCCTGGACAGGAGTCGCCATCCTGTGGGTGATATCACAACATGAAGTTACCTCACATTCTAACCTCAACAGGGAAACCCTTCTATGACTAGTGTATTTCAAAATTATGTATAGTACAAGGTTCATAGCAACTTCCGAAGCTTTGCCAAGTGACACTGCTTTGATGAAAATATAAAATGTGAGGCATTCAGCCAAAATACACTCCTGGAAATGGAAAAAATAACACATTGACACCGGTGTGTCAGACCCACCATACTTGCTCCGGACACTGCGAGAGGGCTGTACAAGCAATGATCACACGCACGGCACAGCGGACACACCAGGAACCGCGGTGTTGGCCGTCGAATGGCGCTAGCTGCGCAGCATTTGTGCATCGCCGCCGTTAGTGTCAGCCAGTTTGCCGTGGCATACGGAACTCCATCGCAGTCTTTAACACTGGTAGCATGCCGCGACAGCGTGGACGTGAACCGTATGTGCAGTTGACGGACTTTGAGCGAGGGCGTATAGTGGGCATGCGGGAGGCCGGGTGGACGTACCGCCGAATTGCTCAACACGTGGGGCGTGAGGTCTCCACAGTACATCGATGTTGTCGCCAGTGGTCGGCGGAAGGTGCATGTGCCCGTCGACCTGGGACCGGACCGCAGCGACGCACGGATGCACGCCAAGACCGTAGGATCCTACGCAGTGCCAACACCCGGCATCATGGTGTGGGGAGCGATCTCCTACACTGGCCGTACACCTCTGGTGATCGTCGAGGGGACACTGAATAGTGCACGGTACATCCAAACCGTCATCGAACCCATCGTTCTACCATTCCTAGACCGGCAAGGGAACTTGCTGTTCCAACAGGACAATGCACGTCCGCGTGTATTCCGTGCCACCCAACGTGCTCTAGAAGGTGTAAGTCAACTTCCCTGGCCAGGAAGATCTCCGGATCTGTCCCCCATTGAGCATGTTTGGGACTGGATGAAGCGTCGTCTCACGCGGTCTGCACGTCCAGCACGAACGCTGGTCCAACTGAGGCGCCAGGTAGAAATGGCATGGCAAGCCGTCCCACAGGACTACATCCAGCATCTCTATGATCGTCTCCATGGGAGAATACAGCCTGCATCGCTGCGAAAGGTGGATATACACTGTAGTAGTGCCGACATTGTGCATGCTCTGTTGCCTGTGTCTATGTGCCTGTGGTTCTGTCAGTGTGATCATGTGATGTATCTGACCCCAGGAATGTGTCAATAAAGTTTCCCCTTCCTGGGACAATGAATTCACGGTGTTGTTATTTCAATTTCCAGGAGTGTAATTATATGTCAACTTAGGGAACCTCCTCTAGACGTCAGGACTAGTTGGGTGCTATGGTGCTGCTGCGGGCAGAATTGGTATCAGACGTTCCGGAGGTAGCTGTGGCATGTGCTTCCATCGCTGGCATTCGTTACAGTAGCTCAGATAGTGTCTAACAGATAGGTAGAGTCCTGCCCAGAGATAACTGAGACTAAGGCAGGCTTTACGAATTCTAGGTGATCAGATTTTGGAGTTCATGGAAAAATAGGAAAATAGCTGACTGTATATGTGTCGGGATGATAACCAACCTTTTCTGCCCCATCAGGTTACAGTAATTCTAATACGACGTTCCCTTTTTATTTGTAATCCTCCTTTGATCAGTACCTCCTTTTTCACTGTTGTTATGGTCCATCCCACTGGTGAATGATTAGCCAAATAAATATGCCAAGAATATTTTAATGATTCAGCTAACTGAGAGACATACTTTCTCAGTTGCAGGTAGTTCATCTCGAATGTGGAGAGTACGGCGGAAGCACCTTCCTGAATACTAGAACTGAACCCAGTCCACAAATGCTAGCGTCAGGGAAACGTTCTGTCTCGGCTTTCTCGTTGTGCAACGCTAGTACTGCAGGAGATGTCAAGACACCTTAAGTGCAAGGAAACGTGCTTGTGGCTCTCGTTGGAGGAAGACTTTAAGTCTCCCTGAAATACGCGCAAATAAAGTGCATTGGTGCAGAAAACAGGAGTTCCTTATAAATCGCAAGTAGTATGAGCACATTTTGAGAGAACTTCTCCACCGATCGAGGTGGCGCACTGGCTAGCACACTGGGCTCGCATTCGGGAGGACGACGGTTCAATCCCGCGTCCGGCCATCCTGATTTAGGTTTTCCGTGATTTCCCAAAATCGCTCCAGGCAGATGTCTGGATGGTTCCTGTGAAAGGACACGGCCGGCTTCCTTCCCTGTCCTTCCCTAACCCGATGAGACATGTGACCTCGCAGTCTGATCTCGTCCCCCAAAAACAACAACAACCAGAACTTCTCACATCATGAATGTGTCGAGGATCGTTACGGCAATTATTTTCACTGGATCAGGAAGGACTTCTTCGGTGCGAACTAAATACTCAAAGCTTCTTATTTTCTACGTGGTGAAGGTGCACCTTCTCGGAATCGGAAATCAGTCTGAACAGATCCCATAAAGATTGTCAGGCAGTTTAGATGTTATTCAGATGTGCTCCAAAAGCGACAGTTGATTAATGGTAACTAAGCAGGTTACCCACCATACGCCAAAGGTCCGGTCACGCTCCTCAACTTCATTTTGCTAATCATTACTAGAGATACACTTTGCCACTTTCAAGCACTTTAGAATGTCATCAGTACGCGGCAATGTGTAGACATGTTATTCAAGATTTTGTTCAGTCGATGCAGGAACGCCATATTCTGTACTCACTCACAGGGAGCCCAAGAGAGAACCAAGAACTGTCTGAAGCTTGAATGACCATGCAGCATATTCAACCACAACTACGTGTCTTCCGACTGGCGACATCCTAGACTCATAGAATATCTAGCTAACTGGTGAACGATGTCCAGTGTTGATACGGTGCTTTACTATTGACCACTTAGTCTGCTCTTTCTTCACCTCAGATACGAAAGCATCCAAATATTGTCCCAGAACGGCTAACACTCACCGCCCTTGATCCGCAGTCAGCCAGATGCAGTCAGCATTTCGCTAATAGCTTCCTCACATTCAGTTTCTGTAGTGGTAGCGGGGTACAATTTGTCGTTGTTGGTATTGAGCTGCCAATCCTGGACTGGTTGGGCTCTTTCTGTGCACATGCCTTCAGGGATGTGTTGTGGCTGCTCGTCGTAATTAGTGACCAAAAGATCTCCTTGTGAGCCTCTAATCCTTATGATCGTCGCTAATATGTAGATTTCATTTATGAACCGTGCAGCGTTTTGCAATCTAAGGAAACCTTCACAGTTTAATCAGCATCTAGACTGACGAATAATACTAATACGTTGATGATGGCAGGATAACAATGCTTGAACGGCCAACAACAATCCAGAGCAGTATCCGTTACTGACGAATTTTTCTCAGTAAGTACTGTAAGGTTTAACGCCAATGATTCGCAAAATGAAGGTCTGCAAGCTTCTGAATTGAGTCACCATAAACACAGTCTTGAGGAATTTCTTTCCGCTATTTGCAGCGCGGTTCCAAACAGAGCACCAAACATACCTGTAATAAAATTCTTTGTTCTCTCCCACAGGTATTCAGTGGATATTTGCTGTTTTCGATTTAAAATTTTTTTAAAACATTTCTCATTTAATTCTGTGTTGTCAAAATTTTCATCACACCGAGGCACAACTATGGCACCTGCGATAGCGCCTTGACCTAGACCAGTGGCGGAGACCGCATTCCAAGTGCCCTGCTTGCATGACAAAACCGTTACATGAGCTGTGCTCGCAGAATCGAAGCTCGGTCTCCTCCAGTTCATGCCACAGCACGGCGCCAGTCAGGGAAATAAGTCAGGGCGTGGGAGACTCACCCTCCCGGTGTCTCAGCGTACAGTCACGACTTTACCTTATAGGGTGGCGGCACAGAGATGTGTGCAGCTCTGTGATGTGGCTTATGTTACTGTCGTCCATTCCATGCAAAAGTTGCTGGTCAATTTTGCAAGCCTAGTGCCTCAACCTCCCTTTTACTTCATACTCAAAATCACTGAGCTCTAAGGCCAAACTTGTCAGCCTACTGGATAGGGGCTTCAAACCTAGTTACCATTCAAAAGCAGCATGATCTGTCACCACATTGATCATCTTTCCAGACAGGTAACACAGGCTGTACGTTACTTACAGCAGACTATTCATCTCTCTCTCTGTCATTGCATAATTTCTCTCCGCTACACTAAGGGGAGCAGGAACGATGAAAATGGAAATTAACGTTTTTTGGGGGTTTTTCTTTATAAAATTATTTAGAGTTTCTCAGTAAAGCAAGTCAGTCCTCACACCAACCTTAGTAATTATGTCACCCAAATAATCTTGCAACACAAAGTGGCATTTCTCCCTACATAATGTTAGGCATGCAGCTCGTAATCTCTTGAATATTTCTGTTACTGAACACCTAATGCAAAAACAAATATGTCATCCTGATAGACTTGGCATCGACAAGACTTCAATACTTTCAACACTTCATCTAACAAACTTTGGAATGTCGCTGCTGCATTCTTGCAACCAAACAAATAATTTCTCCAAGTAAATAGCAATAATTTCCCCAAGGTGCTGAAGACAAAGTCTTCGTTCTATCCTCTGCAGCCACTTATAACTGATGACAGCCACTCTTCAATGCCACTGATGAGAAGTCCCAACAGTGCCAAAGATTATCAATGGTCTCTGCGACGTTTGGAGTTGGGTAGGCATCTATCGTAGTTTTACTATTTAAATGGCGATAATCCCAACAGAATCGATATTGCCTCAAACCACCCATAGCCTTCTTTGGTACAATTGCAATTCCCACCTCTCTCAGGAACCGCTAATTTTTCTAATATGCTGTCAGCCAACTGCTGATGAATAACATGTTGTAAAATCAGCTGCAGAGACTGACGTATTCCACATGACCTCCAGTACGCCAGTAGTTGGTTCCCAGTCTCAGCAGCATGCTGTGCCCCCTCACCTCTCATATCCTACACCTCCTATACAGCTGACTCGTTCCCCACCAACAAAGTTCTCTTTAACAACATAACCTCCTAAGCACAAAAATTATCCACATTGATGAGTATTACTCTACCACCGTCCTTCTTCTGTGTGCGTATGATGCTTCACTTTACTAATCAAGAAGCGGCTTCAAATATGTCACTATCTCCCAGTGGTTCCACTACACTCAACGTACCTGTTAGTAACTCAGGCTCCAAATTCATCCATAGCGACTTCCCGGTCCCACTCAGCACCCAATCATATGAATTAAGCCCTGATGTCGTTGTTGGCAGATTAACTGAGTTTCCTTTTGCAACGGACGCCATTTGACGACAGTTTTCTCTAGCCGTAATGTTTTCCCACTAAGCTCCACCACATGTTATCGAAGGTCGACTATGGCATGATGCTGATACAGAAACTCTTACGCTACGATCATGCTATAGCCATCGCTTACATCAAAGTCCAGTTGCACACGGTGCCTGAACTTGGTTGCCTGCAACTGAAATTTCTTCACCATCTACTCCAGGGTCGTACATCACTGTCCTCTACCCAGCTCAGCCTATAATGCATTGGTTTCATTGCCTCTTATCGACCCTAGTGACTGAGCTTCACTGTCCCCTGCCCAACTCGACCTATAATGCAGTTGTTTCCATTGCCTCTCACCTACTAATTCTCTCGAGGGTACCGAAACATGCACCCATGTTTCGGTACCCTTCACCAGCTGTTGTACCCACTATTGCACATACCGCTACTGCGTTCGTTTTTGCTGTGTTTATCTTTACCGGGAACAGAGTCCGACTGATCTTGGGTTCCTTCTTACATTCAGCGTGTGCTTGTCTAACAAAAGCGCGTACCCTTTACCAGCTCTTACACCCACTATTGCACACTGTGCTTCTGCATTCGTTTTTCGTGTGTTTATTTTTACCGGGGCAGGGTTCGGTGGTTCTGGGGTTCCTTCTTGTCTTTAGCAGGTGTTTTTTTGTACCCAGTCCATCCCTACCGTTACTCTTAAACTGCACGATAAAATTAAGGCATGACTTCTTCGACAATCCGTGATTGTCTCCCACTGCGACTCGGCGACTTGGATTCGGCGACGCTTCAGGCAGCAAGATGTCGACAACAGCGGGAAAAAACCACAGCACAGAAGTTCAAATGAGTTGCTGGGTGGATTAATGATTTCACAATGGCAGAAGATTTCACAGCAGTGTTGCCCAATGTCACCCCGGACGTGTCACACAATGCGAACGTTGCATGTCATCCCTTCTTTTGAGGCCTTTTTGGTGGAGGCTAGACTACAATACCCACCATTGACGTGAGGTTTTCTAATGGGTTTTCAAGGAAAACATTTGACACACATACGAAAAGTTCTCTGGGGATGGCAGAAAGGGCGTCAGTGAAACCAGCCCTTCCCTCGGGGAGTTGATTCACACACGTTTCGTACTACTGCCGCCCCCTGGGCGTTTCAATCCTACTTAGCACCTACATCTACATCTATATGATTACTCTGGAAGACACCATTACGTTTCTGACAGAGGAACATCCTTAGGCTGCAGCAACACATAAAGGGATCTTTTTGCTCTGGCATACAGAGTGGAACCGTAAGGGACTCGTCAAACCACTTGACGAAATTTCTACGTGATCCGTAGCAGCCAAGGGGGTTTCTGCTTTTTCAGTCCACCTTTTTTTGCTCCCTCCTGTGGCATGATCATTTAGGGGTACAACTTTAACATGTGCGTGAATGAAACAGGAAGATACGCCCTCCCACTCCATTTCGTCAACGGTGCCACATTTCTTGAGCATTCTACAAATGTACCTGGCAGAAATCTAGAAATTTCGACACTGATTCAGCATTGCAGCTACTAACCTGAGGGTTAGGCAACCCCTTCGACATATTTTAAGAGTGGTTTGCTTCCCTTTAGTGTTTAGAGGACCCACCATTGGTATCGAAGTTTCTGGCAGTTACGTTGGTAAAGTCCTCAACAAAGGTGTGCGGGTGGCACCGAAGGTGTTGCCCAACAGGGGAATATTAGAGGAGCCCTTTGGAGTTTTATTTACGCACATATTAATGATGCACCCTCCCTCCCCTGCCATGTGACGATAACGCAGCAGGACGGCTGAGAAATCAGTGACACCATCCATTGCTTCGTATCAGGTTCAGATTTTGTCCACTGAGTTTCAGCGGTCCCTAGTGATTCCACCCTGTGTACCGTAGCAAAAATAGCTGCTGTAGCACTACACTCCAAAGGGGTCAGACCATAAGCTCCAGCCCCACAACGTCCTTAGATTAGGGCTGAAACGCCCAGAGGGTGCCTCCAGACTCGAACGTTGTCACGCGAGTCGTCCTATTACTCATCTCGCTGCCAACTGTCGTTTTCGGCTGTGGCAAATGTGTGTGTGTGTCAATCGACGCTCTGGGGGAAGGTTTGGTTTCATGGACGCCATTTATACCACCCCATGAGTCCTCTTGGTATCGATTCGGAGCGATGGTGTGTCTAAAGTGTTTCCCTCGAAGGGTCAGTGTAGCGGTTTTAGGCTCTATCGCAGAGGCGTCAATAGAAGGCCTGAAATGCGAGTTGGAGAGGTGCTACGACCTCCCCATCGAGTGACATGTCCGTGGTAGCGTTGAGCAGAAATCTGGTGAAATTTGGCGGGTGCCAATGTGACATCATTAACCCACCTTATAACTCACATGACCTTCTGAACTGTGGCCTATGTCTCACATGTGTCTACACCTTGCTGTTTGAAGCGCCGTCGACACCGAGGGTGACGTCACAGGATGCCAAGCTTTTGCTCCGTTACAGAGGAAGGTTGTAGGCAGTTTTGAGTTGAATTTAAAACCTACACGTCGCAATGGTAGGCAATTAGATGGTTTCGAAAAAGTGAATGTTTAATTGTGTTGCGCGGTGTGTGACACTGTTGGTGGTCTATACCGTCTCTACAGCAACTCCCAACAAACCACTGATAGTCCATACCTCCCCTGTTGTTATGTGACTGGCAGCACTACCTCTGCACCTGCCCTGTGTGTCCACAGTTAAAACTACTTATACTTGCTGCGAATAAACTTCGACGATCTCATATCTCTGTCGCAACATGCTCCAATGTCAACGTAACTGCTGCACAACAGTATGTACTCTCCTAGAGATCTCTGGCACCAAATCCCTCAGGGAAGCAGCAAGTGCCCTTTTCTCGGTTTGCAGCAGTAACACCTTGCTTATGTCTTTATGGGTATGTACATTAAGCTTTCTAGTTTTATTTCCAAAACCCTGCACTGCTTCGTTAGGCCTCTATAGCATACCACTCAAATTTTCACGAAGTAACCACGCGCAATTTTGATTTCTATACTTCAGCACCAGTCCCTGCATTAGCTGCTCAAAAGCTTCTGCTCTGTCCAATGCCTCCGTGCAATGTACAAATGTCTTTCCTTGCTCTGGTATGCGTAATCGAGCTATCTGTAATAAATGTTTGTCAGGCCAATTTCCTATGTCACCCGATGACAGGAAAGCCACTACAAATTCTAACACATCCTCAGAAGACTTAGCGAGAAAGTGAGTAACAGGGTTCACTACAACTTTATCCAGCTGTAGACTCTGTGCCTTCAACAACAGCAACTCTTCTGCCTATTCCGTTACGTTATCAGTGATGCACTTTTCTTTGCCTTCAACTGCACCCCCTGATTAACCAATTATTGTAGAGCTCTCTCAGAAGTGACACCTTTTGTCCCTCATTTCGCCACTGCATCACCGTTACTCATTTTTACGGACTCAGCCACAACAACATTACAATAAAACAGAGAGCTCCTTAGCTACTCCCATTACCACACTTATTACTTGTGTCTAATCGTGAGCCCCTTGGACTCCCTACTTTACCTAGGGTTCCGCAACTGTTAAGTCATTTGCGTAGCCAAGTAAAATAAAGCAGATTCAGCACAAGGGGCAGAATGCCCATTTAAATGACACTACTGTTACTGCCCAGCAGTAACTTGACATATGGGTACTCTTCGGCTCCTTACACAGTATTCAAGTTCTACTCAAATTAGGTAGTGACACTAAAGTTTGTATGCCACATCTACAGACCTCCATTCATCTTCAAATGATTTGTGAACTGCGATGTTCACACAGGCTCCAGCCTTTCATCCCTAGAATTACGTTTAACCTGAGATATTCTCACTGCTTCTTCAATCCTTAAAAAAACAGCTCTACAGTTACTATGACGTTTAATTCGTGACCCATGATCGTTACCACATACAAAAACAACAGTCTCGCCAACCCCAGAGTGAAGACATCATAGGCTGTGGTTTGGACAATGCCCTGTGCAGGGTAGTACACCATCCACTGTTTGATGCAGTCGCACCAACTCTCTGGACACCACTTACAACTTACACAAGCACTGTAGGATGAGTGCTTCGATCATAGACTGGTTCGGACCAGTAGACATACTGGCGACTGAGACACAATACTTTATTAGTTTCAGATACACATTACATCATTAGCAACATAGCCCACTACAACGACCTAGGTCGGCAAAGGCTTACATTTGTTGGCGTCCACCCTGATGAAAAGGAACCGCCTAAGAATGGGCCTCGGCCTTGACGTCAGTGGCGCTCCAAGTTGTGCTGTGACAGCATTCTGTAGTGGCATGGTGGCATCCACCATGATGGCGAATGACACCTGCCATGCATGGGACACGACCCACTGCCCTGTGGCAGGTGTTGACGGCAGGTTGGTGTTGCTGTGGCACTAAGTCCAGCAAGGAGACTCAAGTGTTGGAGGCAGCAGGGCTGACCCAGTCTCGAGTCTGCAGCTGTGGCTGGTGATGCCCAGTCGTCTCGCCATCTAGGTTGGCACTGATGTCATGTTGGTGCTGCTGGACTGCAACTATGTCTGGTCTGAGATGCATTCTTTACACTATAACACCTCACGAAGCACGCAGATCATAACAGTTGTCTTGCCCTGGTGCATCTGTGTGGCTAGGCCAGCAGTCCCACCTGCAGGCAGCATAATAGCCTGGTGCAAGTCTCGTTAGTTGAGGGCCCTTTGGTGACTTGCATGTTGATGGGGATTAAATGATGATGAGGAAAACACAACACCGAAACCCCAGGCGAAGAAAAAATCTCCAACCAGACTGGGAATCAAACCCAGGCCCTGTGCATGACAACCTGCTGCACTGACTACTCAGCTATGTTGGTGGACGCCCTGATGTGATGACACCATGCCACCTGCTCCTACTATTACCACTGAAGGGTCCAGCCGCATTTGATGCCAGATTACATACACTGCCCAGCTGTAGCTTGATACAGTGGCACACTGCAGCTTCTTACAAATTATTCACATTCTTCCAATACTAGGTAGTGACGCCATAATATGCATATCTGTCCAGTTTCTATGACTGCCATATCTACAGACCTCTGTCTTCAACTGTTGTGCATATTGTGTTATTCGTTATCAAAGACCATTCATCCTTAACGACTTTCAAATGCTTCTCATCATACTTCAGCATACCACTTCTTTCCACATTTTATGTTTGTACATAGTGGTCTTAACCATTTGAATTTGAGCAGGCCAGGGCTGTGCTGCCCCTGCTGCAGTACTAGCTGTTCTTCGTGTTGACACACATCGGTGAAACGAGTATCACACTAGACTGATTTGCAACTGGTCTGCGGAAAGTTCCACTTTAAATACAATTATTTTTTTGTAATGAGAAAGAAACCGACGCTTTCCATCGACGCTGGGCGTCTCATGAAAGACGCGATGTGCAATATTTGTATGGACTGACTCCAGCTACAATTTTCAAAAACGGAATTGCAAATATCTGTCGACACACCAGATAAAAACGCCTGGCGGCTCTTAGGAGAGACACCATGTGTATACAGTGTGGCTCCTCTTTATGAACCACTTAGTATTTTAAGAAAGAGTTCGGTTTTTTAAGTAATTCTATGTGCATACTATGCAAATGGATGTAACTTATCCAGATACGATTTATGTACAGTGTCATGTTCATGTAGGAATAACACCATAAGGCTCAGCACTATCATTTTGCTTCGTTTTTCATGTTTCATATAACTAGTTATGTTGTTGCTTTTGTTCTGGTTGAGATTACATATGATGTTCTAATTGGATTACATATGACAGTCTAATTGGAAAAATAATTGTCGAAAGAGAACATTTAAGTTTCTTTATGGAATTTCCTACCCTTTTAGTATTGTTAAGAACTAAAGTTAAATGTGGCCACTGTAATTGTTTTAGTGAGGGACGCCCAAGACATCGGCTCGCAGGCCGTGCCTGGGCCCGAGTGCCAAAGCGCTCAGCCTCGTTTCGCAGGTCCCCCACCGTCACGCGGCGCGGTCTGACTTGTGACGATGAGGAAGAGGTGAAAACAGCGAACACACCATATACTAATGTCAGTACATTAGTACTGCACACGACGTACAGTTATATTTTACATTTCTCAACAACGTAGATCACAAACAAAACACGTTTTCAGTACTAAATAATTATATTTGGCCCGCTTAAGATATGATATAACTTTTATCCGGTACAAATTGTTGCCATATGGAGAAAACTTCACCGAGTTTCACATTCAAGTTGCCATGTAATCGTGACTTGTTCATATTCGTAAAAAAGTCTTTCACACAAATAAGTCGATCGAAGTTTAGTGACCTCATTCTGGAGACTTGGAAAATCTATCTGAGAAAAGCAATCTAGACGTTCTGGGCAGTTTCACTGTGAAAAGATTTGTAAATAAAACTGGAATTTATATATTCACATGCACAGGGGCGCCCTCAACTGATGCAGCAAATGGTCTCGAAAACAATTGTAAGATTGACAGAGTCCTCAAAACCTTTATAAATGTATCGTTGTAATTCTTGTAAGGCCACAATCAAATTTTCAAACCTTGTTCTTTCTTTAACACTAGTGAGCTTACGGAACTAAACTCTCTTTGTCAGAATGTGACCCTTCTACAACGCGAAATTCTTTTTAAATGAAACCTGTCCTATCAAAGAGAAGTTACCTCGCAAAGTCGTACAGCTGGCAGCGTGCAGTCAAGTGCACTTAAAATGTGCAGCCTATAATCCATCGCAAATGCTCGAACTTTCGTTCCCACACTCCTTTTCCTTCACAAATTCAACAAGAGTGAGACTTCAATCGAAAAACCGTTCCAGGCTTGCATCCTAACTGAATAAACTAACTCTGCTCTAGTGTAAGACGTCCCCAAACTCTCTCTTCATTTCCACTGAGAGCTGTTGCAGTGAAAATGGAATAATGGGTGGGACCACCAAAATTTCACTATTCATATCACCAGTTTCAAGTGCCCCACACTTGTAAATTTAACGCAAAGTGTTTCTTGATGTATAAAATAATAAATACAGTGTGTTGATCATTGTAATTTTTCGTTCTTTCATTGTTATCTACAAGTTTAAATTCTTTCTGCATGGCACTGTAATGTAGTTTCACAGCGAGTAAACAATGTCCGTTGCTTATCCGAATTGAGAATTCTCATCCTTCTCTTTTCCCATTCACATTCATTTTAAAGGACTGTGACGATAGATCGGGAGACTGTCTCTTTCTGCGCAAACAGCCACTGGATCTGTGAACGTCCTTCACACCGCAAACAATCCGTGAATGGGAAACAGCACTGGCACAACGGTTTTGCTGAGTTCAGAGAGTTGTGCCGACCACAAAATGGCGCACCCACCACAATGCTAAATGTGACGTCACGCTGTTCCGAGTACTTCGGAGAAGGACAAAACAAAGCCGAGTGACAAGCTGGGCCTTGGCTCTCTCGCGGCCCACACACGCTGAACAAATAACGTTTGGCACACCTTGGCTCTCTCTGTGCTACTGGAAGCTAGAGTGTATTTGCGTATTACAGTGAAATTATTTCCATTCTTAATATCAATTTCTTGTATCTACCATTTACCAGAACCTGCACATAGTTTTGTCGGTTTGGAGTACGACGCTTTCCTTAGGTCACTTGGCCTAGATTAACTTTTAATAAATTTATGCAACCACTTAAGCCAAAGCTACTCAGTAACTTTGGGTTGAGCAGAAAATCAGTGCCTGTTAAGACAGAGAGAGATTAAATCGATACAAGCGAAAAAAGTTTCTTACAAGAAATCTTTTCTCACAATTCAGTCGTTAAGTCAGAGATATCACTTAATTCAGATAATCATTTTCTCGCCTGCGACGAATTTTTAAGTGATCTTTAGTAAATATTATGGTAACAAAATGAAACATAGAGGTCAGATGTAATACATAAAATTGAATGTGCTATGCACAATGCTACAAAGGCAGTTGATTGAAAACTTTCAGCCTAGACATTGCAAATGAATATCACGTCACATTAGTATCCACACAGTGCAATGCAGTTGACACTGTCAGGGTGGTAGCCATTATGCCTGAGCCATTTTATAGAGAAGTTGAAATGCCGTACAACTCTTGCAAACAATTTGAATCGACCATTGATAAACTCTCGTCATTTTCTACAATAAACAAACATCGTTTTTCTGTGTGGGCTTCTATCAAGCAAACCGAAGTTGTTAGGCAGTAAAATAACTATAACAGCTAACGTTACAAGGAAACAAAGAAAATGTTATTGAATAGGTACTAAGATATCAGTTGCATTATACAGGTGCACATTGTTTCAGATACCCCATATAGTGAGCAGCATCACCCGAAACACTGTACAGTACACTCCTGGAATGTAACCGTCATATTCAAACACTGCATGCCCTAGGAAAAGCCGACGTAGCACGTTGTAAAAACTCTCGCTCCGAAAATTCTCTGATCGTTTCGTGCTGAAACAGGTTATTCGTGACAGAAGAAGTGGAATATCAGAACGAGATTTTTCAAGTTACTGAACTTTGTGGAAGGAGGAGTTCATGGTGCTCTTACTGCACAAAAATTCGTTCAGAATATCTTGTCATCTAACTTCACATACACTGCAGTGATACTTCACATAGATTCAAAGCAAGCTAAAAACTCGCTAAAACCTCATCGTGTATTTTGTTAATTCACACTCATTTGGCGTAAGTCTGCAGGTTAGTAAATGACAGCCAACAAAATTAAATAAATTAAATCTAGATAATTGTTTTTTTATGTGTCTAAACCCGTTTTATAATGCTAGAAACCGCAGTAAAACAACAAATTCTCGTGCTGTGGGTGCAGTGAACACCATCACAAAGCTGTGTCCACTGACACTTTTTCAGCTACTTCAGTGGGGAAAATCGACGTAACCTCAGCAGATTTTACTTGTCTCTAGACAGCTCGTGTTTGTATCAGTGAGCCCAGAAGATTAAGCAGATTTACTCACTGTGTTCTGGGTATTGGTAGTGAGCCAATATTCATTTATAAGCTTCTCATTGATTAGTTGTGTTTAAGAACTACAGAACATATTGAAATACGTATCAACATCTCTGACGTGATAGCTACTACTTCAAAGAGTTGCAGGATTCTCCCTGAAGGGGATCTGGAGAAATTGCTCAAAAGACGAAAGGCCGCGGGACCTGATGGGATACCAGTTCTATTTTACACAGAGTACGCGAAGGAACTTGCCCCCCTTCTTGCAGCGGTGTACCGTAGGTCTCTAGAAGAACGAAGCGTTCCAAAGGATTGGAAAAGGGCACAGTTCATGCCCGTTTTCAAGAAGGGACATCGAACAGATGTGCAGAACTATAGACCTATATCTCTAAAGTCGATCAGTTGTAGGATTTTGGAACACGTATCGTGTTCGAGTATAATGACTTTTCTGGAGACTAGAAATCTACTCTGTAGGAATCAGCACGGGTTTCGAAAAAGACGGTCGTGTGAAAGCTAGCTCGCGCTATTCGTCCACGAGACTCAGAGGGCCATAGAGACGGGTTCACGGGTAGATGCCGTGTTTGTTGACTTCCGTAAGGCGTTTGACACAGTTCCCCACAGTCGTTTAATGAACAAAGTAAGAGCATACGGACTATCAGACCAATTGTGTGATTGGATTGAGAAGTTCCAAGATAACAGAACGCAGCATGTCATTCTCAATGGAGAGAAGTCTTCCGAAGTAAGGGAGTGCCATAGGACCGTTGCTATTCACAATATCCGTAAATGGCCTGGTGGATGACATTGGAAGTTCACTGAGGCTTTTTGATGCAGTGGTGTATCGAGAGGTTGCAACAATGAAAAATTGTACTGAAATGCAGGAGGATCTGCAACGAATTGACGCATGGTGCAGGGAATGGCAATTGAATCTCAATGTAGACAAATATCATGTGCTGCGAATACATAGAAAGATAGGTCCATTATCATTTAGCTACAAAATAGCAGGTCAGCAACTGGAAGCAGTTAATTCCATAAATTACCTGGGAGTACACATTAGGAGTGATTTAAAATGGAATGATCATATAAAGTTGATCGTCAGTAAAGCGGATGCCAGATTGAGATTCATTGGAAGAATCCTAAGGAAATGCAATCCGAAAACAAAGGAAGTAGGTTACAGCACGGTTGTTCGCCCACTGCTTGAATACTGCTCAACAGTGTGGGATCCGTACCAGATAGGGTTGATAGAAGAGATAGAGAAGATCCAACGGAGAGCAGCGCGTTTCGTTACAGGATCATTTAGTTATCGCGAAAGCGTTACGGAGATGATAGATAAACTCCAGTGGAAGACTCTGCAGGAGAGACGCTCAGTAGCTCGGTATGAGCTTTTGTTAAAGTTTCGAGAACACACCTTCACCGAAGAGTCAAGCAGTATATTGCTCCCTCCTACGTATATTTCGCGAAGAGACCATGAGGATAAAATCAGAGAGATTAGACACCACACAGAAGCATACCGACAATCCTTCTTTCCACCAACAATACGAGACTGGAATAGAAGGGAGAACCGATAGAGGTACTCAGGGTACCCTCCGCCACACACCGTCAGGTGGCTTGCGGAGTATGGATGTAGATGTAGATGTAGAAGTCTGTGATGCATTTGGAAGCACATACTCATTTGCAGGCTCCCGACTGCACCTTCCAATACAGAGGGTATAGTTAGTGGTCCCAAGGGAATGTCGAGACCCTTGTCGGAGCAAATTATAATCGGAAAGCCGTTAAAATTTCTCTCCCCATCCCTCTCTCCTGATTCGGCTAACATTGTTGTGATACCTTCAACTATAGGGTGGATTCTTATCTAGAGCAAATGAAGCACTATTTCAAACCTTGTGATGGCAAACGACGGCGAGAAGTGATGGCGATCGCAGGGGAACAAACAAGAAATCCTAATCCGGAATCTGAAGGACTTGGCCTAAGACTTTTCAAAACCCTACTGCGTCGAAGACAAAAGAAAAATGGTTTCTTTCTCCAGAAAACCCAGTATTATGGTGCCTAGTATTATTCTGCAAGCAGGGAAAGCATTTATTTCACTGGAGGAAAAATTTACATAGGACATTAAGCAAGAAGAGATTTTTGAGGCGGAAACAATACACTGCGACAAAGAGACATGTGTGTGGAAGTTCCCTGTTCGGGACAGATTGCGTGATACATTTTACATGCCACATCATGAAGTGAAAGAAGAAAATCTGTGTGTCATCAAACGGAGAATTGTATTCGGCACTTTGTCATACAAGAAGGACTATTCGTTGAATTACCGTTTAGAAATGGGCCCCACTTTACTCCTTGGAATCCATTCACTATTACTGAGATTCTGTCTATGTCCTGTAGCCTTAATTATCAACATGAAACAAGCATTTCTACAGTTAGTTCTTCATAGGAAGGACAGAAATCTCATGAGGTTTGTCCGGTTCAGAGTAATTATAGATCAATGAGGAAACTATATTACACGTGACGAAATAGTTACATATCACTTCATCCAGCTACCTTTGGGAATTAGCTGTAGCCCATTTCTTCTTGCATCCACCTGTAAGAACTTGCTAAGACGCACAAAACGAATTTTTGCCGATCTGCTTCACATATTGAAGTTAAAGTGAATATAGATGATTTTTTGGCAGACACTGAACATGACACGCTGTGATTAACATAAATGCACCAATAAAAGGTTTGCATCACCCCAGTTCCTACAACTTCTAAACACAGATATTGACTGGATATTGCACTACAGATGGAGTCCCTGGACTGTTCAGAGATGTCATTAAACCCGCCCAAAAACAACCATGCATGAGCAGTGCGTACTTGACGGAGGGGGTCTGACAGCCGATCAGTTCCAGTCATTCCACCAGAAAGGAGGTACATGGCTCATGTTATCTGTAGGTCAACCATGCCTAGACGGACAATACCGCGGTTTGATCGCGTCCCCATTGTTACTTTGTGCCAGGAAGGGCTCTCAACAAGGGAAGTGTACTGGTGTCTCGGAGTGAACCAAATCAATGTTGATCGGGCATGGAGGAGATACAGAGAGACATGAACTGTCGATGACGTGCCTCATTCAGGCAGTCCAAGGGCTACTACTGCAGTGGATGACCGCTGCCTACGGATTATGGCTCGGAGGAACACTGACAGCAAAGCCACCATGTTGAACGATGCTTTTTGTGGAGCCACAGGACATCGTGTTACGACTCAAACTGTGTGCAGTAGGTTGCATGATCCACAACTTCACTCCCGACGTCCATGGCGAGGCCTATCTTTGTAACCATGGCACCACGCAGCGTGGTACAGATGGGCCCAACAACATGCCGAATGGACCGCTCAAGATTGGCATCACGTTCTCTTCACTGATGAGGGTCGCGTATGCCTTAACCAGACAATAGTCGGACACGTGTTTGCAACCCAGTCACGCTGAACGCCTTAGACACACTGTACAGCGAGTGCAGCAAGGTGGAAATACCCTGATGTTTTGCAGTTGCATTATGTGGGGCCGTCGTACACCAATGGTGTTCATGAAAGACGCTGTGACGGCTGTACGATATATGAATGCGATTCTCGAACTGATAGTGCAATCATATCGGCATCATATTGGCGAGGCATTCGTCTTCATGGATAAAAATTCGCGCCGCCTATCGAACATGCCTGGGATAAGTTGAAAGCAGCGGTGTATGGACGACGTGACCCATCAAAAGCTCTAAGGGATATACGCCGAATCGGAGTTGAGGAATGGGACAATATGGACCAACAGCGCCTTGATGAAATTGAGGATAGTATGCCATGAGGAATACAGGCATGCATCAGTGGAGGAGGACGTGCTACTGGGTATTACAGGTGCCGATGTGTACAGCAATCTGGACAACCACCTCTGAAGGTCTCACTTTTTCTAATGTGTGTGTATTAGGAGCTTACAACACCCATGTAGCAGATCAGACTACTACTGGTGATGTGGACCATAAATGCAAGCCAATGTACAGAAATATGGAAGGAAGAAGATGTCGTAAACAGCTCAGATGTTGAGGCACTAGCGGTCAACTGGAACATGTGGTACCATGTATCAATACCATCCTACTGGTGCAATTAAATTGGCAATGGAAATGTCAAGGAATCACATAAATCAGCAAGCCAGCGAAGAGTTGTTTGCACCAGAAACAGAGCAAGACACTGAAGTGGATAACCTAAGTGGACATACTGAGGACGATATTCGTCAAGGAACCCGAATAATTGGCGAACTGAGTGCGCCTTCTTTTACAGAAAGCACTATGATGGTAGGTACAGGTGCTGAGCCACTGGAAAACAAGATGTGGAAAGGGGTATGGATGGGTTACAGAATAGGCCTATCTGTTTGCCTATACTAGACCCATTCGCTTTACTTCCACATGAGTTAAAGATTGTGACAAAGAACATGATCACTTACAAGGAGAATGTGGGAAGGAAAGCGACGCCTTGCAAGCAGAGTGCGAGAGAGAACGTTATAGGAAATAGTCGCTGAAAAGAAAGAAATAAAGCATGGAACTCCAGAATTGAACAGGTCATGCAAAAGTTTACAATAACTGGATACAGTCCTTCTCCATGCTACTAGAAACTTTACAAGCTGGGCGCTTGGCTGTAGAGGAAGATGTAGCGTTGACTGAACGCTTTGATAATCTTACAGTAGATACAGATAAAAATATAGAGCAAAACTTTATTGAAGAAGCAAAGAACAGAGAACCTGAATTCAGTAAATGGTTAGATAGCAAAGATAATTATATTGCCGTCTTGGTAGTGTGTAGGTACACAAGGAAAAGCACCGACAAGCTATGACAACAATTTAAAACCGATGGTAATAATCACTAGCGCGATCGCTGTAAGCGTTGGAAAAGATGTATTTTGCTATGCTGGTAGGCGAGCGACAAATGATGGAAACTCCATTAAATTTTTTTGTCTATGATTTAGAAGACTCTGTCTTTAGTTCTTGTGGGGAGAAGATGTATTCTTGTGAGAAGTGTGTAGTAGACATTGTGTTACCTGAATAATATTTTTTATGAAAGATTGAAGTGTGAGAGTTCTTTTTAGTGCAAAACCACGAAAGTTTTCTTTTCTACCGTGCACTATGCTAATGTCATGTCACTGTAGCTGCCTGCATTTGAAGAGGAAGTCCGATAAAAATCAGTATTTTATTCACAGTCAAAAATGAGAAGTAGTAATGGTGGAAGAAGAAGCATATAACCAAATTCCGTCAATCTCAATGGCATAAAGCAAGCCAAATTGACGTACGTTTACGCCAGTATTTTATTCACAGTCAAAAATGAGAAGTAGTCATGGCGGAAGAAGAAGCATATAACCAAATTCCGTAACTTCTCAGTGGCATAAAGCAAGCCAAATTGATGTACGTTTACGCCAGTATTTTATTCACAGTCAAAAATGAGAAGTAGTCATGGTGGAAGAAGAAGTATATAACCAAATTCCATAAATCTCAATGGCTAAGTTTTTAGTATTTACATTTCTGCTCATTTGACTGTACTCCAGCTGTATTTTATTCTTTACTTGATAATCAGTTACTCCTATCATAGATTTGCCATTCCATTTTTTAATTTATATAGTTTAAAGTGAACCCCAACTGCCTTACAATATGTTTTGCCATCATTATTCACATAATAATAACTTTTTGGTCGAGCTGATGTCAGTCTGTAATCCTTTTATTATTTCCTAATTCATCAGCCCACTTACCTAACAAGCAGCCTATTCCACAGTATTTTTGCTATTATCATCATGTCAATATATGCTGTACTGTCCATAGCAAAATATACATCTCCTAGTTCATCTAACGTATACTGTACCGTCCATAACAAAATATACAAAGCATGTCCTAGTTTATCTTACATATCATATAACCTGAGTCTTGCATTTGATTTAGTGAATGCTACTACAAAAATATTATTTTGCACAGAATTATCTTTGAAATGCTACATCATCTGCACAATATTTTCATTAATAAAATTATATTTATCTTATCTAATCAGTCATCTAGTAGTATTAAATAAAATTCTTGTAAGTCTGTGACTCTTATTTTCACATTGTCCAAATGATCTACATAATGGATTTAGACATTTTAGAACAGAATTTTTTCTTCAATTTTCTTCTACATTATTAGATTCCAAATCAGGATCCAATTTTCCTTTGACAGCTACTGTATATATATAATTTTTAAATCATTATTCCTGGTTTTAATTTAATTATATAAAATCTTTCAAGTAATTTTTAAACAAAATGTTGCTTTTTCCTCAAAATTACACATTTATTATACATCTAAAATTTCATGTTCTTTTTCTGTTACTTTATTTACTTCATCAGTTATCCAAGTTTCAATACAGCTTCTTTCATTATTATTATGATTACATTTTTATTTCTCTTCTGCACATTTGACACATAAAGAAAGCATCAGTTTTTAATTTTTATGAATCTTTATTCATTTTGGTCAACAATTCCTGGTAATTCTATTAATTTTTAAGTATCTCATGTATTGTTGAGTTAATCCAATTACATTCCCACACTTCTACTAATTACACTGAGCATTCCATATTCTATATTTCTCATTCATGTTTTCTAATGTAAATCATCCAACAATTCATTACTGTTAATGTTAATCATTTCAGTTTGAAAACATTTTATACAACCATGCCAAAAACAGCCATGGCATTCATAAAAGCTATTTGTTGCTTTAAAAAAATATGTCAACTTTTGTTCCAGCTATTTTTACTTTACTACTATAATCACCATTAAAAATTAGTTTATAGTCAACATATCAAGCTTTAAATTTTTAGTTAAATTTTAATCTTATGCCTTTAATCTCAAATAAATCATTTTTAGTGGCATGTCCTCTTTTTCTTCTTCAAAACGTTTATTACTGAATGGATAAATCTGCTCAAGTCTCACTGTTTTTTCCTCTTTCCATAGCTGAGTTTTTTCAATAATGCAATCATCATGTAAGTATAAATAATTAATATTGAGTACAGGGTTTGGTCTTGGTGTAGACCTTTGGATTAATTCAGGATGATAAGGAAAATATTGTAAAACAATTGAATTAATTAAATCTGATTTCTTTAATTTACTGCAGCCTCAAATATCAAGAATTGTAGCTCCAGCCCTGAGTTCAGCTACTCTCATATTACTGAGAATCCTTGGAGGGATAGGTAGATTATTTGATATAACTAATTTAATAATTATTTCATCTTTTTAATCTGTTGTAATTACTTATATCATTCATTCTAGAATACTCACAAAGTTGGGCACTTGTCAATTGCTCAATTTGATAGAAATATAATTTAATAGTTTTACCAAAAACTAAGTTTGAGCATGCTGAGATTTCTTATTTTTGGTAATTTAATAGGTTTTTCAAAAACTAAGTTTGAGAGATTATATTTGCAGTAATTTAATAGTAATAAGTATTATCACATGGAAGAATTGGACATATCAAAGATGTGGGATCTTTCTGGCCACAAGCCTAAGCCTGCTTCAGCTGCCACAGAGATTTCTTATTTCTGGTATATTCTATGAAAAAATTTTCTTACATTTAATATTAAGATTATCTTTATGTGATGGGTTTGCATGAAAGCATCTTAAGTCTTTAATTTATTGACAAACATCACATTTTTAGAGGTGGGATCCATTTTTTCATCTTTTTTCATTGAGATTAATATCTTCAAATGTTCATCACTTGGAATCCATTGTAAGTGATTTTTATAATAATATCTATAAATATTTTTTCCACACACCCAAGGAAATCGTTTTTCACTGTACAAGTCTATAAGTGTGTTTTGCTTATCTCCATGAAGTAAAATTATCAGTTGACTTGGCAGTATTTACAAAATTGGGAATTGATACTGTCTGGCAACTGTTGCAGCATCTTCTAGATGCCATCTCCTTACATAAAAAATTACTAGATATTTGTAAAGTTTCTATTGAATTATTACAACCAATACCGAATAAAGATAAATCAGTTGTAGAAGATCTAACTGTTTTTGTGGTCTCATCATATTTATAGAAAATATCAATCTTGATAAAACATAACAATCCATTAATATACCTAAAAGCAGAATTTATTCCTGTAAGAAATCTAGAAAGTTGTCTGTTTATGGTAAAATACATTTTATTTTTAAAGCTACATTCATCTCTCTCAGCATAGAAAAAGTTTATATGTTTTACTGAAACCTTTGTTGACTACACCATTTAATTTAAAATTTTGACAGAATCCTATACTAGAAAGTGCATGCTTGTATCTGGAAGTATTGAAATTTATCATATATATTATACTCTCAACCAATAAAAGAATTTCACAGCTTGGTCAATGATATATTCTGTCTAATTTTTGTAAATTTTGTGCCACAAATGTTATCCAATTAGTTATTAGCTGGCTGGCACCCAAAGGCTGCTTCATATCACTACCCACCCACACCACTTTTGATAAAAAAAGTATCCAAAATTCCATTCACAAATAATAAGGGGTCCAACTTATTGATTAAAACGAACATTCCATTGGTTGGGATGAAACAACTGAAATTTTTTCAACTTTGCCAATATAGGTTTACCATACAAGTTTTGATCAGCATAGATATTCTGAGACAATTCTGAATATGATCCACTATAGCAAGATATATTACTGTTCCATCAATATCTGTGTGTTCCAAGTATAACGTGTGACCAATTTTATGAAACAGAACTTCAAATAGATTTGTTCTCTTTTGGTGTATTTCCATCAATTTGAAAGTACTACAACTCTTCATCATCCATAAGCATTTCCAAAGGATCATTGATCATACTTGGAAAAACACATTGCTCTTTCCATCTAGATTCTTCGGACAACAGAGCCCATATTTCATAATTCTGTACTTGTTGGCCAGCTGCAGAGTTCCGATGGCGTCAGGATGCGCCAGTTTCTAACTCAGCTGTTCCCATCCTCGTTGCCTTAGCGCCACTCCAAGGAGCCGCCGAATGGCCCACTGACAACTGCAAGATGGTCCATCCCATGTTCCCTCGCCGGCGTGGCTTAGGACAACAAGCGCCTACGATACGCACCCGGATCTGTGACCCTCGCCCTGGTTGTCAGTAGTGCATGCAGGAGCGAGGACGCCTGGGCCGCGGTAGCGAGCTATGGAGTGGGCCGCCGCTGGCTAGCTATGGACTCCGTGTTGGCCTCAGAGGGCTGAACCGCCGACCAACTATGGACCGGAACGCTGTCGCTCCATCTGCTGCTGCTTGTAGCTGGTGGTGTGACACGCCCCGCCGCACCTCTTTATACATGGCTGTGCGCCTCTGGTTTGCCATTCGCGCCACTTCGCATCATGTACTCATAAAACACTGTGTTGGCCAGTGGCACTACACCTGTGATTTGTGACATGCAAAACCGCGATATACACTCTTTCAGCACTCTCACAGCCTTGTGGACTCTATTCTACTTCGCAACTGTTGGCATGCGTAACTCACTGCAATCTGGCCTGCACCTGGCTGTAACTTATGCTCAGAGTATTGCACAAAATTAACTTTCCCTATCCTAAATGGTGGTGCTGCTATGTGAAACACCATTAATGCTTTACTAAATACATCATCAGTTTTGTATCATCCTGGCAACTGCCTAAGCATTCTTCAGACTGTATGTGAATATCTCACAATGGTCGGTCACAATGATGGGATCACAAATTTACTTCAAACTTTGTAACTTATGCTCAGAGTATTGCACAAAACTAACTTTCCCTATCCTAAACGGTTGTGCCGCTATGTGAAACACCATTAATGCTTTACTAAATACATCATCAGTTTTGTATCATCCTGGCAACTGCCTAAGCATTCTTCAGACTGTATGTGAATATCTCACAATGGTCGCTCACAATGTTGGGATCACAGATTTACTTCAAACTTTGTACATCTTTAGTAGGCCATTAAAACGATATAACGTGCAAATAGTAAGTTGCACTACTCTAGCAATTCCAGGAAAATTGCAAGAGAAGTTTTACATAGCTATCTTCAGACTATATGTGAATATCTCGCAATGGGAGGTCACAACGTTGGGATCAAAGAGTTACTTCAAACTTCGTACATCTTCAGTTGGCCATTCACTTGATATAATGTGCAAGTAGTAGGGTGCACTACTCTGCTAATTCTAAGAAAACTGGCAGAGAGGTTTTACATAGTCATTATGTAACTGGTGTATCTGTGCATAGGGGCCTAACTTCCGAGTTCATGGTGACCCAGTGGTTAGTGTTTGAACTTCTTAACACGAACTTGTTGTTGTTGTTGTGGTCTTCAGTCCTGAGACTGGTTTGATGCAGCTCTCCATGCTACACTACCCTATGCAAGCTTCTTCATCTCCCAGTACCTACTGCAGCCTACATACTTCTGAATCTGCTTAGTGCATTCATCTCTTGGTCTCCATCTACGATTTTTACCCTCCACACTGCTCTCCAATTGGTGATCCCTAGATGTCTTACAACATGTCCCACCAACCGATCCCTTCTTCTACTCACGTTGTGCCACAAGCTCCTCTTCTCCACAATTCTAATCAATACTTGCTCATTAGTTATGTGATCTATCCATCTAATCTTCAGTATTCTTCTGTAGCACCACATTTCGAAAGCTTCTATTCTCTTCTTGTCTAAATTATTTATTGTCCACGTTTCACTTTCATATATGGCTACACTCCATACAAATACTTACAGAAACGACTTCCCGACGCTTAAATCTATACTCGATGTTAACAAATTTTTCTTCTGTAGAAACGCTTTCCTTGCCATTGCCAGTCTACATTTTACATCCTCTCTACTTCGACCATCATCAGTGTTTTTGCTCCCCAAATAGAAAAACTCCTTTACTACTTTTGGTGTCTCATATCCTAATATAATTCCCTCAGCATCACCCGAATTAATTCGACTACATTCCATTATCCTAGTTTTGCTTTTGTTGATGTTCATCTTATACCCTCCTTTCAAGACACTGTCCACTCCGTTCAACTGCTCTTCCAAGTCCATTGCTGTCTCTGACACAATTACAATGTCATTGGCGAACCTCAAAGATTTATTTCTACTCCATGAATTTTAATACGTACTCCGAACTTTCCTTTTGTTTCCTTTATTGCTTGGTCAATACAGATTAAATAACATCGGGGAGAGGCTACAACCCTGCCTCACACCCTTCCCAACTACTGCTTCCCTTTCATACCCCTCGACTCTTATAACTGCCATCTGCTTTCTGTACAAATTGTAAATAGCCTTTCGCTCCCTGTATTTTACCCCTGCCACCTTCAGAATGTGAAAGAGAGTATTCCATTCAACATTGTCAAAAGCTTTCTCTAAGTTTACAAATGCTAGAAACGTAGGTTTGCTTTTCCTTAATCTTCTAAGATTAATCTACTAAGATCAGTCGTTAGGTCAGTTTGCCTCACGTGTTCTAACATTTCTACGGTATCCAAACTGATCTTCCGCGAGGTACGCTTCTATCAGTTTTTCCATTCGTCTGCAAAGAATTCGCGTTAGTATTTTGCAGCTGTGACTTATTAAACTGACAGTTCGGTAATTTTCACATCTGTCAACACCTGCTTTCTTTGAAATTGGAATTATTATATTCTTCTTGAGGTGTGAAGGTATTTGCCTTTCTCATGCATCTTGCTCACCAGATGGTAGAGTTATGTCAGGAGTGGCTCTCCCAAGGCTGTCAGTAGTTCTAATGGGATGTTGTCTACACCGGGGGCCTTGTTTCGACTCAGGTTTTTCAGTGCTTTGTCAAACTCTTCACGTAGTATCGTATCTCCCATTTCATCTTCATCTACATCCTCTTCCATTTCCATAATATTGTCCTCAAGTACATCGCCCTTGTATAGACCCTCTACATACTCCTTCCACCTTTCTGCTTTCCCCTCTTTGCTTAAAACTGGGTTTCCATCAAAGCTCTTTATATTCATGCAAGTGGTTCTATCTTGGCCACAATAATGCGTTCAATATGCCGTCTGTAGTAGCTTACCCGTACTCCTATTTTTTTATTCAGTATTAAACCTACTCCTATTTCATTTTGTATTTATAACCCTGTAGTCACCTGACCAAAAGTCTTGTTCCTCCTGCCACCGAACTTCACTAATTCCCACTATATCTAACTTTAACCTACCCATTTCCCTTTTTAAATGTTCTAACCTACCTGCCCGATTAAGGGATCTGACATTCCACGCTCCAATCTGTAGAACGCTAGTTTTCTTTCACCTGATAAGAACGTCCTCCTGAGTAGTCCCCGCCAGGAGATCCGAATTGGGGACTATTTTACCTATTTTTACCTATTTTACCCAAGAGGACAAATTCATCATTTAATCGTACAGTAAAGCTGCATGCCCTCGGGAAAAATTACGGCTGTAGTTTCCTCTTGCTTTCAGCCATTCGCAGTACCAGAACAGCAAGGCTATTTTGATTAGTGTTACAAGGCCAGATCAGTCAATCATCCAGACTGTTGCCCCTGCAACTACGGAAAAGCCTGCTGCCCCTCTTCAGGAACCACACGTTTGTCTGGGCTCTCAACAGATACCCCTCCATTGTGGTTGCACCTACGGTATGGCTATCTGTATCATTGATGCACGCAAGCCTCCCCACCAACGACAAGGTCCATGGTTCATGGGGGGAACGAACTTGTATGAGGCACCTATCCGAGTCTGACTCAAACCTTTGTTTTTGTAGTGAAGTTTACATTCTGTCACATTCAAAAATTGGCGCCTACACCATTCGTCTTTTCTATATTAGCAACATCTCACAGCTGTGTATATTAACTACGAAATGTGGCCTGCCTCTGTGTCAGCAGATCCAGTCGTCAAGGTGAATAGTAGATCCGGATACGACAGCAGATTGCACATACAAGGGATTTTGCAAATCACAACAGTCACATATTTTAAGTAAAACTCTATTAAATTTAATTAAAATAGTAAGTAGTCACATATCATTGAATTCACTAAAGCATCATTTAAATACATGTGTTTTTTAACTATGTTACCTCTCAAATCCCATATGCATGTAATAAAATGTCAAGTTACTACAGATTAAAAATTAAGTTTGAGTGGGAGTCAAACCATCGCCTCTTTAATGTCCATCCTACTTAACTTAAATGGTAACCTCTTGGTCACCAAGATCTCTAAAGTCAGGCCCCTATGCAAAGATACATCATTTATATAACAAATGTGTAAAACTTGTCTTGCAATTTTCTCGTAATTGCTAGATTAGTGCACATTCCCACTTGCACATTATGTTGTCTACTAAAGGTGTACAAAGTTTGGAGTGTACCTCTGATCCCAGTGTTGTGCCCTCCTCTAATAAGTAACCAGAGTCATCCAAATATTTAGTGACTGTTCTAGCAGTCTCCAGACCAGTGACTGATGAAGTGGTCTTCAGACTGTGTCGGTATCTCATTGCTTAATTTTTCTTTTCTGCAACTACTATTTTCACAAACTGGAATAGAAGAAGTAACTTCATTTATATACTTAGAACGTTATAAGATTAATTGAACTCCTCCACTCTGGAGGTACTGAAAGGAAGTGAAAAATCGTCTACATTTATTAGTAAATCCAAATAATTGTTTCATTATAATAAAATAAAAATTGTTATAAAAGAGTTTTTATTAAATGGAGCCAATAATAAATCTCGTGCAGTCTAAAAGCAGCTTAAGCAGCTTCATAGCGAACAACAAGCTTACATATAATAATAATAATAATAATAATAATAATAATAATAATAATAATAATAATAATAATAATAATAATAATACCATGTTTATGATTATTGATGACCAGACTAAACCATGGCTTTACACAAATCAATTTGATGGTCTTTTAGGAAAGCTATAAAAGGCCATATTAAACAAAAATATTGTAAAATGTATAAACATTTTAGTAGTCCTATTTTGGTGCTACCTATGTCAACAAAATTCAACAAAATTTTTCAGTGTACCTCCTCTATGTTCTTTAGTTATGAGTTCCAAGACGCCTTTTGGAGAGAATTATCAAGACTGGGTTTGTGAAGCAGTTTTCCGATCAATTCATAAAAATGGTAAATATGAGATTAAAGATTAAGTGAAAAAAATGTATAAAGTTCACTAACTAACTTTGAAAATTTAAATGAAGTTCTAGAAGATCACATTCGAATCTTAAATGGATAACTCGATAATGCTTCAGAAATAATACAAGAAAGGAACACAGAAATAGATAAATTATTACCTCGCATCCAACCTCAAGCAGATAACGAAAATTTAAGGACTACTTTTATTCCTTTGAAATTATTTCATGAAAACTGTGAATCTAATTATTATGTCATTAAAGAAGAATGAAAAAATTTAAAAAAGCAATTATATAGCCAGAAGATAGACATCTAAATTGTGAAGAAATTTTGACTTGATTATAAAAGATGTTCTCTTATAATATTTTTCAGATAATTTTTGCTGTGCTGATATATATCTCTTATTTTATCTCAGAATTCTCTAATTAAGTCTTCAGACAGTTCTCACCTAAATGGTATGTTATCCCTGTCAATTTTACTGTGAAATTCGCTTATGAAATTTTTACTCAGGTTACAAGATACTGATGTATTTTCCCAATTTATTTTAATTTTAGATTTTTCTAATAACCTATTTAGGTAATTTTTGATACAATGATAAACTATCCCTATCTTCTTTATCTTGAAATACTCTAATAAATTTTCAGATAAATTTTGTGTTGTTAATATACACCCAAAATTTAATTTTCTTTAAATTCTCATTATGATGTTCCCAGAAAAGTTACAATATTTTGGGATACCTTGCCAATTTAATTAACACTAAAATTCTCTAATACAATCTTCAGAGAGTTTTGAATAATATGATAGATAAGTAAATTCAGATTCATTGTATGGGTATTCCTTTTACATTTAATCAATAATTATATAATGATATGTATCATTTGTAAATAACTCATAATGTAATTATCTCAAATTTAAAATGTGAAACATAATGCAAATAATTTGAATATTTTGCAGTTGTTTACCTTTTAGTTCATTCACCTTATTATTATTGTTAATAGTATTCCTAATAAGATCAACATAATCCTGTTTCTGTACTCTTGAATATCGCTTTATTCATAGTTGTTTTGCTGTAGCTTTTAATTTGTTGAGTTTCAGGGCTTGCAGGGTCTCCATTTATAAGAATTATTTTTATAAGAAAAATAAAAAAACTGGCTATTTCCAGATGCCTATAATAAGAAACGTTTTATGCTTTATTCTTTATTGAATTTCAGAATATGTGAGATTAAAAGATGCAGGGCTACTGACCTTCTGACCTGGAAAACTAAGCAAAATAAAAAGGTTTTGTCAAATACCTTAAAGACAATAATTATAAAAAATAACTTTTCTTGATAAAAATAATTTTCATTAAATGTCAGCTATCTAACTAGATATAATGCTGTTTACAATTCAGAATTACGTATGATGAATGCTTCTGAATTTTTTCAGAAAAACGATTATCAACTATATTTAGGAAATTAACTTAAAGATAATTCGTTTCCATTATTTGAAAAGAAAGAAGTACTGATCACAAATGATATTTTGTCTTTTTTAAAATGATATTACTGAATCCCAGTATTTGCATGTGACAACTTTAAGGACAAGTAAAGATCATTATCTCGATATCCCCAAACATAATTAAAATTCTTTCAAAGGATTACATTATGAAAACACAGTAACTTACAACATGAGTATATTCGAAATGAAATGAAAAATTTTAAACCTAGTAATGTAGTTCAAAAGAAATTAATTTTATTAATAATTGACAATGTTAAAGAATCGATTGTCATGGTGACTAATAAAAGCTTAGTTGTTACTCTGTAAGGATTATCTGTGCCAGTAAATTTTTTACCATTCAAACAGTAGACATGATCATATATAATTGAAAAATTTTATTTTTTAAAATTGTTGTTCCACTCTAATGATCATAAGTTGATTCTGAAATCAGATCGCCTGACATGAGTAATTCACCAGAAGGAGGTCCATTTTTAACATATTGATTTAGAGATATAAATAGTGTATCTTTCATTTTCATTTCAAAGGATGGATTACTGAACTATGTTAGAAACAAAATTTGTACTTCATTAACATTATATCTTTTGATTTCTGTTTCTAAATTTATAGATACCACATCGCCATTTACATTGTCTGTAAATAAAATAATTCTCTTGATTTGTACATGATACTCAAATATGTAATTTAATGCTGCATCACCACTAAATAATTTGAATATGAGTTTATGTTTGCCACGAATTCTATTTTGAAGAGCATTTCAGTGACATAGTGATGGTGTTAAACCTGTCTTTGATAAATATTTTGTAAAAGCTTTTCCTACTTCCTTTTTTGTAAAGTAATTTGTAAAAACGTTATAGTTCCACTATGAAGTTGATTAGACTGTTTATTAAAGTATGTTTTAGTGTAATAGTTATCAAATTGTATTAGAATACTTGCATATTCATGATTTGTAACAAGATTTGCTGTTAGAATACCTGCACATTCTGGCTTTCTAACAAGATAAGCTAAGCCATTTTCTGAATATTTTTGATAACTATATCATAAGCGCTTAGTAGATCTTTTAAACCTACTGAAAAATCAATATATAATTCAGTTACTTTAAAAATGTCTCATTGTACTTAAAGAAACTGTATGATTAATTCTTCTATTTTTGTGTCTCATTTTGCTTCAAATTCATGTATATTTTTTTATTGCTGTCTGTGCCTGCAGCTTATCCCCAAAATGTTCATACATTAAACTCAATATATTATTAAATTTCTTATTATCAGATAATAGCTTGAACACAAATGAACACAAATGGCCACAAATTACATCATTAAAATTTTGTATTCATTGCCAATTAGAGTACAGTTCATTTGAGACAAGATATTTAACCACTTCTTTAGGAATATTTCCTCCAAATGAATTAAGCTGATTACCTCGAAAACACGAGACTCATAATACCTTACTAGCAGCCAACAAGTCGAATTTGGTCAGCTTCTATGTAAATAGTTCGAGGTCTTTCCTGACAAACCAGTATCATCAAGGGACACAAGTACAATACCTCATAACACTTTTGTCATGCCAGTTACCCTGTACTGTGGACCAAGAAGGAGCCAGTCACCAAGAAAATAAGGAAAAAGCCGAATGGGGAATAATAGAACCTTCCTGGTCACCATATAGTAGTTACTGTAGCTAAAACCAGTGGGAATATCTATGTGGTTTTAGACTATATAGACATAAATAAGATAACTGTACTGCTTTGCACCAAACTGGAGAATCTGAAAGAGCAGGTACAAATATTGTTTTTCATTAGATATCTAACATCAGTAGATTTAAACTCATTTTGATGGCAGATTACATTAACTAAAACTTGTAAGAGTGTACATCACTCATATTTTGTAGTAGACGCTACCACTTTAGAGTACTACCATTGAGTCTGAACGTTAGATCAGATGTATTTATAACAGCTCTTGATACAAACCTTGGCCCAATAGAGTAACATCATACTTAGATAACTTACTTATTGCCACCCCAACATCACAAGAGCATGTAGATATCTTAGAGAAGGTACTGCAAAACTGTCTGGAGCAGGTGTGACTACAAGCCTCGATAATAGAGATCTGGGAGGCACCAAATCAAATTCCTTGGACATGATATTTTGACCTTAGGCATCATTGCTGCTCCTAAGAAAATGCAAGTGACTGAGGAATTTTCTCAGCCAAGAACAAAGAAGCAGTTAAAGGTTTTCATTGGCGTTGTGTTTTTTACCTGGCATTTTGTGCCCAATCAGAATTTGAATAGTCAACAGCTGCTGGGATTTCTAAGGAAAAACGCACCGTGGATGTGTTCAGCAGAAAGCTACAGAGCGTTTGCAACAATAAAACAAGCCTTGTTGGAAGCAAACCTGCTGTACCACCCAAACATGCCAAACTAGTTCTGTATTGCAGCAGACCTTGTTCACATGGGCTAGGATGTTGTCTGTTCCAAATATATAAAATGAACAGTTGATAAGAAATACAAGCCATCGGTTTTTCAAGTCGAGTGCTCACAAGTTGTGAGAAATCTTAATCAATAATGGAGTTGGAGCCTTAGCGGTTGTTTGGACCATTAAAGGATTCCATTTTTACATCTACAGTAAACCAATGATAGCACACTGTGATCATCAAACTCTGAGCTTTTTGTTTACATGCAAAATTGTGCATGACACGTTGTCCCAGTAGGCTCTATCCTTACAAGCGTGAGAACAAAGAACAACATGTATCAAAGCATATGACAACATGGTAGCAAATCCTTTACCACACCTACGGCGCGGTATGGATGACCTTACTGATCTAACAGGCTTCTAGATACTTAGGGGTCAGATACATAGGTAAAAGTCTTTGCAGATGTGTAAAGACATGGCCGAATTGCAAAACTCAGATCCGGCTTGGAATTAGGTAAGATCATTCTTGTCCCAGGACCCTGTGTGAGCCCTAAGCGAGCGATGTAAAATAGAAAATTCAGTCCTATTCCATAGGAAGGATGTAAACACAGATGTGAGATGCATGCGTATACCACAGTCGTGCATGAAATATTTCATCTGGCACATACACATGACTTGGGGGATATACGAGATGATAAGTGTGTGACAATCATAAAAAGGTACTATCATGCCAATGACCTCAAAAGACAAGTAGAAAGCATAAAATGAACATGTGAAATATGACAGAAGACGAAGCCCATGAACAGATCAAAAGCACTGAACGTTTGTACCCGCGAGCGTCTGCACTCTATGAATTTACCAACGATAGGAAAGTTATGCGACAACGGTGCGTTTACATATAAAAAAATTTGCGTAGTGCAAACCGAGATATGTTCAGTAAATGTGGAAGATGTGTGAGAATACAGCGGCAAGCCAAAATCTTCAGAACTGTTCCTGAACAGACAATAATAACTTATAAGTTAATTAGAGTGTAGTGATGTACTTTAAGCATTTTTCATGGACACACATGCCGGAGCATCACAGTCGAAAGCAGTCGAGGCAGCGACAAGTTGGCCGCATCTGCTACACAATCGTCGCCCAGGGGTTCGAGTTTGACCCTGTACTCTTACCGGGCGTTTCTCAACATCTACACCGAGACTACAACTTCGAGGTAGCAAAACATCGCCTACATCGTTGGAAACTTCACACGAAGGGAAAGATCTCCGAAAAATAGAAAACATTTCCATTGTATAGTCGGAGAGGCAAACTCTTCGGAGAAAAATATTAATGCTTGTAGCCAAAAATAATTATGCAGTCATGTTTGACCTGTATATATAAATCAAATGTTACCATAATAGCTCTCATTGAATGTAATGTTTTACAAATGCTACACAAAAGTAAAATCTGAGCAAACTGGGAGTAGAGATAGGCTCTTTCCTGTTTTTTCGAGCCGTTTTTCCTGTATACTGCGCCCTAATAAGAGGACCACAAACTTTCTAACGACTCACTCTAATAAATCTCCAGTCCAAACAAGTGTCGTTTATAGGAACAACTGCAAAACAGTGTACTGTCAAGTAACCTTAAAAATGGGCTGCAATAGTATACACTATCAAAAGTAGCAGAAAATACTAGTTTATAAGTTTCAAAATTGCAACGTGTAAGAAGGTAGGTATGATGAAATTACACGCAATTTTTTATAAGACGAACACTAACCAGCGAACTATATAGATGTTACGTGTAAAAATCTGTGAACAATGATCGTACCATGAATTGTTATTGACTAAGGATCATGAAATATTATTTATGTGTGTGTGTGTGTGTGTGTTTTATAAAAAAACAGGGACTCTAATGGAATGCCTTTTATAGGTTATATTCAGATGTACATATGGCTATTCCAGGTAGCCATATAGCATCCCCATGTGAATTTGCTACGAACATTCTTGTATTTGTGACGAATTAATGAACTGAGGAACTTTAATAAAACAAACTCTGTACAGTGTAATAACTAGTGGAAAAGAAAATCAGTGAACATGTGGCATAAGATTGTTAATTCTACGACTGATATTAAATGCTTTCATTTCCCAGTTTTAATGGCACTGTGTCAAATAACGGAACATTTACAGCAATTCTAGCAAGCTAGGAGTTCTAGCAATACACATTTTACACACATAGTGCAGTTATCCTCTATATCTGCAGAGCGCCCGAAAAAATTATGGTATGCCAGCACTCACACAGGCTATATGTCTCGATTCTACTCAGTCCTAGCGTCGATGTAGTAAACACACAAATCGCATCATGCGGCATACAGAATCGTCCCATTTACATCATCTGTGCATATACCACGAAGACAGACAGCACCGTCTACACTCCTCGCAGCATCAGATATTTCCCTGCGAGGTTCGGTGGCCATCCTCTCCCGACGGGTGAGCAGAGCGCCCTCAGCGGACCGAAGTCACTTTCAGAACTCTTCTACAAATTCGGGCTCGTTCCCCCTCGGTACAAACGCGTTACTGGTTTTGGTCCGGACCTGCTTGCTTGCTTGCTTTTCTACATCCATCTCCAGACTCTGGAATACATGTATTTTCACGTGGTTTGCCATAATATTACGCCATTTTCGCGGTACTTCTCTATATGAAGCACACAGCAGTATCCTACCGATCGCTCGCGTCAACATATTTCCGAAGATACACACTGGAAATTATTTCTCTACGAACCCGAATCTTTATGGAGGTGGAGCGTGCTGTAAATCACTAGTAACTAGAAACTTATACCGTCTGTGAAGACCTTTACGTGAGAATTGGAAAAAAATAGAGGAAACTGATATTTACATTCATGAATACCGATACTGTTGATGTGTCAGATTCCAAATCACCCCTATAATTAACAAAGTGAAGTAAGGGCTATCTAGAGAACCAGCAAATGTGTCTTTCACCTGCTAGATGCACACACCACAACCGATGTTCCCTCAAGTAAATTAAGGCGCAAAATGTTCAGAAGCAGTTAAGTGGACAATATACATGGAAGGGAATAACGGCCCAGCGCATACACACGACCATACTGAATCTTGTCACGTTTACACGCGATCACGAATGCTGCCCAACAGATACTAAGTATTAGTTAGCTACTCAGTCGTCTACAACAATATTGTTAAGTTAACTATATTACTACACGCCAACAGGCCTCTGCATTCGGACGGCTCCTACAGTTAATGGGAAATGTGAATCATTCCTGCCAAAGGCGACCATCGCTGCATGCCGAGGACTCATACATAGAAGCGTCCTCCTATATTTTATCCCTATACTTACAACTAAATGGTACGATTGCGGTCTCAAAAAATGGCTCTGAGCACTATGGGACTTAACTTCTATGGTCATCAGTCCCCTAGAACTTAGAACTACTTAAACCTAACTAACCTAAGGACAGCACACAACATCCAGTCATCACGAGGCAGAGAAAATCGCTAACTCCGCCGGGAATCGAACCCGGGAATCCGGGCGCGGGAAGCGAGAACGCTACCGCACGACCACGAGCTGTGGACTTGCGGTCTCCGATGAATGACATTTGACAATGAGCAAAGTATCGGACAGACAACCTGTTGACAGCTGTGGCTCTGGAAATAGAAATAGCGGTACCATTCTTATGACTTGACATATTCTCCCCTTTGCTATCATAGTGCTCCACGTCAAAACCATACCTTCCGTACGAATGGACATAGTCATTTCCTTTGCACATGTCGGAACACAATCACATACATTATAAGCCTGATGCTCAAGGCGAACCTATCACGCACTCCCTACTACTAAGTACAATACTTGGTCAATAACATATTGCTGCCAATACGAAATAATACTGACCGAAAATCAACGATGGGTGGACGTGTCTCTTAAGTTTTTCTTGCGAGTGTCAGAAGCTCTCCTGTGAACCTCGCAGAAGTTCTGCAAGATTCGCAGGAGAGCTTCTGTAAAGTTTGGAAGGTAGGAGACCAGGTACTGGAAGAAATAAAACTGTGAGGACGGGGCGTGAGTCATGCTTGGGTATGTCAGATGGTACAGCACTTGCCTGTGAAAGACAAAGGTCCCGAGTTTGCGTCTCGGTATGGCACACAGTTTTAATCTGCAAGGAAGTTTCATATCAGTGCACACTCCGCTGTAGAGGGAAAATCTCATTCTGGAAGACTTTTTTAATGATTACAGCCACTAGTGAATATTATTTCTGGCACTCTCATATCTCGAAACGAGTCCCCTTCCTCGAACCCATCTGCTACAGTAAAATTCCTCGTTTTAGATATCCCCTTTAGATCCTGCAACTGCCCCCTCAGACTCAGCGCTACCATCCCTGCAGCTTTGCACACATGATCATTTCCATGTAAGTCAGAACTGAGTAGCGGTCAGAGGAAACTATATCTACCACCTTCTGCACCCTGTGTAGAAACAGGCGAAACTGAGCTACTGGGGCAGAACTATGTTCTGACCATTCGATGGGAGCGAGGCTTGCTCCTGCAACACGTGGTAGTACAGAAGACAGTACGGGAACGGGGGGAAGGACGTGGGTTTTGCTACTGCACTGTAGTGCTTCTCCACACTACACACAGGTAGTGTAGATCCACGTCCATCAGGGTCCATTCACGCCTATGACTCCAATATTCTCTCATTGTTAATCTATTCCATCGACCAGAGAAGAATTACAAACTATAAAAGCTCCACTAACTTCATCCGATAGAGAACTCGATAATTTTTTTACCTCATCTCTTTCCCCCCATATTTCAGAAAAAAAAACGCATGTGTGCATGCATCCTATTAAATATACAGGTATTAATCCACTGCACAGACCAGTTTAAAGTTTCATCACCTGAAATGTAAGAAGATGACCGTACCCCACAGACCACACTGTAAGTCGCAAGAGACGCATCCTGTGATCCTGAGCCGATGTTTGAACATTGTGTTTTTTCTGCTGTAACACTCTTTGTACACTGCCATACATTTTGTTTTTCCAGCACTAATTCGAGGTCATGTCAGGTTCTAAACTGACATTTAAACGTTCTGATGCATTGCCTCCCCCAGAAAATTAGACGTCACATAGTGTAAATCATCTTGTTACTCCAGCTACCATAACACACCACACACACTGGATGATTTGAAATAAAAGACAGCTACAACATAAGGAAGCTGGAAGTGTTTGGCGGCGTTGTGGAGAATTTCCAAACTGACGTCCAAAAGTGATTGAAGAGCTCTACACACTGACTGAGTATCTGATGGCCCTGCGTTCCATTTCGACTGATTCCCCACATTGCAGTCATGTACGTGATCGCTGTTTCGGTGCTTTCCATCCGCAGAAAGTGTTGTCCATCCACAGAAACTCTTTCTCCAACTCAAACAAGCGATGTCAGTCAGTTATTATGTGGGAACCAACAGTGTACCAGTGGATGGATGGGGTGGAAAAGACACCATCAGTGTACTCTAATAATAAGCATCACATTTGATAGTGCAATTTTACAGTAATTACAACACTGGGCAATTCCGCGACAGCATGTTTCCCCAATTTCAACATCATAGCTTTACTGTTGCCCTCTCTACTTCTCGAGTATTTTTGCGAATGTAGATAGCGAGTCGCATATTTAGCTTTCACATTTGTTTTGCAGTTTGATTCGTAATTTTTTCTCGAGTGTTTGTGCTCTTGCATATTTAATTACATAAAATCCTTGCGTATTCTCGTATTTGAGAGGAGTAATATTGCTTATTGATATCCGGATAGTATAAATTCGCGGAGTCGTTAGATATTAGCAGTAGGATGGATGGGGTGTGTGCGGGCGCAAGAGGAGCTGGCCGCGGTTCGCGAGCAGCTGAGCGTGCTGTTGGCCGCGGTCAGTCGCCTTCAGGCTGCTGCCTCGAGGTGCAGCGACGGCGGAGGGTCTGGCGCGTCGCTCGAGACACCCCAGGTGTCGCTTGCTGCGTCCGCTGACCCAGCCTCCGAGGCACCTTCTAGTGTACCTGGCGCGTTATCAAGATATTTGCAGTAAATTTTCAGTGTTCGGAAGAAAGTTCCTGCCCTCCAGAAAGCGTGTGGCGCGCAAATTATTCTCGGGACTGAGACCTGGCAGAACCCTGAGATAGCAAGTTCTGAAATATTTAGTGAGGGTTGGAACGTGTATCGGAAAGACAGATTAGACACCGTAGGGGGTGCTGTCTTCATTGCAGTTGACAAAAATATTGTGTCTACTCAGGTCGAAGTAGAGTGTGAAGTTATCTGGACATGTTTGACAGGGCTAGGGGAAATAAAGTTAATTGTGGGGTGTTATTACCGGCCACCAGGTTCCAATAGAATGTTGTCTACTCCCGGGGCCTTGTTTCGACTCAGGTTTTTCACTGGTCTGTCAAACTCTTCACGCAGTATCGTATCTCCCATTTCTTCTTCATCTACATCCTCTTCCATTTCCAAAATATTGTCCTCAAGTACATCGCCCTTGTATAGATCATCTATATACTACTTCCACCTTTCTGCTTTCCTTTCTTTGCTTACAACTGGGTTTCAATCTGAGCTCTTAATATTCATACAAGTGGTTCTCTTTTCTCCAAAGGTCTCTTTAATTTTCTGGTAAGCAGCCTCTATTTTACCCCTAGTGAGATAAGCCTCTACATCCTTACATTTGTCCTCTAGCCATCCCTGCTTAGCCATTTTGCACTTCCTGTCGATCATATTTTTGAGACGTTTGTATTCCTTTTTCATGATTCATTTACTGCAATTTTATATTTTCTCCTTTCATCAATTAAATTTAATATATCTTCTGTTACCCAAGAATTTCTACTAGCCCTCGTCTTTTTACCTACTTGATCCTCTGCTGCCTTCACTACTTCAGCCCTCAAAGCTACCCATTCTTCTTCTACTGTATTTCTTTCCCCCATTCCTGTCAATTGTTCCCTTATGCTCTCCCTGAAACTCTGTACAACTTCTGGTTTAGTCAGTTTATCCAGGTCCCATCTCGTTAATTCCCACCTTTTTGCAGTTTCTTCAGTTTAAATCTACAGGTCATAACCAATAGATTGTGGTCAGAGTCCACATCTGACCCTGGAAATGTCTTACAATTTAAAACCTAGTTCCTAATTCTTTGTCTTACCATTATACAATCTATCTGATACCTTTTAGAATCGCCAGCGTTCTTCCATGTATACAACTTTCTTTCATGATTCTTAAACCAAGTGTTAGCTATGATTAAGTTGTGCTTTGTGCAAAATTCTACCAGGCGGCTTCCTCTTTCATTTCTTAGCCCCAATCCATATTCACCTACTATGTTTCCTTCTCTCCCTTTTCCTACACTCGAATTCCAGTCACCCATGACTATTAAAATTTCGTCTCGCTTCACTATGTGAATAATTTTTTTTATTTCATCATACATTTCTTCAATTTCTTCTTAATTAATTGATTAATTTAATCATGTAGTCAATCAAATTGATAAGAGTGAGAGGATGGCCTATTCCAATAACTCAGACGTGAAATTGTACCTGTAGCAGCAAAGGGGGAGGGAGGGGATATGGGGAGGGAGGGGGCAGGGGGGCAATGGGTTGATTACCTGTCAATCAAAGAAGAAGAATCAGTTGGCCCCTGACTGCATACCTGCCCCTGATGTAGGCAACCTGCAATAACAAAATGCACTGACATCCTTGTTGCCCCACTACTAACGTCTTGCTGCATGTAAAACCTCTCAATCATTCACATGCTGCTTTGCACAGTGTGCATCATTCACTGGGTCAATCATATGGTCCTTTTTTCTCTTTATGCTTTTATGTTACCGGTAGACGAACCCAGCAAGTACATAGGTTTCAGTACCTCAGCTGGTGGACAAGTGTGTCAGCACTAGCAACATAGACTTCCAGTTAAGTGGAGAGGTGTTTGACTGTGATCCATCAATCAACTCATATGATAGTGTTCAGACATTCCAACACTGGAGGAGATGCAACTGTGTACGACCAGCTGGGACGCAGGAGACCTGACAGGTCTGCACGACCTTGTTGCGATGATGAGAGACGCCTCGCCCATCAACTCACTGTGCTTCTGTTCACTGCCAGTTCTTCAGATATATTCCGCATGCAAGTACGAATCTATGATCTGGTTTGCTGCCAAAAGAAACTCAGTGACAGCTTTATGCTTGGAAAACAGTTCCATTATAGAGATGATTTTGAAGCCTACATATAGTTTCGCTACTCATCAGAACTTTATGAAACTATAGAGACCAAAGTGGGGATATTCTACGATGTCCCACGACAAATTCCACATTTTCTCAATCGAGACTGGCCTAGAAAAAAATTTAATTATTTATTGGACGCCTCTCGTGCGTTACTGGGTGTAGCCAGAGTAGCAGTATCATTGACGAAAGAGGGAGGCAGAGCTAATCACCGTCGATGGTATGGTTCCTTCACATCTGAGCTACAGCCATGTTGTGACTCACGCGATCAGAACTGATGCACTATCAACACAAGAAGGCACCAAGCCAGTTTACATAATGCACCTTTTTTAAATTAAAGGCCGGCCGCGGTGGTCTCGCGGTTCTAGGCGCGCAGTCCGGAACCGTGTGACTGCTACGGTCGCAGGTTCGAATCCTGCCTCGGGCATGGATGTGTGTGATGTCCTTAGGTTAGTTAGGTTTAAGTAGTTCTAAGTTCTAGGGGACTAATGACCACAGCAGTTGAGTCCCATAGTGCTCAGAGCCATTTGAACCATTTAAATTAAAGGTATCGCAGTTAGCCAATTGCCAGTCTCGAGAAGCGACCAATGCTGGCCACCAAGTTTACAAGTCTACAAGTCAATATCACTGTACATGGCTCAATCAGTCACCGACTGTTATGTTGTTAGCTGTGGCACTGCTGTTGGTGCCAAGTCCAGTGATGTGTACTTAATACTTTTCAATCAGTGGGCCACATACAGGGTCTGTTATCTGCTTCTGCCTCTGGTTTCCGACCAGTCCACCAACTCCTGTGTGTGCAAACTTCTTGCTGCTTACCTTTGCCCTGAGCAGACTCTGCTGTTGTGAGCTGTCTCTTCTGCATGGGTAATCAGCGTGATCATCCACGCCTTAACTGCTCCATCTGGGGTGTAATGGCATCAGGTCGGTGGGATCAATGTGACGTCCCCGTCCCGCTGGGTCAGCGCATTTGCACTGCCACTGCCTTCGCCACTAGGCCACCTGCTGGTGGCCGTGCACCACGTGAAGGCTGTGGAGTCTTCTCTGACTTGGTGTGCACTGCTTATGTTCCATGGGCGTTGGTGTCATGGGGCATCGTCACGACGGATGCCTTCTGAGTAATAAATCAATGAGTTTTCACTGTTTCTCTGGCATACCATCCAGAATCTAACAAGCACCCATTCACCACTCTACTGCAACTTGTGATTTTCTGGCAGCGTGACCACGTTATAGCTGGTTACGCTGTCCACCGTAGAGGCATTCAACATAGTCGTTAAAATACAAATCTTCCTCTTTCACCATAATCAACCCCATCTTACAGACTGACCAACAGTCCAACCTCCTGACACAGAGCGAGCCGCATGCCAGGTGTTTACATACTGGAACAATGCCACAGCGACTTGACAATGCCCCCACTGCCAAGAAGTGTGCGTGGCGTACTGAGTATTCGAAAATGTCAGACTCGCTGGCTAGCGTGTGTTAACAAAAGATTATGAGTTTAAAAAGCACGGTACCTCTTACGTGTTGTCGAACACTTTCTGCGGGTTTGCCGATGGTTGGGGGGGGGGGGGGGGGGAGAGTATGTATGTAAGTGGTCTCTGATTGTCAGTCAGGCTCATTACTGGCGGACATAGAGCCACATTCTTGTCTTCGCAACTGCTGCTGAGAAGTTCTGCTGCCTCAGGCGCTTCACATACGAGTATCACAGCGACGATTCATCACTGCTGCAGACCCTAACAATGAAATGAGCAACAGCACAGCATTCTGATGAAAGGTCTGTAACGAATAATATCCAGGAAAGTGGTCCTGAGCTTGTGATAAATGCAACGCGAAAATTACTGTGGTCTGTCTTAACTGTACTGCATGATGGAAAAATATTCTATGAGAATAAGTCTTGTAAGTGTTCACTCCAGTAAATCTTTACGCGAGCCAAGCTGCTGTACCTACATAATTTATCTGTTACTGACTGCAAATGCCGTATTCATGTACAAATGTATTTAAAATTAGTAACGTGTATTAGTTTCACAGCGTCTGACTGCAGTCATTTCCACCGCCATCAATGATATATATTATGGAGAAAAGATACAGCAAACTGTTGCACCTACCTCTAGTTTCAGTCACACTGACATCTGATGACAGTAACAAATTAATAATAGAAAAGCGTAGGAGACCAGGTGTCGTTCGTAGTTACATTAGAAAATAGACCGATTTTTTATCAATGTTCACAAGCAGACAGCACGACTTAGTTATGAAAAGCAAATTCTGTGAAGTCGATGGAATAAATTGCTACAATATTAGTTACTTACAAATTAGCATTGTACAAAGCATTTATGGAAAGTCACAGAATAAGATGTTGATAATAAGTTGTCATGGTAGAATACACTTTTTACTCACGAAGCACATGCCTTTGAACTTGCTTCCGGCACAGAGCGTACTTTCAAGAACGAAACCTGGTCCGTAGCCCTCCTCGCATATTGAATTGGGAACAACCGTCAACTCGGCATACTGAAGAGTGTCAGAAACATTTTTGCCTGCAACGGAAAAATGCAGTCATGTCATACTCGTACATCTTCACTAACATGAGCATCCTGTTACTGTTCCTTTCAGTATCAACATAACATTAGTTAGTAATACCCGTCCAAGATACTCGCAGTTCAACGATCTTTGCAATATTTTTTTGTAATAATTTATAAAAGCTGTCCAATAGTTTACCAAACTCAATTTGGCCAGTTTCTTTTATTATGGCAGAGACTGAATCAGTTTGCATATCATGAATAAATCACATGTTTTGTACATAGCTACATACTGGTTACTCACTAATGTAGGGACACCACAGATGATGATGATGCTTAGTTTCTAGGGCACTCAACTGCACGGTCATCAGCACCCGTACAAACTGCTAAGTTTTACACAGTCCAATTATTTTCGCAGTCAAATCTAGCCACTGCCACGAATGCCTATAATGATGACGAAATGATGAGGACAATACAAACAGCCAGTCCCTGACCAGAGGAAATCCCCATTCCCTCCGGGAATCGAACTCGGGACCCTGTGATCCAGAGGCAGCAACGCTAGGCACTAGACCACGAGCTGCAGACGACACCGCAGTGAAACATACTACATTCTATTATCATGTATATACATATTAGTTCGCAGCAAGTTACATGGCATTTGCAACACTTACCTTAGATGAACTGAGGAACCATGATGTTATTCCGCTTGACACTGTAAGTAATTTACATCTGATCAAAAATACAACAGTGAAAGAAAAGGAGTGTTCCAAAACAAGCAGCTTCAGATAAAATGAAAGTGGTATTTGCTAACCGTAGGCGTTTTCTGTTATTAGAGATGGATTATTGTGACAGTGTGCTGTGCTGCTTGCACGAGTAGGTAGAACTTTTTTGAGTAACAATAAAACAAATATTTTTTGAATATTAAGTTTCTTACTACGATTTAATAAATCCACGATAAATTAGTTACCTATAACCCTTTTTGTTAGTAGTTATATATGCTAGTAAAGGTGCAGCTACGTTTCTCTAACTCTTTACAGAGAAGTCGTTAAAATCATAATGAACGAACACTAATGTTTACCACCGCTGTCCATTTCTACCATACTTTTGTTCATAGATGTGAACTACATAAAAGCCATTTACAAAAGGCCAGAAAAAACGCAGTATGCATTTGTCAGAACATTATGACCACCTACCTAATAAACAGTATGTCCACCTTTGTCAGGGATAACGGCCGCGACGTGTCGTGGCCTGGAAGATGCGAGGCCCAGGTAGCTCGCTGGATGGAGCTGCCACCACACCTGCACACACAAGTCTCCTAATTCCTGTAAATTCTGGGGAGGGGGCGATGAGCTCTTCATCACGTTCAGTCACACCCCAGCTGTGTTTGATCGGGTTCAGATCTGACGAGCCACTGTGTTCCTCGAAGCACTCCATCACTGTCCTGACCTCATGGCATGTCGCATTATATTGCTGAAAAATGCCATCGTCGTGTAGTGCTGTACACGGTCTGCAACTAATGGACGACACTCCTTGGCTGTCAAGGTGCCTCACACGAGCTCCACTGGACCCGTTAGTGCCAACGTGAATGTTCCCCAGAGCATAATAGAGCCTGCTTGCCTCCATCCCGCAGTACAGGTGTCAAGGAGAAGTTGCCCAGGAAGACGACCGATTCGCGCCCTCCAATCGAAATAACACGGAAGCATCGGGATTCATCAGGCCAAGCGACGCTCTACCTCTACGTCAACGTCCAGTGCCGATGGTCACATGCCCATTTCAGTCGTAGTTGCCAATGTCATGGTGTTAACATTGACACATTCACGGATCGACAGTAGTGAAGGCCCCTTGTGAGGAGTGTAAGGTGCACTGTGTGTGTTCAGACACAGTTTTATTCTGAGCAGCGTTAAAGTCTCATGTTAGTTCCACTGGAAGCCTGTACTCTTTAACCAGTCTACCCTGCCTACGACATCCGACATCTATAACGAGGAGTGGCCACCAACCCCACGATGTCTGGAACTGGTTTGTTCTTGGTTTCGCCTGTTGGTAAAGACACACCAGCACTCCTCGAACACTCGAATTTCCTGTAGATTCCGAGTTGTTCGTGCTGACAGTCCAAGCAATTACTATCTGTCCTCAGTCAAACTCAGATACATTGTGTACTTCCTGCATTCTACAGACAGACAGCAAGCTCACTGATACTACATGTACGGTGAGTGTGTCTGACTAGCAGTTATTCATTGCCAGGTGACGCTACTATCGCCTGGATGGGTTCATATTGGTAGTAGGTCGGTGGTCTCAGTGTTCTGGCCGATCATTGTATAGTGATACAATGATTTCTATCCTGGATGAACAATGATGTACTGGGTGAAAATTGCTGTATCAATTACTTAAGGAAGATAAGCAGTATTTATGGAACGTTAAATAACAAAAATCAGATCGATGTGTATTTCTTTAAAGCCTACCATTTTGCCTTTGTCACATTTCTTTATCTTCTACTGTAATATTTGATTTTTATAATTACATACAATGTGCAGATAGGCAAATCAGGTCTTGGTGGAAATACAGGATTTTTATAATTTCTTTTGTATATGCGCTCCGTCTTCAGGCCACTCGTGGCCTACCTGGATCATCAGACACGCCACGAGTGGCCTACCGGGACCATCCGACCGCCATGTCATCCTCGGTGGCGGATGCAGATAGGAGGGGCAGGGGGTCAGCACACCACTCTCCCTGTCATAAGATGGTACTCTTGAGCGAAGCGGCTACTATTCGGTCTAGTAGCTCCTCAATTGGCATCAAGAGGCTGAGTGCACACCGAAAAATGGCCACAGCATATGGCGGCCTGGATGGTCACCAATCGAAGTGCCGACCACACCTTACAGCGCTTAACTTCGGTGATTTCACAGGAACTGGTGTATCCACTGCGGCAAGGCCGTTGTTGTTGTATATGACAAATAAAAATGTAATGTATAGGAAAATTAAAGAAACCTTTGGACAGAAGAGAAACAACTGTATGAACATCAAGAGCTCAGGTAGCAAGCCAGCGATAAGCAAAAAAGTGAAGCTTGAAGGCAGTAGAGGCGAGTAGGGGGGGGCTAGGAGAGCATGAGTGAATCTTTTTAGTGCAGGTTGCCTACATCAGAGGCAGGTATGCACTCAGGGGCAACCTAATGTTCTCCTTTGATTGACAGGTACTAAACATTGTTCTCCTTTGACTGACACGCAATTATCCTGTTGTTCCCCCACTCACTCCCCCTCCCCCAACTCCCCTCCCCCTTCACCATCGCCGCTACAGGTACACTTTTAGGTCTGAGTCATTGGAATAGGTTCCCCTCTCACTCTTATCAATTTGATTTGTTGTTGTTGTGGTCGTCAGTCCTCAGACTGGTTTGATGCAGCTCTCCGTGCTACTCTATCCTGTGCAAGCTGCTTCATCTCCCAGTACCTACTACAACCTGCATCCTCCTTAACCTGTATAGAGTATTCGTCTCTTAGTCTCCCTCTACGATTTTTACCCTCCACACTGCCCACCAATACTAAATTGGTGATCCCTTGATACCTCAGAACATGCCCTACCAACCGATCCCTTCTTCTGGTGAAGTTGTGCCACAAACTTCTCTTCTCCCCAGTCCTATTCAATACTTTCTCATTACTTATGTGATCTACCCATCTAATCTTCAGCATTCTTCTGTAGCACCACATTTCGAAGGATTCTATTCTCTTCTTGTACAAAATATTTATCGTCCATGTTTCACTTCCATACATGGCTACACTTACTAGAAATACTTTTAGAGACGACTTCCTAGCACTTAAATCTATACTCGATGTTAGCAAATTTCTCTTCTTCAAAAACGCTTTCATTGCCATTTCCAGTCTACATGTTATATCCTCTCTACTTCGACCATCGTCAGCTGTTTTGCTCCTTAAAAAGCAAAACTCCTTTACTACTTTAAGTGTCTCATTTCCTTATCTTATTCCCTCAGTATCACCTGACTTAAATCGACTACATTCCATGTCCTCGTTTAGCTTTTGTTGATGTTCATCTTATATCCTCCTTTAAAGACACTATCCATTCCATTCAACTACTCTTCCAAGTCCTTAGTTGTCTCTGACAGAATTACAATGTCATCGGCGAATCTCAAAGTTTTTATTTCTTCTCCATGGATATCAATACCTACTACTAGATTTTCTTTTGTTTCCTTCACTGCTTGCTCAATATACAGAGTGAATAACATCGGGGAGAGGCTACAACACTGTCTCACTCCCTTCTCAACTACTGCTTCCCTTTGATGTCCGTCGACTCTTATAACTGCCATCTGGTTTCTGTACAAATTGTAAATAGCTTTTCGCTCCCTGTATTTTACCCCTGCCACCATCAGAATTTGAAAGAAAGTTTTCCAGTCAACATTGTCAAAAGCTTTCTCTAAGTCTACAAATGCTAGAAACTTAGGTTTTCCTTTCCTTAATCTACCTTCTAAGATAAGTCGCAGGGTAAATATTGCGTCACGTGTTGCGATATTTCTATGGAACCCAAACTGATCTTCCCCGAGGTCTGCTTCTACTAGTTTTTCCATTTGTCTGTAAAGAATTCGAGTTAGTATTTTGGAGCTGTAACTTATTAAAACTGATAATTCGGTAATTTTCACATCTGTCAACACCTGCTTTCTTTGGGATTGGAATTATTATATTCTTCTTGAAGTCTGAGGGTATTTCGCCTGTCTCATACATCTTGCTCACCAGATGGTAGAGTTTTGTCGGGACTGGCTCTCCCAAGATTGTCAGTAGTTCTAATGGAATGTCGTCTACTCCCGGGGCTTTGTTTCGACTCAGGTCTTTCAGTACTCTGTCAAACTCTTCACGCAGTATCATATCTCCCATTTCATCTTCATCTACATCCTCTTCCATTTACATAATATTGTCCTTGTATACACTTCTGGAAATTGAAATAAGAACACTGTGAATTCATTGTCCCAGGAAGGGGAAACTTTACTGACACATTCCTGGGGTCAGATACATCACATGATAACACTGACAGAACCACAGGCACACAGACACAGGCAACAGAGCATGCACAATGACGGCACTAGTACAGTGTATATCCACCTTTCGCAGCAATGCAGGCTGCTATTCTCCCATGGAGACGATCGTAGAGATGCTGGATGTAGTCCTGTGGAACGGCTTGCCATGCCATTTCCACCTGGCGCCTCAGTTGGACCAGCGTTCGTGCTGGACGTGCAGACCGCGTGAGACGACGCTTCATCCAGTCCCAAACATGCTCAATGGGGGACAGATCCGGAGATCTTGCTGGATAGGGTAGTTGACTTACACCTTCTAGAGCACGTTGGGTGGCACGGGATACATGCGGACGTGCATTGTCCTGCTGGAACAGCAAGTTCCCTTGCCGGTCTAGGAATGGGTTCGATGACGGTTTGGATGTACCGCGCACTATTCAGTGTCCCCTCGACGATCACCAGAGGTGTACGGCCAGTGTAGGAGATCGCTCCCCACACCATGATGCCGGGTGTTGGCCCTGTGTGTCTCGGTCGTATGCAGTCCTGATTGTGGCGCTCACCTGCACGGCGCCAAACACGCATACCACCATCATTGGCACCAAGGCAGAAGCGACTCTCATCGCTGAAGATGACACGTCTCCATTCGTCCCTCCATTCACGCCTGTTGCGACACCACTGGAGGCGGGCTGCACGATGTTGGGGCGTGAGCGGAAGACGGCCTAATGGTGTGCGGGACCGTAGCCCAGCTTCATGGAGACGGTTGCGAATGGTCCTCGCCGATACCCCAGGAGCAACAGTGTCCCTAATTTGCTGGCGGTGCGGTCCCCTACGGCACTGCGTAGGATCCTACAGTCTTGGCGTGCATCCGTGCGTCGCTGCGGTCCGGTCCCAGGTCGACGGGCACGTGCAACTTCCGCCGACCACTGGCAACAACATCGATGTACTGTGGAGACCTCACGCCCCACGTGTTGAGCAATTCGGCGGTACGTCCACCCGGCCTCCCGCATGCCCACTATACGCCCTCGCTCAAAGTCCGTCAACTGCACATACGGTTCACGTCCACGCTGTCGCGGCATGCTACCAGTGTTAAAGACTTTGATGGAGTTCCGTATGCCACGGCAAACTGGCTGACACTGACGGCGGCGGTGCACAAATGCTGCGCAGCTAGCGCCATTCGACGGCCAACACCGCGGTTCCTGGTGTGTGCTGTGCCATGCGTGTGATCATTGCTTGTACAGCCCTCTCGCAGAGTCCGGAACAAGTATGGTGGGTCTGACACACCGGTGTCAATGTGTTCTTTTTTCTATTTCCAGGAGTGTAGACCCTCTATATACTCCTTTCACCTTTCTGCTTTCCCTTCTCTGCTTAGAACTGGGTTCCCATCTGAGCCCTATATGTTCATACAAGTGGTTCTCTTTTCTCCAAAGGTCTCTATAATTTTCCTGTAGGTAGTATATATCTGACCCCTAGTGAGATAAGCCTCTACATCCTTACATTGGTCCTCTATTCAACCCTGCACTTCCTGTCGATCTAATTTTTGAGACGTTTGTATTCCTTTTTGTCTGCTTCATTTAGTGCATTTTTTTATTTTCTCCTTTCATCAATTAAATTCAATATTCCTTCTGTTACCCACAGATTTCTACTAGCCTTCCTCTTTTTACCTACTTGATCCTCTGCTGCCTTTACTACTTCATCCCTCAAAGCTACCCATTCTTCTTCTACTGTATTTCTTTCCCCCATTTTTGTCAGTTGTTCCCTTATGCTCTCCCTGAAACTCTCAACAACCTCTGGTGCTTTCAGTTTATGCAGGTCCCATCTCCTTAAATTCTCACCTTTTTGCAGTTTCTTCTGTTTTCATCTACAGTTCATAACCTATAGATTGTGGTCAGAGTCCACATCTGCCCCTGGAAATGTCTTACAATTTAAAACCTGGTTCCTCATTCTCTGTCTTACCATTATGTAACCTATCTCATACCTTCTAGTATCTCCAGGATTCTTCCATGTATACAATCTTCTTTTATGATTCTTGAACCAAGTGTTAGCTATGATTAAGTTGTGCTCTGCGCAAAATTCTACCAGGCGGCTTCCCCTTTCGTTTCTTACCGCCAATCCATATTCACCTACTACATTTCCTTCTGTCCCTCTTTCTACTGAAGAATTCCAGTCACCCATGACTATTGAATTTTCATCTCCCTTCACTACCTGCCATATTCACCTGCTACGTTTCCTTCTCTACCTTTTCCTACTACCGCATTCCAATCACCCAAGACTATTAAATTATCATCACCCTTCACTATCTGAATACTTTCTTTTATTTCATTATACATTTCTTCAATTTCTTCGTCATGTGCAGAGCTAGTTGGCATATCAACTTGTACTACTGTAGTAGGCGTGGGCTTCATATCTATCTGGGCCACAATGATGGATTCACTGTGCTGTTTGTAGTAGCTTACAAGCATTTCTATTTTTCTATTCATTATTAAACCTACTCCTGCATTACCCCTATTTGATTTTGTGTTTATAACCTTGTAGCCACCTGACCAGAAATCTTGTTCCTCCTGCAGGCCAAACTTCACTAACTCCCACTATATCTAACTTTAACCTATCCATTTTCCTTTTTAAATTTCCTAATCTACCTGCCCAATTGAGGGATCTGACATTCCACACTCCGATCCGTAGAACGGCAGTTTTCTTTCTCCTGATAACGACATGGGGGACTATTTTACCTTTGGAATATTTTACCCAAGAGGACGCCATCACCATTTAGCCATACAGTACAGCTGTATGCTCTCGGGAAAAATTACGGCTGTAGTTTCACCTTGCTTTCAGCCGTTCGCAGTACCAGCAGAGCAAGGCTGTTTTGGTTACTGTTACAAGGCCAGATCAGTCAATCATCCAGACTGTTGCCCCTGCAACTACTGAAAAGGCTGCTGCCCCTCTTCAGGAACCTCACGCTTGTCTGGCCTCTCAACAGATACCCCTCCATTGTGGTTGCACCTACAGTATGGCTATTTGTATCTCTGAGGCACACAAGGCTCCCCACCAACGACAAGGTACATGGTTCATGGGGGGGGGGGGGAATTTCATTTACTCTTTATTAAATTGATCGATTAATTAGCCTCTATGGCAGGAAAGTGCCACAACCCCCTGCCACATCCTCTTGGTGGGAAGTTAAAATTCCATAAGGACAATGCTATCTCTACTAACCTAAGAAACTGGAGGGAAAATAGGTCACTTTGGCTACCTCCACTAACCTAAGTCATCTGACAGCCACATCTTGCTAGGGATTGTATGGAAATTTGAATTTTGGTGTTAAAGAAGGGCCACCACTTGGGCTATCTCTACTAACCAAAGAAAAGGCAGGAAAGTGAGGGTACTTGAGCTACGTACACTAACTTAACTCATCCAACCACCACCGCTTCCTAGGAAATTGTGGGAAGAGAACTCGACTGTGCTCAATTTTTCAGTCTTCATTTAAACAATTAAGAGGCAGCACTTCCATCCAGTGTGTTAATCACAAGGCCGGAAGTCCAACTGACCTAGTACACAGCACTGACACCAGAGGGTGCTCTCATTTATTCCATGATGTAATCCAAGATGGTGGTCTGGTGTGGGGGAAAATGGCATGAAACACTGTGTTCGCCAGGAGATCTGTGCCTAGTACACAGTACTACCACCAGAGGGCCCTGTCGTCCCTTCATTATGTAATGCAATATGGCAGTCTGATGGTGGAGAGGAAGAATCTCATAACAGGAACATTTTTATACAAAGTCATCCCTGTTACATCATTCATACATCTGCTGCGAAGTCAGACAGCATAAGCACATGCACTGTAGGTATACTCGCAGTACTAGATATTTACCACGAGGTCGGGTGGGCATCCACCCCCAACGTGTGACAAGAGCATCCTTAGTGGATCGCAACCACTCTCAGAACTGTTCTACGGAGTCGGCCTCATGTCCTCCCTCGGCACAAACACGTTACTGTTTCTGGTCCAGACCTGCTTGCTTGCTTGCTCGCTTTTCTACCACCAGATATACAGAGAAAAATGGCGTACAAAGGCTGAGTCGGGACCCCTCGTACAAAGGCGTCACTGTTTCTGACCCCAACATATTTGCATTCCTCCATCTCCAGACTCTGGGATTACAAGAACATACCTAATTTCGCATGGCTTGCTAGAATATCAAACGATTTTCACGGTAATTCTCTATATCGAGCACACTATAGTAACCTACCGATCGCTCACACGATATAATTCCGAAGATATAAAGCTGGAAGTTATTTCCCTACAAACCAGGTGGATCGTGCAGTAAACCATAGAGTAGCTAGAAACTTACCCCGTCTGTGAAGACCTTTACATGAAAAAACTCGACAAAAGAAAAATGGAGTAAACTGATTTTTCCACTCGCCCGCTTAGTGATCTAAGAATCCAAATGATCCCTATAATTTACAAAGTCAAATAACGCGTTTCTCATGTGTACAGAACCAGCGAATTTGTCTTCCACCTGCTAGTTGCATACACCACAATCGATGTTCTCTCAACTAAATAAAGGCACGAAATGTGAAGAAGCAGACAACTGAACAATTTACATGTGTGGTAATAATGGCCCAGTGCAAACACAAGGTCAAATTGAATCTTCTCAAAATTCCATGAGATCACAAAAGCTGTCCAAAACGTACAAAGTATTAGTTCGCTATTCAGCTGTCTAGAGGACTACCTGGTTGTCATCTACATTCCTACACTCCAACAGGCCCTTCAATTTGGGTAGTTCATACCGTCAATGGGAAACGTGAATAATTCCCGTCACCGGCACTTCATGCAAGTCATGCGTAGGCAGAATCATCCTAGAAAACCAGTCACACATATATTTTGCCATTGTACTTTCAGTTCAATATTACCATTGACGTATCAGCTGAATGACATTCGACAATGAGCGAAGTATAGAAAATACGCCCTTCTGAAGGCGGTGGCTCTGGAAATAGAAATATTGGCACCATTCTTATGACTTGCTATCACAGTACTCCACATCAAATCCAAACTTTCCTTACAACTGGACATAGTCATTTCCTTTGTGCATGTTGTAACACAGACACACACTTTATGCTTGATACTCAAGCCGAACCTATCATGCACCCCCTAATACCAATACAATAGCCAGTTGGTAGTGATAGGAAATGATACTGACGTAAAATAAACGATGGGTGGACATGTCTCATAAATTTTTCTTGTGAGTGCTACCACCATGTCTTACAAAGAGCTAAATGTTTTTTAAAAAAAAGACACAACCACATTACCATAACAAGCAGTCTTGGTTCTACAGGTGTACACAAGTATCCATGTTAAAACCTATACGAGCTTTATAAATCCATGTATGGCATTACCTATGAATGATGTGGTTTTTCCAGACAAATACTGTGACACTAAATACAGGTGGTGACTGCCGGAGTGTATATTATCACACCAGCAGTGTGGTTACACACTGCCAATGGCGCACCCTCCTAATAAAATTACCGAATTTTGAAAACGATTCGATAAGGAGCAATGTATGAAATGGTATCTGCAACCTTCTCATGCTGCCAGTTCTAGATATTTCTCCAGTATTTGTACCGCATTCTGTGTCGATGCCATGTCATAGGGTTGATGATATATCCACTGGGCTATAGGCAATCTTTGATTGAGAAGGATCACAAACAGTAGATGGTATGATAATTGGGGCCATAACAAATGTGTACTAGCTTTTCAGATGTCTAGCGCTGTGCTGTCCGCTAGAAATGCCGTCTGGGATCAGGAGTCCCCCCCCCCCCCCCCCCCATTCAAGCACATACCGGCATTGGATCCTATGGAAAAGTCTTTTAATGATTACAGCCACTAGTGATCCCTATTTCTGGCACTCTCATTTTCGAAATGAGTCATCTTTCTCGAACCTATTTGCTACAGTAGGAGTCCTTCCTCGTTTAAGATAGCCCCTATGCATCCTGCAACTACCCCCTCAGACTCTGCGCTACCATTCCTGCAGCTTTCCACCCATAATCATTCCAATGTAAGTCAGAACTGAGTAGGGGTCAGAGGAAACTATATCTACCCTCTTCAGCAACCCGTGTAGAAACAGGCGAAGCTGAGTTACTGCTACAGAACTGAGTTTTGTCCATTCGACGGAACTGAAGCTTGCTCCTGCAACACTAGATAGTATAAAAGACAGAACGGGAACTGGGGGAAGGACGCGGATTTTGCTACCGCATTCTCCAAAGCACAAGCAGGCTCTGTAGATGCACGTCCCTCAGGGCCCATTCACGTCTATCACCCCAACATCTATCATCATTATTCTATTCCATACACCAGAGAAAAATTACGAACTATTAAAGCTCCACTAACTTTATCTGACAGAGAATTCGATAAGGTTTTTACCGCATCTCTCTCCTCCCATATATAGAAAACGAGTGCCACATGCGTGCTGGCATCGAGCACATACGACAATCCTATTAAATATACAGGTATTGCTCCACTGCACAGACCGCTTTAAAGTTTCATCACCTGTGCTGTAGGAGGATGACTGTATCCCACAGACCAGAGATGCTCCCTGTGACACTGTGGGGTTATTTGAAACATTTCTTTTTTTTCCTTTTGTAACATGTTTTTCCGTCACGACGTCGAGGTCACTATCAGGTTCTAAACTGAGATTATCAATTTCTGATCCATTGCGTCTCCCAGAAAACTTGGTGTTGCATGGTGAAAATCATCTTGTTAATCTGGCTACCATAACACACTACACACACTGGATGATTTAAATAATAGACAGTTTCAACATAAGGAAACTGGAAGAGATTGGCGGCGCTGTGGGGAATTTCCAAACTGAGGTCTGAAAGTGACTGACGATCTCTACATTTAAACTCATCTGTCACAGTGACAGAATAGCTGAATGTTCTGAATTCCGTTTCGACTGATTCCACACATTGCAGTCATGTACACGATCGCTGTTTTGGTGCTATTCATCCACCAAACCTCTATCTCCAACTCAAACAAGCGATGTCAGTCAATCATTATGTGGTAACCAACAGTGCACCAGTAGACGGATGGGGTGAAATAGACATCACCAATGTACTCTAATAATAAGCATTCCAGTTGATTTAGCAATGCTGCGACACACATTCGGGATAACGTTCACATGTGGATCTGCCGCACAATATATATATCCGGACCGATCTGGGCCATCCGCTGATCCACCATGCGTCACATCTAGGATAGGGCTCACACATGGACCAATCACGTGTAACGTCCGAACACGTGCTCTGTTTAGAAGTTTGGTCCACGCCGAATTCGTGCCAGGCCTCACCGACGGACGTAGATACCTGTCTTCAGTGCAGCACTCCGTGAAGAATGGGCTGCTATTCCCCAAGAAACCCTCCAGTACCTGACTGAATGAATACCTGCGAGAGTGGAGGCTATCATCAAGGCTAAGAGTGGGCCAACAATATACTGAGTTCCAGCTTTATCAAGTAAATAAAAGATTGCACTCTAACGTCTTACTCATGCACAACTCGTATGGGAAAAGGAGGAGTTGTTACATATATTAAGGCAGAACACAAGTTCGAAAACGCTGTGCCAATCAGAATTTGTAGTGAATTAATATTGAAAAATAGTTCATTTTTAATTGTAACTATATATAGGTACAAACTGGGCGATTTTTAAACGTTTTTATGGTCCTCCTAAGGGTTTGGCACCTATATCAGCCCTTAGCTAAGACTTACATTACTTCCACTTACGTGTGTGAGGGCGCTTCTGTTTTCCTTTCCATCGGCCTCCCTTGGCCAACTCTTGTCTTTCGACCCGAAAGGTATTTGGTTTCGAGGCATGAAGGTGTCTTTGCTTTCCTTTTCTGTTTATAACGTCGGAGAAGATGGTACGGCGTCGTAGACAGAAGAAGGAAATTTTAGCGTCTGTTCTCAGAGAGGCGGTTACAAGCAAGGTAGCGTTCATATTGAGTGGCCGAAAATAGCTGCACAATCATATGCAATCACATGGCTATATTCTAATGAATGGGACACAACCATATTATTGTCCTTCGTAAACATAGTGTAGCTTTAGTTGTCTAAGAATTCAGAGGCAAAACTTGCCCTCAATCGATTCTCCTGGAGGGGCTTACACTGAGACAAATACAGAAGTATAGGAGGAGGATGAAGAAAGAAAGAAAAGAAGGAGTAGGAACATGGAAGGGACGTTGAGGATTGGAACATGGAATATACTCACACAATTGTACACTGGCAAGCTGGAAAATGCCTAGCAGGAAATAATGAAGAATAGATGGGATGTAATAGGTACATCTCAAATGACATAGAAGAGTAAGGAAGAATTGGCGAGTGGATAGTACGAAATATTTTTCTCAGGCAGCTACAAGACTGGAAACCAGTGGCAATTATGATAGGAAAACAACTGATGAAAAACCTGTTATAAGTGGAGTACATAGGTGAAAGACTGATTACGGTGAGATTAAGACGGGACAAGAGGGATGTCGTATTAATACAAATACATGTACTACTGAGTGAAAACGATGGCGGGGTATTAAAGGACTATTGTGAACAGACTGAAGAAGTACCACATAAAAAAGAAAAAATTGTAATGTGGATCTGAATGCAGTGGCAGGAGAGGAGAACAGTAGGAGGAGTGCTTGGAAGATTTGGATTCGGAAATAGGAATGACAGGGGTGAAGGGCTGGTTAATCTCTCAAGAGAAAATTCTCTTATGATTGGAAACACATTGTTTGAACAATACAGAAAACGAAATATACATCGATAGCTAGGTCAAATGAAAGATACCATAATGCAGATTCGGTGAAAAAGCTACATTAAGAATGCTAGAGCACACACAGATTTGGATCACAGATTGGTGGTGCCAATTTGAAAATAAGATTGAAAATAATAAGGGGACGAAAACAGTGTGAGAAATTTGATCTAGAAAGACTAAAGCAAGAAGGTAAGGATGCTGAGTTAGAAAACACATCTGCTTCGAAATGGGATAGAAGACCCAAGGAAAGAGCGCAAATGAGAAATGGATGAAGATGGAGAGAAGAAACAGAGTAGAAATAGGGAAGGGAAGTTAATGATTGGAACATGAAATGTACTCACACTGTTGTAGGCTACCAAGCTGAAAAATACTAAACAGGAAATGATGAAGAATAGACTAGATGCATGAGGTATTTGCGAAGTCAAACATGGGAGTAAGCAATAACTGGAAAGTGAAGAGTACAAATTGTTTTACTTTGGGAGAAGAGTCACAACTATGGTGTGGCAGTTATGATAGGAAAACAACTGATGAAGAATTGCTGAAACTGGAGTACATGGATAAAACACTGGTGATGATGAGATTAAGAGGTAACAAGACTGATGTCATTTTAATACATACTCATATGCCTACATGTCATCACACTGATGGGAAAGTACAGGACTATTATGCAAATGTTGACAAAATTGTGGTTAAAGAAAAAAAGAAATGCCAAGATCGTCGTAATCGGGGATTTGAACACAGTGGCAGGAGAGGGGAAAGAAGGGAAAGTGACTGGAATATGAGAGGCGGAAGTAAAGAAGAAGTGTATAATGGAGAGTGTAAAATGTTGTACACAAGGAAGGAGAACAGTGGCAGCTATGGTGTGGCAATAATGATAGGGAAACGTCTGATGAAAAATCCTTGGAAGTGGAGTTCGCAGATGAGAGACTAATGATGATGAGATTGTGAGGGGTCCGCTTGTACGTGGAGACCGGTTTTTTAATATAATTCACGAAGAATGACCTGAAACGATTGTCACATGAAGAAGAGATTGTATTTTTCACACCACTGAACCACTCTGTCATAAGTAGGATGTAAGACTTGAAGATAATAGCTAGCTGGGAGAATTTAGTTGTTGGCCTATGGACGCAGCATAATACAGTTTTCATAAAATGAAGTCATGGATGGCTATAAGACCATCAAGAATGGAATTAATACTGTTTGTTAACAACATTGACCACTATCAAATGGTTCAAATGGCTCTGAGCACTATGGGACTCAACTGCTGTGGTCATTAGTCCCCTAGAACTTAGAACTACTTAAACCTAACTAACCTAAGGACATCACACACATCCATGCCCGAGGCAGGATTCGAACCTGCGACCGTAGCAGTCGCACGGCTCCGGACTGCGCGCCTAGAACCGCGAGACCACCGCGGCCGGCCCGACCACTATCATGGGCAATTACAGAAGAGTTATGAATTGATACTGTAACTATTGACCACTGACCATGGAAATTACAGAAGAGTAATGAATTGATACTGTAACTGTTGACCTCCGACCATGGCAATTACAGAAGAGTAATGAACTGATACTGTTACTCAAAGTGAAAGCAACTGGAACAGATTTGTAAGGTAATGAAATTTTGTATATTTAGTTCTAAGTATGTAGCAACGCAGTGTGGATTTAGCTGAATTTTACAATACTGATCCCTGAATGTAGAAGTCAGGTGTTTTCCATCAGGTTTAATGTATAGATTGATTAGGTACACCCGATTTGTAATATTTTGTTTGTTTAGTAATCCTGATACAGAGAAGTTAAATTCTGGAATCTTTTTTGTAAAACAATGTCAGACTTTTTGTCATGTAACAATCCAAGTGCTTTTAACTATGACAGTAAGTGAGAATTGTAGAACAGCTGAGAAGTTCACTCATTCTGAATTTAATATAAAAATGTTTCATTTCAGATTTTGTGAAGGAGAAACTTTGTTTTCAATACAGTTTTCTAAATGAAGCATTTGGTCTTAGGATATCTCCTTATCAGTACCTCTTCCTCTCCTATGTCGCGTTTGTTTGAAACCAATGAATTTTTTTTAAGACAGTCATTTTTCAATCACAGTCAGAGAAATATTCTTCTTATCAGTACCTCTTCCTCTCCTACGTCGCGTTTATTTAAAACCAATGAATAATTTTTAAGAAAATCATTTTTCAATCCGAGTCAGAGAAATATTAATGTGCTAGAGTCAGAAAAGTCTAAATGTTTGTAACAGCTTCAATGCTGGGAGCACTGCACAGCGCTGAGCCAATATCCAATATTTTCACTGAACATTTGCAAGGTTATTCATTTATCAACCAGTCTACCGATATTATTTCTATGATGGTATTTCATGGCTTGCATTGCACTTTGCTGTGCCACGTTTGAATATTTTCTATGCCTCCTGTGGAGAGAACAGTATACCAAGATTACACCTGGTGTGGCTCTAGAGCTGAGGAAACTTTATTTTGTTATCAGCACAAGGAATTTTGTCAGTTTTCTGTACATGGCCTTAGAACTCAGTGCTCCTTAGACTGGGTAAATTTGAGAGGGATTCATTTCATTATAGGCATTGTACACAGATTTTGCAGATTAAGTTGTTCAATTTTTTTGGATTGCAGTAAAACCGATTAGCCACACCATCAGCTTAACAACTCATAATGCAGTAAATTTGCATGACACAAACAAATAAACACAAAATATATATAAAGAACGTTACACTAGGCGACAGCTCTGCCAGTCTTTCACTTTATGAAATCTATAATATTTAAAATAGTCACTCTGTGGCTATAATAGTAGTTTTACTTTTTTATGTGATACTTATAATTGTCTTGCAGAAGTCGTTATTTGCATTACCTGTACATCTCAACTTATGCTTCTTTTAGTTCCACATTCAAGTCTACATACCCATAAAACACAATCTTTTACTTGACAGACTTCCTATGCATATACAAACTCTGCAGGTACATTTTTTCATGTTGCCTCGGTTATTCACCATTTTATTAGGTGCTTATGTGCCCAGTAGAGAGAATCTTTCAGGTCGGTTCTCATACCATAAGTTTCGGCCTTGCACATTTTTCTGTTTCCATATGCATGTTCATGAAAACGACAACTGAAATAGACACCAATTTTTTTGTATGTGTCTAGCAGATTACATCCCTTGCATGGTCTGACCATTGCAAACGTTAATTCAAACATTTTTTTCCTTCATAATAAGAATTTTGTCCTTTGCTGTATAGCCTCTATATACCTTATGTTCATTTATCACTGACGCTATTACGACTTTGCTGATGCCATGTAATGATTTTCTTTTGTGATGCTATCCTACTCCACTTTTCCATTACTGCACACCCTATGCAAGATAGTATTACTACTGGCATTTATGTTTTTGTCTGTTGAATTATTATTACATTTTTGTTACGTTAGTCACTCTTTGCACATTATAATGTTGCCATGTTTCATTTATGCCCAATCTTGTGCTCTAATGTGATATATCTCTTGTACTTGATGATGTCAGTAGTTAACTTCCTTTCTCCTATGTAGACTTTAGTAAGCTTTGTACTCTGTAACACATGTCCCTTGCATATGCTTATCTATTTTCTTTATTTTGCAGAAGAAATGCCCAAACCAGGCATTATGCTCATAAATAGAAGCATATGAAAGCGTGAAATGTATTATATAGAAAGCATGCAATAAGCATCTTATGCAGAATACTAAATGCTATTGACACTTCTCACACTGTTTCCTGGCAGCCCTTTACATATATTTTCCTGTTAGTGCAGTAGGTAAATTAGGCAGATTGCCCATAAGGATTTAGGATTAAGGAAATTTTTCTCTGCCTCTTCTCTTAGATATAAGAGTATTACTAGAATATTTAATGAGTGCACCAACTTTTACAGGATAATGACGGAATTCTGATGTTTAATGAGTGTTCATGCCCTAACTGCACTACAATAATGAGGATTATATTGACATATTGATCATTCTTGTATAATAATATTGTATGATGTTAATATGTCTTTCATGTATGTTGACTTCTTTCTCGGAATACTTGTCTTACCTTGTGCCATATGACCGGAGGTGTTTGTGGGAGAGAGATTGCATGTGCTACTGCCTTCTTATGTTAGCAAGCATGACTGCCTTTCTCTTTCCAGGTTAATAACCACATTTCCCAGTTCCACTATTTCTGCAATACACTTTCATCTTTCCATATTTATCTCATAATTTACTATGATATCTTACATTTACCTAGTCAATAAGCTAAATTGCAGTTAGTACTCCTTTCTTTATGCTTGCATACATCGTAATCATATTTTTCTTTTCTTTGACTCAAGACGAATGACAACTGACTGTTAATCATTTCCTTTAGAGACAAATTGCACTGCCCTTATCAATCTTTCCCATATCTTTCCATACAGCAATGCCCACTGTTAGAGATATAGGTCATTTACTAGACTGAAATTTTTGAAGACCTCAGGGTGCTACACAACCTATAAGTATTGCGTCTTTACAAACAGGATACTATACTTTGATTCTATGGTTCCATTTGTCTGACATGTACTCATCCAGGCCATACAGAGCCATATTTCCATATAATACTGCACATTGTTCTTGTGAAAGCCATATTGAGTTATGTATTTTCATTATGAATCATGCACAGGCCTCTGAATGTCATATGAAGTGATAATTAGAAATATTTTATGACACTTTCTTAGCTTTGATATTTATCCCATGTAAAACTAGGCAACTTGGAGCCCCAAACTTCTGCTAGGTAAGATCAGCATTAATGTGTGTAATAAGGCAATGTGGAGCTTCTGATCGGTATTTTATATTCAGTTGTTTTATATATTAAGATTTGCATGTATTTCATGTAGTAGGCCGCAAGACCAGCCTTTATGCATGTAGAAAGGCAAATTTAAGCCTCTGATAGATATTTTCTATACGATTCTTTTAAAAATTATGATTTGCTTGTATTAAAGATTTAAACATGGCTGCATTGATAGGAACCATTACAAAGTAAAATAAAAGAAATAACGGTCCACAGTCGCAAAAATGACGTCTTTTTGACCTAGTTTTTGGCCTCTACTAAGGATGCCTGCATCAGCAATAAAACATTTAAACTGGTCTATAGCATAAGCGCAAAGACTTGGGAATCATTTTTTAGCTGTAAGCACTTATAATCAGTATAAAAAGAAATGGCATAGTACTACACCTCAAGCATAAAACAAATATCAAGCAATAAAGCTTTACTAACAAAATTTTAAAACAGAAAACATAGAAGGCAAGCCACTATGGGCTGCTGACACATATCGAGCTGCGGTAGCATCAGACTGAGGAACCCACATTAGCAACTGCGGGCATGTGAACATTACACCAAAGGTGCCATTTAGTAGCTGCAAATACATACAGGCTACTCAACATTCAAAATATAGACAGACGAATACTGTGATGAACATTACATGGAGTAAAAAGCAATATTTTATGTTGCAGAAGCAGACATGGTAACAATTTGTCAACATAAGAGCTTAGAAGTATAGTTTAAAGACTGAAAACGCCATTACAGAATTACAAAGGGAGCTGAATGACTCCGTGGGTATTACATGAAATGTGGTTAATACAAAGCATTTAATGAACAAAAAATTATGAATCGACTTAGATAGAAATTTCGGTAACTGCGCGAGGGAACACGAAATCAAATATCAAGTAATGGCTTCATACCGTTGAAGAAGCTTTTATTACGTACTAGTAGCTGCTTATTAAGACTGAGGCCATCAGTTTGAGAGAGGTGTTTAATAATTTCTGATTCTTCGAAAACATCTAATCTACGCCCTTTCTTCTCAGTGTGCAATAGTCACGCCTTAGTCCATAAATTAAAAGATTTAAAATGCAGCCCTGATACCAAGTTGTTTTCACTAGATATCAAAAATCACTATACAAACATTCCAGTACAGGTAACACTTACAATAGTAGAAAAAAATAAACATAATTTCAAAAAAGAACTTTCAGAAGTACAAACCACTGACTTTATGAATCTAATTACAGTCATAGTCAAATACAACTATTCTGAATTTAATGAAAAATTGTATCAGCTATCCGACGATCTCGCTATGGGAAATACGTTAGCTGATATCCTTGCTGCCGTTTTCATTAACTCTCTAGAAGAACAGTTCTTCAACTGTTTTTCAGCTACAGCGCTAGGAACTCTCCCCTATTTCAGATACGTCGATGATATTTTCGTCATCAACAAAGGACCTGTTGATGGCATTGACCGTATTTGCAATCTCTCCAGTGAACTTCACGAGGAAATATCCTTCATCAGAAAACTCGAAAACGAGGCCCGTCAATTGAATTCTCTTGACTAGACGCTTACAGTAGAGAAAAATAATATTCATTGAATGTTTTCCTTAAAGATACATATACCGATCAGATCTTACCTGCATCTTCTATGCACCCACAATATTCATACGAACACTGTTCACAGAGCTACTTGTATTCCTCTCTCGAAAGAAAAATTCGAGGAACAAATTAATTTAATCAGTTAGTAGTTGATAACGAATACGAACCTGCCATAGTGGATAACATCCTTAAAAAGAAAACTGTTAAAAGAGTTACTACACTAGGCACCCTTATCGTTAAGCCCAGCCTGAAGAAGAAGCTTTTTCTATTTATTTCTTACGACTCATCTCCTCTGAAGAAGAAATACAACTGTAATGACTCCTTTTTAAAGAATAATAGTCTGAAACAAAATTTTATTCGTAATTTAAAATCGACCCGTTTCCCTTTGGAAAACTCTGGTGTCTACAAGATTCTTTGCGACACCTGCTGCTGTTACTACATAGGACCAACAGGACGTGACTTTACAGTCAGATAAAAGAACATTTTTTAAGAAAAAATTATACTAGCACCCAAAATTCGTCTTTTGGCGACCATCTTCTGATTACAGGCCACGAGCCTAAAGCTTTTCACGATATCAAAGTTTTGCACACTGAGAAGAAAGGGCATAGAGTAGGTGTTCTCGAAGAATTAGAAACTTTTAAACATCTTTCTCGAAAAGATTCCCTCATTCTTAATGAGCAGCTACAATTACGTAATAAAAGCTTCTTCATTGGTATGAAGCCGTTACTTTATAACGATAACATGGCAATGTAAGTGCTGTTCTATCACTTTAACACATATATAACGATAGTATGTAGATGTAGTAAATGTTCTAGTCCTGTCTAAAGGCCGCTTACAACACTCACGGTTTCTACTCCAGTAATTATGTTTAGTACTTAAGATGTTATTCTAGCGTCGGTAATTGAGGCACTTAAACACAACTACGTCCTTATCAATCGCTAGTGGCCTCAGATGCCACATAATGGTTAAAGCTCGGTCAAATGTGAAGTTATCGTATAGTCTTGGCTGAAGCTTGTCTTTTTCGTCAAACTACATCTTGCGAGTGCTAATAATACTGAAAAACATGGTCGCCGGCCAATATTACGAATCGATTGACGTTATTCAACAAATTCACCAAATTTGGTCTTAACTAAAATTCGGAGTAGGTATTAAAATCTACAGAGGAGAAATAAAAACTTTGAGGTTCACCGATGACAATGTAATTCTATTAGAGAGAGCAAAGGACTTGGAAGAGCGGTTGAACGGAATGGACAGTGCCTTGAAAGGAGGCTATAAGATGAACACGAACAAAAGCAAAACGAGGATAACGGAATGTAGTCGAATTAAGTCGGGTGATGCTGAGGAAAGTAGATTAGGACATGAGACACTTAAAGTAGTAAAGGAGTTTTCCTATATGGGGAGCAAAATAACTGATGATGGTCGAAGTAGAGGTGATATAAAATGTAGACTGGCAATGGCAAGAAATAAGTTTCTGAAGAAGAGAAATTTGTTAACATCTAGTATAGATTTAAGTGTCAGGAAGTCATTTCTGAAAGTATTTGTATGGAAGTGAAATATGGACGATAAATAGTTTGAACAAGAATAGAAGCTTTCGCACTGTGGTGAAGATTAGATAAATAGATCACATAACTATCGCGGAGGTATTGAATAGAATTGGGGAGAAGAGGAGTTTGTGGTACCACTTGACAAGAAGAAGAGACCAGTTGGTAGGACATATTCTGAGGCATCACGGGATTACAAATTTAGCATTGGAGGGCAGTGTGGAGGGTAAAAATCGTAGAAGGAGACCAAGAGATGAATACACCAAGCAGATTCACAACATATATAGTAGTTACCAAGGGGATATTTGATAAGAAGAAGAGACTTCTAGGTGACTGCATGGACACAAAGCTGAGGAAGATACTAGCGAAGTGTTTTATGTGAGTGTGTCATTATACTGAGCTAGGATATGGACACTGAGGAATGAGGATGAAAGAAGATTAGAAGCATTTGAAACGTAAATTTGAAGGATGATGGAAGAGAAAAAAATGAGTAGAAAAAGTGAGAAATGAGGGTGTGTTGAGAAGAGTGGGGGAGGAGAGAGAAATTTTAAACTAAACAGGAGGAGAAAACACAATTGGTTGGAACAGTGGAAAACAAGAGATTGTTTAGTGATGGATCCTGTGGAACCAATGGTGGATCTAAGAAGATGATGAAGAAGAAGACACACAAGATAGAGTATATGAGGGTAGCATATGAGACGACCGCAAAGAGACCTGCGCTAGGCCAGAACACTGATGATGATGATGATGAATCTGGATTCTTTACTATGCTATCTGTCAGACAGAATCAAGCAGTTACTAAACTGTGGTTACTTCAGTATAGATTTTCTAAAGCATTCTGGGATACTAACTGATAATGTTTTCTTTCATGAAACTCAAATCAAGAAAATAACTGATTACCCAAGAACAAATCCTCTCTATGATCATGGTTCACACTTAGTTAGGCTAAATAAGAGAGCACCTGATTTTTATGTCTGAGTCTAAATTAGTTACAATAATTAATGACTACAAGACAAATGTTTTTAAGAATAGTTTACAAGAAAAATCCCATGATGAAATTTATGATTAAATAATTGTTAACATAAAATTTATTCGGTTCCATGATAAAATAAATAACTCAATACAGGAAATTACCCATGTTGAAATTTATGGTGCAATAGTAGTTATTCCCTGATAAAATAAATAACTGATAATAGCTGTCCACATAAGCTAATCAGAAAGGATATTAAACAGCCATATAAAAACACATTTCACTGAATAGGTTAAAGTACCTTGTGTAAGGAAAAAGTAAATATACCCATCTGTGGCGAGGAACAAAGACAGATGCTGCAGTAGTTGCAAACTGCTAAATACTCAAAATTACTAAGAAAAAAGATTAAAAAAGTCAGGAAACATGTACATAATTTCAGAAACCGGTAACTGTGATAACAGACTGAATGCTACATATAACGTAGTGAAATGAGGGACAGGACAACCAGCCATAGATAGGGTAACATCACAACTGAACTGAATGGAAGGGCTGTAAGTGATAAGTGATGACTCACAGGTAACAAATATCTCCAATAATCATATCTTAAATATAGCAGAGACAATAGAGCAAAAACAGTTAAAGTTTAAAATCATAGCAGTCTGTTGAAAAATAAATCATCATATAATTCAGTCATATGAATGTATCACCAGCTTCTCCTTCCAAGATTTAGGAAATTATATATTGCCTCTAAAACTAAATCTCATCTGATTTTGATGGTGTTTCCAACCAAGTGGTAAAGATTTGTTCAAGTATAATAAGTCCTGTCTTACCAGAAACCTGTAATGGATCACAAATTCAAGGCATTTTTCCATAGAGACTGAAATATGATGTTGTTAAACCAATCTTCAAGGAAGGTGATGGGAGAGACGTCAATAATTACCAACCTGTTTCACTGCTGACCGCATTCCCCAAATTTTTAGAGAAGGCGATGTATTCTATAATAGTACCTCATCTGGACAACAATAATATCCTCAGCAAAGTTGCTCAACTCAGTATACCACCTACTCATTCATTCAAATTTACAAAATTTCACAAGAATGAAATAAGGCCTTTGACTGTGAATCACAATATTCTCCTACATAAACTACAGTTTTATGGGATTCATTATCTAGCCAACAAATGGACAACGTTATGTCACACCAAATGAATGCACAAAGTTGTATTTCGAAATTTAAGCAATATTGTCTGGAGACATTATTCTGATGGTTGAGAAATCATGTATGGGACTCCCCAAGAATCAGTCTTTGATCCCCTAGTCTTCATCATATATGAAAATATTCTTCTATCTAATATACATTAAGCCAAATTAATTCCTTTTGCTATGACAATTATATTATAATCAGTCCAAACATACATACAGCAACAGAAGAAGTGGCAAACAGTGTTCTTAAATGTACCATAGACTGGTTTTCTGCGAATGGTCTCAGTTTCAAAGAGACATTATATTCAGTTGTGCATGTGTTGTGGTTGAATATCAATGATAAGCGTAATACATGATGAGGAAATAATAAATCGGGTGGAAACTTCTAAATTTTTTTGTGTCCACTTGATGAGGATCTAAAATGGATAAAGGACTTTTTAAACTCTTAAAACATCTTAGCAGCCACGTTTGCATTTATAATTGTTGGTATTTCAGTCAACTATTACATGTGTAATAATGTTTTAGGGCCACTCATTTTTAATGGAGCAAGTGATCATTGTTCAGAAATGTGCTGCAAACATTATAAGTGGTGCTCACCCATGACCATTTTGTTGCAAGCGATTTGAGGAGGTGGGCTTTCTGACTACTGCTGCACATTGTATTTATATTCTTATCATTATTTTTGTAAATAATCTGGTGCAGTTCAAAAGGAACAATGATGACTTAATTGCAACACCAGAAGGAGAAAGACATTCATTACTCTGAGATAAACGTTTCTTGAGTACAATAAGAGATGCACAATGCTGCAACTAATGTTGTTGATAACCTACTCAGCGCTAGAAAACATCTAAGAGATAGCAAAGTAAAATTAGAAAACAAACTGAAATAGTTTCTTCTTGCAGCTCGGGCTGTTTCATAGAAGAATTTCTACTATTTTAATGTGCAAAAGGAATTATGAACTCACATCTGTATAATTAATAACAATAATGAAAAATGAAAAGCAACTATACATATGCCCATCATGTAGCTATATTTACAAATTAATTTGCTATGTGAAACTTAAATGGACTCATCCAGATCACTATGAGTTACATGCAAATTATCTATGGAACATGAAACAAACTAAGTAACCATCTAAGTAACCAACTCCTCACCACCAATATTCCTGGTATCCCACCCCCCACTGCTGAAGATATCACATATATTTTATTATTAGTGTGCTCCAGAAAATTCCTCTCTTTGAACAGCTACATAACCTCCAACAGCAAGTCTTATCAACTCGATCTGCTTACGTTGTTACCTACTCTCTAAAGCAGTTGCAATTCCTCTTCAGCCATCTTGATATTCTTCTCTGAAATGGTGCCCAACAACACTCCTACCTAACGCACTATGGCACAACTGCAGCTCAAGATCCTAATAAGTGACATCCATTCCCTCTAATTTGCATGCTAGCCCCCAACTTTATCCATTCATTCACCTTTCACTAAACAGTCTGACTACTGCCCAGCATAATTTGCATGTCATCCAACACTGCACACACAAGCACATCATGTATATCACTTACTTCAAGAGTGTGACAGTAACAGGTGTCACCGACTGTATCAGTCTCAAATACTCTGCTTACAAAGCCTTCATTGTACACATTAACCAGATAGCCCCAATACACATTATTCCCATAGCTGTTAACATGAATAGACGCTTCCTTGGCAAACTTGACCAGTGGCGTCTGGTTTCTATCACTCTAAGAGCTGACCAGGTTCCCTTATCCCAGTACATTTGACCTGAAAGCAGTCCCCTCTGACACCATCCTCACCTCAACCAACCACCTAAGATGAATGTCACCAATCCACTTGCAAGTGATTATATTGCCATCCTTTTCTCAATAGCTTACACAACATTCAAAAACACAAGGGCGTACCACTGACCCTCCATCAATGTCACAAAAGTTTACTGCAATACCAAAACCATCTATACCCACATTGAAGGCCACAAAATTACTCTGAAAAACCATCTTGCAGAACTCACATGAGACACCCTTCACTGCCTCTGTCCTCATGACATGTCTCAAGCCACAAGTCGACCAAACACCAAGATAGCAATCCCATGTACTAACTATTCATTTAAACCACCATAGCAGAGTATTACTGCAACTATTAACAGGACATATCTAAATCTACACTTACATGGTGGGGGCCACAAACACTAGAGGAGTACTCAACAATAGGTCACTGTGTTCTTTATGTGGCCTCCTTTATAGATGAGCTACTCTGTAATACGCTTCCAGCAACCTGAAGTCAACCATTCACCTTCCTTAATATCAAACTTACAAGGGCGTTCCATGCTACATTGGTTTGCACAGTTATCCCCATACGTTTAATAGAAATGACTGTGTCAAGTAGGACACAACTAACAGTGCATTCCAGATTTACAGAATAGTTTTCCCTACTTATCTGTATTACCTTGTATTTTTCTCAATTTAGAGCAAGTGAATACATCACACAATTAAGAAGTCATCCTATATCCTCCAACCATTATTCGACGACACTTTCCCATACAGTACAACATCATCAGCGAAAAGTCGCTGCTGACCAACCTATCGGTCGTCGTTTATGCATACAAAGTAATTTGGAACATGTTTTCACATTTGGAGAAACATTAGTTTTCTGAAGTAATTTTTGTAATTTTTGAAAAGCCTGCAGCTCCTAAAGTGAATGGCAACATATAAAAATACATGAAATTTATAGATCTTATAGATTTTTACAGTCATCCATGGAAAATTTCTTCATTATTTTCTTACTATGCAAAGAAGGGCAAGACATTACAGCATCAGTCACTGTTCAAAAGAAGTTCTCTCATGTGTTATAATTCTAATTATTTCTAATTTGTTGCCCATCATCAGTGCAATGCAAAATGATGCTAAATGACTGTTCCTTGTATACTTGGTGGTGAAATCATAATATACTTAGATATCAGTTATCATTCATTGCACACAATATACTTGTAACAAATTTTAATTTTGCTCATAAATTTCTGATCTATTTGGTGGCAAATGTGTTAAATGCATCTAATTGTAAAGATATGAATCTCATGTACACAGTCAGTTCTCAGATTTGCTTAAGCACCAATCACTCCATCGTTAACATAATATGGAAAGATACACAGTTCACGTTGACATAAGAATCTTGGGAAATGACATCTCACTAATCCCTCATACTTGAAATATGATGAATCTGATTCCATCGATTACAGCACATATCAGAGCGAAAACATCTCAGACTATTTAACTACCAGAACATATGTAACTAAATGCAAGGAAAGAACTGTATTTTAATTAATAATGAAGTCACTCTGTATCTTTAAATATGGGAGATACCATAAGGAAGATTTTTAAGAGTTATTGTAACCTATACATACAAAACTAATGTGATTGTACCAGTAAACAGCTTTTACACCTTCATATTCTATTAAGTAATTAGTCATTTTCGTATATTAATGTGCATCATGTTGTAATCTTATTTTATATCAGTTAGGGACAACAAAAGACTTGTATCATAAACTGAATGGAATGGATAGTTTCTTGGAAAAGGTAACAGAATTAAATCTGTTAATAACGAGTACTGCTGCCAATCTGAAAATAGCAGTAATATTATTTCTGAAAATAAGAATTTTATTAACATTGAGTGTGAAATTCATGGTAAGGAGCTCTTTCCTGAAGACATTAGTCACGAATGTTGTCCTCTGTGAAATATCGAAGAAGTGACAAGAATACAATGCAAGTGTAAGGTTGAAGTCCATTTTTTACTACCTTCCATGAGAAACTGAGAAGGTGACAATCCATTTTACCACCTTTCATAGGCTTTTCCTCCACAAGACGATTCGAATAATATGTCACACGCCATACTCTGGGTGTAGGAGACTTAATCTGCAAATCACACGATAATGAAAGTGTACATGGCTGCTTGGAATACGATACCAAATAATCCCTTGCCCCATTCGCGTGTACATATATTTTGTAGCAATTCAGACATGGAACCGAGAGGAGGTGATGAGCTCTGATGCAGTTTTTTCTTTAAAAGACTTTTTTTAGATACTGTGTCACAGGATATGGATGGGTCATAAATATAGCGCCCGCGAGGGACGCAGCAAGGGCCCCTACAGAGCTGTAAAGCTTGTTTCGCCACAGGGAGTCTACAGTGTGTTTACTGACGCAGGTTTCCAAAGGGAGAGGAAACTGTGCGGTTCAGACCAATTGAATGGGCTGTAATTTCGGATGCAAAGAACGGAATACGTAATTAAAACGGCAAGTGGCACTCACATGAGCAGTACATGATCTCTACACATACAAATGAATCTCACAGAACACTCTATAATTGGAGGAACAGTCTAAAGCTTTCGAGTGGAGGGAGATCGCCCTATTTTCGTCATTTATTTATGGAAGTGGAGTTACCAGATATGAGAATTGTCAGTTTTTTTAGTTAATCATATGGGTTGGGGCCCCTCCATCAGCCAGGCCGTTTGCTGGGTGGCGGTCTTTCAATTTGATGGCACTTTCACGACCTGCAGTCGATGAAGATGATAGGATGATGATGAGGACAGCATAACACTAAGTCCCTGAGTGGCGAAAATTCCCTGAGCCGGCCGGGAATTGAACTCGGGCACAGAGGATTGACAATTTGTCACGCTGACCATTCAGCTACCGGGAGCAGACAGCACAATTGACAGTAATGTTTTGAAAGTGGCAGAAATAATTCCTGTAATAGCAGTTTGGTCGACAGACTCCAATTTTGGAGCGTGGCAATGCTGTTCACAGCCAGCAGAGAGGTAGCTCAATACATGCAACTTGCAGACAGGAAAGTACAGTCTCTCTGTCTCTCCAGAATATTGTGTTGATACACAGAGTGCTTTATTCTGTGGTCACTTTGATCACAATGGACTCTAAATAGATCAGCAATAAACAAGCTGAGAGTCTCAAATGTTCTCAAAGTGGAGATGGATGGAAGAGTCATGTCAGTTAATACGTTCTTCCGGGCAACGGCGTCACTGTGCACATCGCCTCACCAACCTGGCTAGTGTACGCAGCCATTGTAGACAGACTGAGGACGAATAGTGTTCTGCTTCACTGAAAAACTCAGTAAGAATATGCGACTGACACTTCAGTCAAGAGTATGCAGTTTAATAGGTTGACAGGCAGTGCAGAGTACATATAGTTATCTAGCCTCCCACACGTTAAATGACACACTGGGAGGCACAGGTAAATTATGCGTTGCTATTGCACAGGATGCACATTACATATAATGTAGTCACAAGGGTGCCTCTTCATCCACTTCCATTTTCAGTCTGGACTACTACACTAAGCCCTCCTTCGTAATGCATTCAGCCAGGCAACAAAGTAATGCTGAATTTCAGTTAGGAATGGTTCTCTAGCTATGTTAACTAATGTTCTTTAAGCATAATATAATTCAGTATACATTTATGTAGAGTTTTCCCCTTTTCTTACTTGTTTGCTTTATCTACAACTATCTGACACTTGTATCAAGACTGACATGTCCTTTTTTAAATTTATTTACCAGTAAACGTTTTGTATGCTGTATCATTTTATAAACAACATGATAACAAAAATAATATAATAACACATGACAGTGGATTGTTTTCATAGAAATAGGCTTCCTACTCTCATTATATTAAAGAACTTGTAGATAAACTCTTTCAGGAACCCACAGATTACCATTCTTCTGATGTCTACCTAATTCCACAATTCGTGCTCCCCACCTGCCAGAGCCCAAACAAAAACACTTCTAGACACACTTATTGCTGTTGTTGCTATTTTTGCGTGGCTAGTAGTGGGGAGAAGACTGTAAGGATCGCTGAAATAGTGAAGAAGCTTTTGAAATGTGGTGCTACAGAAAAATTCTGAAGATTAGGTGGGCAGATTCGATTAAAGAGGAGGCATGGAATCGACTAGGGAAGAAAAGGCATTTGTGGAATAACTTAATTAAGAGGAGGGGTCAGTGATAGCAAACGGTTTGATGCAATGAGGAATTTTGAATCTGTTAATGAAAGAAAGCTTTAGGAGTCACAAGTGCATAAAAGTTGTAGTGAGTTGTAGTAACCTGGTTACTGTAAGCAGTTTCAAATAGGCATGGGTTGCACTAATTATGCAGTGATTGGTAGGCTTACACAGGATACAGTGGTTTTGGAGGGCTCTATGAAACCATTATTCGGACCAGAGTTCACCACAAAGCTGTCTTGTAAATTCAACTCAATTAAATTTCTGTAAACAGTGGTCAAACCCAATAAAAGTCTTATTGTTTAATAATTTCCTCTGTCGCGCCTAGTTTGCGGTTAAATCTGCTTCTTAGACTAAGGTAATGTTCTTCTAACTGACTTGTCAGTCGTGACTGATGTTTGTAGACACGCCAAGCTCTCAAAGGATCTAGATGCGTGTGCTTGTAGATACCTGTTCTTCAATACTTTCAGGCTGATACTGTGTCAGGCATGTCTGGTTGTTATGAAAGGGTAATTACTTTCTTCACCTAAACAGGGTCTTTGGACATTTCGTTATAAAAGTTTGGACGTGTAGAGGGGAGTGAGTTCATAATATTTTGAATGGGATCCCACATCTCGAAACGTACCTTTTCTGTTCTACAACAGTTTCAATTAAGATGCATAACGTGTCAATGTATCCTGATAGATAGAGAAACATTTCAGAGTTTCTTGTCCTGGTTGCAGTGGGGTACATAGGGTGAAATGTAGTCTACTACATCAGACAGTCACCTGATGTGGAGTTGTATGCAAAGCTTAATTTACAAAACTCTTGTAGGGACAGAGTAAGATCTACTAGCACAAGTTCTGGCCTCTGCACTAGAATCTGAAGAGACACCGGGAGGGATGGAGAGTTTGTACAGGAATTTGCTCCAGAGGTAGAATGCCTGTAACAACGTTGGTGGTCGCCACATCAGTCTGTAGTTGTAATGAGTCAGGAGTTTTCTGTACATATAGATGCTTAATTCCTTTTTGTTATGGAATGTGATGTGTGTTAATACAAATACAAGTGTTTCAGTGATAAATGAATATTTCGTTTATGTTTCCTTTCAAACTGTTGCCTAATAATCGTACTGCGTTAGGCCCAATTCAGTTCTTCGAGATGAAGTGGATACTTAAAAATCTGAGTTGAAACCATGGTAGAATAGAAACGGTATGTTTCCAGACATGGGTTCCTATTCGAAATACCATGTACTCACTCCCCTCTACAAGTCATACAAGGCTGTAACGGGAATTTCTGAACACCCTACATATGCAAGTGAAACGAGCAATATATCCTTACACTAGTTATATAATATTTGCTAAACTATCAATTCCATAAAAAGTGTACTTGAGAGTAGTCAACACTGGATAACGCTACTGAAAGAAATGTTAATTTCTTTCTTAATATTCAAATGGTCATTACTGAATTCCAGCTATATTTCGTTGCGCAAATAATAATACATGCCCAACAATGCCATACTTTCTACTAAATGGCAAGGTGTTCTATAGGTTCTAAATGACAGAAACAAACTTAATTCAGTACTACATCACAAATTAAACTTAGCTGGCAACTTACCATCACCTGTTTGTCCCCAGCCGCTGAGCAAGGCAGTTCTTCCTACAAAGGTTTCATTGACCTCGCTGAAGGAAGTTAACATCATCACCTCAATGAAACCTTCAAGACAAAATATTAAATTATTTATACTGACAACATTTTATGTTTGGATTCTCTAAATCTAGAAAGCAGTACTGTCTAACAAAGGACATAGATTGAAATAACACACCTTTGCAATCCTCATGTGAGCTTGACAACAAATCCTGACCAGCCATATTATGAGGTGGTAACACAGGCGGTTACCAGTATAAAAGTGGCACGCCTTGAAAGCAGTTGCCAACTGTTACGCGAGAGTGTCCTTACAAGGAACCATTATTACTAAGTGATGAATATTGGACCATGCTACAACCACCTATGTTCCGTCACCTGTCAGCTCACACTTTCATCTGACATGAGCTTATGTATTCCTTTTTCTCTTTCCTTTCATCGTCTTAGTGGTATAGGGAGATGAATTAAGTCGAAGATAACAATCTATTGATACATAGTCAACTCAGATTTAGGAGACGTCGTTCTCGAGAAATAGAATTAATTCGTTACACAGACGATGTGTTGAGTGCTATCGACAAGGGATTTCAAACTAATGCCGTATTTCTAAACATACAGGCGGCCTTTCACACCCTGCTTCACCCTGCAGCTTGTAATCAAAGTGCGTGCTTATGAAATATCGTCTCAGTTATGCGACTGAATTCGTGATTTCTTGTGTGAGAGGTCACAGTTCATAGTAACTGATGGAAAGTCATTGAGATATCACAAGGTGATTTCTGGCGTTCCCCTAGGTCATGGAGGGGATGTATAAGTTTGTTTCCAGATAATATTGTCGTTTACTGTCTAGTAAAATCAAAAGGTCAAAACAAATTGCAAAACGATTACAGACGATAGCTGTTGTGTGTTGTTCTTGTCTTCAGTCCAACGACTGATTTGATGCTGCTCTCCATGCTATTCCATCCTCTACAAGCTTCTTAACTTCCAAGTACCTACTGCAACCTACATACTTCGGAATCTGCTTAGTTTATTCATGCCTTGGCCTCCCTCCGCGATTTTTACCCTCCACTCTGCCTTCCAATACGAAGTTGGTGTCCTACCAACCGATCCCTTCTTCTAGTCAAGTTGTACCACAAATTCCTCTTCTCCCCAGTTCTATTCAGTACCTCTTCATTAGTTCTGTGAGCTACGCTTTAATACTTGGCATTCTTTCAAAAGCTTCTATTCTTCTCTTGTCTAAACTATTTATAGTCCATGTCTCAATTCCATACATAGTTACATTCAATACACATACTTTCAGAAGGGACTGCCTGAGACTTAAATCTATTGTCTATGTTAACAAATTTCTCTTCTTCAGAAGCTCTTTCCATGTCATTGGCTATCAACCTTTTATTTCCTCTCTACTTCGACCATCATCAGTTACTTACCACCCCAAATAGCAGAACTCATGTACTACTTTACGTATCTCGTTTCCCAATCTAACTCCTTCAGCATCATCTGATTTAATTCGACTACATTCCATTATTCTCGTTTCCCTTTGTTGGTGTGCATCTTATATCCTTCCAAGACACTGTCCATTCTGTTCCCGGTACTTTACTGTCTCTGAGAGACTTACAATGTCATTGGCATCCCTCAAGGTTTTTATTTCTTCTACATGGCCGGCCGTTGTGACCGAGCGGTTCTAGGCGCTTCAAGTCTGGAACCGCGCTGCTGCTATAGTTACAGGTTCGAATCCTGCCTTGGGCATGGATGTGTGTGATATCCTCAAGTTAGTTAGGTTTAAGTACTTGTAAGTGTAGGGGACTGATGACCGCAGATGTTACGTCCCATAGTGCTCAGAGCCATTTGAACCAATTTCTTCTCTGTGGATTTTAATTAATATTTCAAATTTTTGTTTTGTTTCCTTTACTGCTTGCTCAATATGTGGATTAAATAACATCAGGGATAGGCTACAACCCTGTCTCACTCCCTTCCCAACCACTGCTTCCCTTTCATGCTCCTCGGCTCTTACAACTGCCATCTGGTTTCTGTACAAACTGTTAGTAGCCTTTTGCTCCTTGTATTTCACCTCTGCCACCTTCAGAATTTGAAAAGAGTATTCTATTCATTATTGTCAAAGCTTTCTCTAAGTCTACAAATGATAGAAACATAGGTTTCCCTTTCCATAATCTAGCTTTTAAGACAAGTCGTAGGGTCAGTATTGCCTCACGTGTTCCAGCATTTCTATGAAATCCAAAATGATCTTCCCTGAGTTCGGCTTCTACCAGTTTTTCTCTTCATCTGTAAAGAACTAGTGTTAGTATTTTGCAGCTGTGACTTATTAATTTGATAGTTCGGTAATTTTCTCACCTGTTAACAGCTGCTTTCTATGGGATTGGAATTATTATATTCTTCTTGAAGTCTGAGAGTATTTCACCTGTCTCATACATCTTGCTCAGCAGATGATAGAGTTGTGTCATGGCTGGTTCGCACAAGGCTATCTGTAGTTCTAAAGGAATGTTGTCTATTCCCGGGGCTACAATAATGCCTTCACTATGTTGTTCATAGTAGCTTGTGTGCGTGTATTTATAAACAATCCATGACATTCGGCAGTTTAAATGATATGACACGATGAAACAATTTATTTCTTCCTAAAATCGAGGATCTCATTCCTTCCTCCCCTAAAATAAATCGTATTATGTATGTGTTGCTGATGTACTTGATTTTACGCTTATTAAAGACCCATAGGATCTTAGTAAGACTTCTCATCAATTGCATTTTATTCTTATGGTCCATTTTCTTCTGTAAATGGAAAACACGACGTTACTTGATGACAATACACACATTACCAGGTTGAATACATTTTACATACTTATAAGGCGCATCTAGAAAGTAAGTTACCCTAGTGTTTTAAAACAAATACAACACAGTTACATGAAAAACTTTATTGGCAACAGCCATAGCAAATGTTTGAGCTATTTTTCGACACAGTCACCAAAACAATTGAGACATTCGTCATATTGTGATATCAATTTTTGTGTTCCTGTGTTGTAGATGTCTGCTGATTGTTAAGGCAACCAGCATGCAATAGTCGTCTTCAGCTCTTAGTCATTGTGAAAACGCTGGCCAAAGTACAGGAATTTCTTGAGGTTCAAGAAAAGATAGAAGTCGCTGGGAGCAAGATCAGAACTGTATACTGGATGACCAGACAGCTCCCAGCCGAACTTCTGCACAACAGTTGCTGTGCGCCGAGCCATATGTGGCTAAGCAGAACACCCACAGTAAGCATCCCAGTCCTTTTGTTCTGAACAGCACGTCGCAGTTTCCGCATTATTTTTTTTTTGCGGTATTGGTCAGCATTCAGTGTGTTGAATCTGGTCAGAGAGTCTTTGAGCAGAATGCCCTTACTGTCCCAGAAAACCGTGAACATTAGATTCTGCACTAACAGTTGGAATCTCCTCCTGACTGGGAATCTGCAGAGATGCCAGCCAACTGTTGGTTGGTTTCCAGGGCCAAGTTACATACACACATCTCATCACTTGTGGCGGACCTATTAAGGAACTTGTAGCCATCATCATAATACCACTACAGAACACTCAGTGCTGCTCCAAGGTGTTTCATTTTGTAAGTAGTAAGAGAGTACATGCAGTGCACCAGGGGATTATTTAATGATCAAACCCGCACCACCCAACAAAAATAAATATAAAAATTAAATCAGCAAATCATATTTGAAATTGAAAAAGTGGAGAAGTTGCTCAAACTTAGTTTTCGATAATCATTATGATGTTTCTCTTTAGTATACTCAGTAGTAGTAAGTGGGTAGGGTAAGTGCACTAAAGGATTACTCAATGGTTAGACCCAATCAACCCAAAAAAAAATTAAATGTAAAATTTAAATCAATAACGAATAACTCACATAATGAACTCCAAATTGTGACATTCAATATAAGTTTTTAGTTCTCTCCATTCCTCTATATTTTAGTTTAATATTACCATCTTCAAAAATCTAATGTCACAGCTAGTTATTATTTCATTAAAGTTATCTGGCAAAATAATTTTAAATTTATTATCAAGCTCAGTACAAGTTTTCTCCCTGTATCTAGTTTTTAAATATTTACTGTCAATAATGGAACACAATTCATTTACTTCTGGCTCACTAATCTTTTCAAACAAATTTGAATGCTTGCATGGTAAAGCTTCTTCAGTAGAGCATCCATTTATATGGAATAATTCTATGCTTAGAATCAACGTTATTTTTCTTAACACATAGCTATGTAGGCAATTGTATCTTTCGGAATTTTATCATTAAAATGGCAACTAATTTCATTTTAGCCTTCTGTATGGCTAACATATTCATTCTCCTAGATAATTTTCAATAAAACTGAAGGGATTTACAGTGACGTTATCATTCAGTCAAGTGACACTCTTCAAATTTAGGAAACCATCACAATCTTTTAATAAGTATTTAGTGGTTATAGATTCCACATTTCCTGACAAAAACATCGTTTCATCCATTCCTTATTTAGATGTTTGGTAATTTAACTTGATTGAATAAAGAAGAATCAATTAACTGATTATTTTCTGTGTTATTCTGAAACATAACAAAACTGAAATGAGGTATATCAAAGTCTGAGGATTATAATAATTATAAATTTCTTGTTCAAAATTTCTTTTTCCTTCTAATCCAGCTATTTCAGCTGTTTGTGACTCAAAGAAAGAAACTTGAATTTTTATAAATTTTAGCCTTCCTTCTCCTAGCTCTAGTGATTATTCTGGTGCACATTTTGAGACATGAGCACGAATTTCCATGTATTCTGCTATGATTTTACCTTCTTTTGGAAGTGAACCTTCAATATTTCAATTCCAGAATTGTTTCAGCCTGTCTTTGAATAGCATTCTTTGAATAGCATCTCCAGCACGTGAACTCCAAGTAAAAATTACTGTTAACTCCCTTCTCAAGTTACTTCTTTACATCACACGAGGACAGATGAAGAAATGAATGAATGCTACATTCTAGACCAAGTATTGTTTCATTTCATTATTGTGATGTACTTGAACAGCTTTGACACATTGTTATCAATTAAGTTTTATTCAATTTTGCATCATATGATGGAAATGTGGTACCATCAGCTGCAAAACTACTTAAGCTCATGTAAACTGATAATCTCCGATGTTTTAATTAATCTCTATGTCCTTGTTGTGGGGATTGAGATTATTTTTAGCCTTCTCATTCAGTGGGAATGGGTAAACTGATAACTCTCAATTTTGTCCATGATTTAATAAGGATTCAATTTATTAAGTCATTTGTAAAATTACTATTACATAGGCAACATTAAAGTCAATAAAATTATCATTTTCATCAGTTACAGTAATTTGTAAATCTTGAATAGGCTAAAAATATGGAACATTTACAGAATAGTATGGTCTACCAAATGCTGTATATGGTTGATAAGAAATAATATTTGTCTGCATGAGTAAGTGTGCAGGTTGCGTGCACTAGGAGATAATTCAATGAGCAAACATAATGCACCCAAAAAATAAGTATAAAAATTAAAAGAATGAAAATTAAAATAAAAAATTATTCGAGCAATCACCTCTAGATCATAGAATTCGCTATCATTATTTTATTTATCCCAATTCCTTTATACCTTAGTTTAATATTACTTGCTTCAAAAAATTGAAAGTCCCAGTTAGTTTTTAGTTTATTAAACCTGTCTGCCAAAATAATTTTAAATTTACTACCAAGCTCCATACAAATTACTAATACAATTTATTTGTTTACTTCTAGATCACAAATATTCTTCACAAAAATTAGAGTTCATTGTATTATTTAGCTTCTTCAGTAGAATATCCATAGAATAAAAAATATTAATAGTAAAAATTGTCACTCAAATTTCCATGCTGAGCATCAAATCTTAAATTTTTCTTTCTTTATTTCGGAATTTTATCATTAAAAGTAGCAACTAGTTTCATTGCAGTTTTTGTATGGCTAGCATATTCATTCTCCTAGACATACATATAAAAAAGAGGGCAATTTTCAATAAAACTGAAGGAATTTACATTGACATCATCATTCAATTGAGTGACACTCTTAAAATCGGGGGAAAAATCATATGCTCTCAAATAATTATTTGGTGGATCAAGATTGCATAATTCTTGAGGATTCACTTCATTTCTTACTTTTTTCACATAGATATTCTGTAATTTAGCATGACTGAATAAAGAAGAAACCGTTAGGTGATTACTTTTTCTAGTAGTTTGGAAAACAACGAAAATAAGGTATATCTCATACTGCAGAATTATAATTAGTAATATCTAGTTCAAAATTTCTTTTCCCCTCTAATCTGGCCATGTCAACTGTTTGTGATTTAAAGAAATTCTAGTTTGTGCTTTACAATAGGAACACGAATTTTCATATATTTCACTGCATTTTACGTTCTTTTGGTTAGTGTATCTTTTACTTCAATTCCAATGTCATTTTTTTCAGCCCATCTAAAAATAGCATCTCCAGCACATGAACTCTAAGTAAAAATTACTGTTAACTCTCCTTCCCATGCAACTTCTTTATAATTTCTGAAAATCCCAGCAAACAAATCTAGTGGACGAAGCACTTCATTTTTCTTTCTTTTAATCTTACATTATTAAGGACATGACATTCCATTGTTAAATCACTGGCTATAGTCAAAGTTAATCTCACAAAGGCAGATAAAGGAACGAATGGATGTTCCACTCTAGACAAAATATTGTTTCCTTTCTTTATACTGGTGACCTTGAACAACTTTGGCACATAGTTATCAACAAATTTTTATTGGGTTTTGCAACATATGAGGGGTAATCTGTACCATTTTTGCAATAACACTAAAACTCATATAGAATTATGCATGGCTGGGATGAACCAATCCTTTTCCAACATTAATATTAATTTCTTTGTTTCTGTTGGGGAGATTCAGATTATTTTTAGTCTTCTCATTGACTTGGAATGAGTAAAACAGATAACTCCCGTTTTTGTTCATGATTTATTACGAAAAAATTTAGTAAGACATTTTTAAAATTACTGTTACATGATTATCATTAAAGTCAATAAGATTGTCATTGTCATCAGTTCCATAACTGATAATTCTGAATAGGTTCAAAAATTAGAATTATACAGGATAATGTGACTCATGAATTACTGATTCACCAAATGCTGCATTAGAATTAGGGGTGGGACACTGTCCTTAGCCTGCTGCAGCTAGCACTGTCCAACTGATACATGGCTACCAATTGGCAAAACTCAACCAAAACCAATTCAAATAAAATTAAACAATGAAAGACTATGTAGTATTGAACCATTTTTCACTGATGTTAAAGAAAAGAGAAAGAAAGAGAAAACAACTGCTTTAAATTTACTCACTACATTAGTTTTTCCTGTAGTCAAAAAGATTATTGAATATGTAACAAATAAGAAAGAAAGAAAAAGACAACACAACACAAAGCTAGATTTCTTCAATTGCTATTAGCAGCATTACCTTATTTTGCAACAATTGATTCCCTTGCTGGTGGTTCCGCAGCAATTTCAAATGCAGTAATAAACAAGAGAAAAGGAGATACAGAGTTGGAAGAACAGAAAAGACATAATGAAGTAAAGGAAAGGAAAATACACTGGTGATAGAAAAAATTTCAAAGAACAGCTGATTTCTATGCTAATGCATAAGGAATTTCGATATAGAAAAAATTAGTTAAACATTTAAAAAATAAATATTTTGGCAACACTTTTATGATTCCTAGAGTATACAAATCTGGAACAGTTAATTTAGATACATCTGATCATGTTGGTTCTCACTGTTATTATAAGAATAGTGATATATCCACCAATATGACTAGTTAATTGTTTAGGAAAAAATGATCTGTACCACAGTGCTAAGAGAATACAAAATATAAATGAAGTAATTTGTGGTCATTTATGTCTATTTGTGATAAAATTGCTGCCAGATAAATACAAATTTAATGATATTTTGAATATAATAAATAGACATTTTTAAAAATAATGTCAATTACTGAATTAATTTCAAAGTTTAAAGATTTCCAATCAGAAATGAAAAAAGATCCGCAAATAAATAATGTAATTCAACAATTTAAGAAAAAGTTAATGCTATTTTCAAAATTAGTAGAGATTTTATTGGGTTAAAAGTAGAATAATTGTGAATGTTAATGAGCCAATTGATGCAAAGGATGTAATGAATAAACATTATTTACAGAATGAGTTATGAAATGTTACAAATCCTAAATATACAAGTAGTCTAACACAGATGAATAATTATGTCAGTAAAATTAATCTAACTAATTACTTTACAAAAAACCAGAAAAATTCTTTATAGGTTATTTCTCAGAAACAGGTTTAACTCAATGCTAAACTATGTAAGTAACCCTAAAAAAAGTGTATGATAAACAAATCCTTGAATTTACTTTTATGACTGGAGGCATACGAAATATACCCAATTTCGAGTTCAAGTCTATTTACAAAAAAATTGTTGTTGTTGGTCGAAATATAAATAAACTATTATCTTTTAATGACTCGGATACCACACAAAGTCTTTACGATAATCTATGTGAAATGGCTCCTACTCAGTCAATAATAACAAATAGATCAAGCTTTCTCATTATAAGATTAAAAGATTCTGTTAAAACTGTTCCAGTTGATGCAAAGATAATTATATTTGGTGAAATAATTTAAATCTTTTTACATTTTCATTCTATATAAATGAATAATCATGCTCAGTAGTACTGTTTGAAGTATAATAATTCTATTAAAGCACATAATCCTCATAGATTAACAACGAAATATAAATGACAAGGAACTGAAGTTCTTAATACGTATGTACAACTAAAAAGAGTAACTTTGTTAAATAATTTTGTACATGTAGGGGGTCACTAGAACCGATTAATGTTGGTGATCGATTTATTAATGAATTACATAAACAAATGAGAAAATTTTTTAAAAGATGAAGTGTTGTTTCACATGGTATATGTGATTTATGGCAAGCAGATTTAGCTGAATTGGACTCTGGGAAACTCAAATAAATTTCGAAATAAATAAAGGATATAAATATTCATCAACTGTTATAGATGTTTTTTTTTCAAAATTTACTTGGGCAATTCGAGCTACAAATAAAACAGCGAAAAATGTAGCTAATTCTTTCAAAAAAATATTCATTGGTAGAAAACCTAGAAATTTACAAACAGAGAATGGCAAAGAATTTTATAACACAAAATTTCATGAAGTAACGAAAAAATATAACATTAATCATTATTCAGCTTTTAGTGTATTAAAAGCATCTGTTGTTGAACGATTTAAAAGAACATTAAAAGAAAATGTGTGTGGAAAAATGTTCTCTTGAAGGAAATTATAAATGGGTGGAACTAGTTTTTATATCAGTTGACGAATATAACAACACAAATCATACAACTATAAAAATCAAACCAACAGAAGTGAAGGAAAATAATGATATACCCACAACTATTGTGTCTAATGGAAAAGCGTAATTTAAAATAGGTGATATTGTCAGAATTAGTTAACTTAAAGAAATTTGGAAAAAAGTTCTACAGCTAATTCTCAACGGAAATTCTCAGAATTGAGATGTTATTCATTCTAATCCAGTCACATACAAATTGAAAGACATCGAATGATATTTCTATGAACAAGAATTATTGAAAACAAAATATGCAGATGAATATCTTGTTAAAAAGTTTTGGGAAAGAAATGAGGTAATGTTTATGTTAAATGGTTGGGTATTGATAATTCACATAATAGTTGGGTAAATAAAACAAAAGTTATTTTATAAAATATTAATAAATACTCTTATATATGAATTCCTACACTAAGAATGAAAATATTTATACTTTTATTCTTTTTAGCTGTATGTTATTTGATTGAGGAGATCCCTCTATATTCATATATCATTTAAGTTGTGAAATTCTGAATTACTTGTAAATTCTCAAGGAGACAAAATTTGTATTGTTGATGAATACTTTAATAAACAGATTTATATTAATCCAGTCTGATCAAGATTCTCTAAATCATTGATCAATTCTTCTTGTGTATAGTCATTGGAAATATTAAAATAATTGTATTGAGAAACAATCATTAATGTTCTTTCATTCTTTAGTATAAATTTATTAACTTATGATCATATTCAAGTCTCAATGTTTCTTCACAGTCTGTATGTCTATCTATAATTACATATCACTCTTTCAAACATTTCTTCACTCTAACTAAATAATTAGTATATACATATTCATCATCAAATAATATTAAATTTTTATGTCTCAAATTAAAATATTGTGTTGGTGTAACTACATGCAGCTGTATTCTCGTAATTATTTCATTTTCTTCAGTGATTTGTTCTCTTAGGTTTTGAATGGTATGTCTTCTTTCCTTCAGAACACAGGTAGCCATTTCTTTATCAGTAAGACACTGCTGGTCACACTTTAATTCTCTTTATCTTTTAATATTTTTCCCTTAACATTATCATCTAAAGATTTTCTACAGATAGAATATACCAATACGTCACACACATCTTTAGCTTTAAACCATTTCAATCATTTATCAGACAAACTTCTTTACCATCATAAAACTTGTGTTGTTATAAATTCGAATAAATTTTCATAGAAGTGCTTGAGACGACTAAGCCTGCTTCAACTAGCGCTTCTTCACCTGTCGCCATATATTACAAAAAAATTATTACTTTTTTATTTACAGAGGACGATTTTTTTCAGTGGCTGACTCTCTTTAAGATGAATTTTGGTGAAGAAGATTCTATATATCTTTAATCAGTGCTTATTGAGAATGATTATCCAAAGTATTGAAATAATTTCTGTGGCAATTATTTCTTAATGTGTCTTTCATTCAATGATACCAATTTACTGAATTTGATACATAATATAGTTCTTAAAAATTCTTCACAATTTAGGTGTGGTTTTCTGAAAACATCTTTCTATTTTTCACATTTTAAAATTGATCATCGATAATATAATATTCATAATTAAAATCATATCATCATGAAATAACAAAACTAGGTCTCATAATTTCATCATGTAATTGAGGAATAATATCAGGTAAAATGTATTGATTTCTTCATTTCTTGTTTATTACATCAAAAGCCATATCAACACTTTCTCTCAAATTTTCTATTTGGGTTTCATACAATTTATCTATATTCTCTAGTCGTTCTGTACCTTAATTTTTGTATCTATTTGATTTCTATAGGCATGTAACATTTCATTTCTAATCTTGTATTCGCCATGTTCGCGAATTGCTGGTAAATATTCTTGTGTAACCCAGTTTCTGAATGCTTTGCTTCTTGGTTTTGCGATTTAAAAATTAAAAGTTGTAAGCCCCATTCATTAATTAATATTGATGATCTTTCATTACCTCTTAATCTCGAGGTGGCCTTGGTGTATAAATTTTCAAATGTAATTTTATCTTATATATCCCCATGTGGGCTAACTGCATAGTCAGTGTCTTTATATTCTAATACTTCAGCAACAACTTTTGCTTTAAGTCACAGGTTATTATTTTCATCAATAATCACAAATGCTTACTTACCATTATATGCAAGCTTGTTATTAACAAATTCTATGATTGACTCCATGTATAGAGAAAAGAATATATATTACATAAATTAAAATTCTTTAGTGGTCCATTCAAAATTTCATAATAAATATTTTTTTCTTTTCTCATTTATTTCATCAACTATATCATTGGACTGGTCACATTATTTCTAAATGAAATAAGACTGTTGAAGTGAATATTGTACGTTTCTTTGCTTTAATCTGCTGTGTGTACAACAAAATAATTATTAAGCGTATGATCTACTAAATTATAATCTGTGTATTTATATATTTCACCATATATTATTTTACTTTCTTTAGCTCTTCTACTTTTATGACTGGAATATCTTCCTGAAAGATGATTTTTGTACTTTACAGAAACAAAATAATTATTCTTGGCATATTTCTTGGATGTGTCAATGTAAATAAATTGTTCTTTCTTCAGCTCTACTACATCAGAAACTGTATTTCTCAGTTGTAGACATTCTTGGTCTTTTGCGTGTATTTCTATTACCTGTTGTTCAATCATGTTTTACGATTTATCCTTTTCAACAATTGCATTCTACTTCAGATAATCGAGTAATTTTGTTCTAAAGGAATGTAATATTGTACTGCTTTTTTATACTCTTTTGTAACGAGTGTCATTACCAAATTTTTAAAATTTTCAATAGTTCATAAAATACATTTCTTCTGAACAAGATTTTTTGGTCTTAATGTTTTCATTTCGTTTTGAATGTACTCACATTCTAATACTAAAGTACGGTCGTAATTAATTTGTTTCTTTGGTATTTCACTATCTCTAAGAGATTTAAGATAACCTCTTTCTCCAGGTGGGAAACTTTTTCCATCAGGAATTCCATATCGAAAAGTTAAAATATCATTTGTAGTTAACATATTTTTCCCTTTAAACGATGGGTCCCGAATATCTTTAAACTATGTATCTAAATTTAATCTACAATTATTGTTCTGAACAAATTCTAATATATCCATAGTATTGCAAATAAGCCCCCCCCCCTTGAACCATGGACCTTGCCATTCATGGGGAGCCTTGCGTGCCTCAGTGATACAGATAGCTGTACCATAGGTGCAACCACAACAGAGAGGTATCTGTTGAGAGGCCAGACAAATGTGTGGTTCCTGAAAGGGGGCAGCAGCCTTTTCAGTAGTTGCAGGGGCAACAGTCTGGATGACTGACTGATCTGGCCTTGTTACAATAACCAAAACGGCCTTGCTGTGCTGGTACTGCGAAAGGCTGAAAGCAAGGTGAAACTACAGCCATAATTTTTCCCGCGGGCATGCAGCTTTAGAGTATAATTAAATGATGATGGCATCCTCTTGGGTAAAATATTCCGGAGGTAAAATAGTCCCCCATTCGGATCTCCGGGCAGGGCCTACTCAAGAGGAAGTCGTTATCCGAAGAAAGAAAACTGGCGTTCTACGGATCGGAGCGTGGAATGTCAGATCACTTAAGAGGGCAGGTAGGTTAGAAATTTTAAAAAGGGAAATGGATAAGTTAAATTTAGGTATCATGGGAATCAGTGAAGTTCGGTGGCAGGAGGAACAAGACTTTTGGTCAGGTGACTACAGGGTTATAAACACAAAATCAGGGGTAATGGAGGAGTAGAATTAGTAATGAGTAGGAAAATAGGAATGTAGGTAAGCAACTACAAACAGCATAGGGAACGCATTATTGTGGCCAAGATAGATATGAAGCCCACACCTACTACAGTAGTACAAGTTTATATGCCAACTGGCTCTGCAGATGACGAAGAAATTGAAGATATGTATGATGAAATAAAAGAAATTATTCAGATAGTGAAGGGAGACGAAAATTTAATAGTAATGGGTGACTGGAATTCGAGTGTAGGAAAAGGGAGAGAAGGAAACATAGTAGGTGAATATGGATTGGGGCTAAGAAATGAAAGAGAAAGCCGCCTAGTAGAATTTTGCACAGAGCACAAATTAATCATAGCTAACACTTGGTTTAAGAATCATGAAAGAAGGCTGTATACATGGAAGAACCCTGGAGATACTAAAAGGTATCAGATAGATTATATAATGGTAAGACAAAGATTTAGGAACCAGGTTTTAAGGTGTAAGACATTTCCAGGGGCAGATGTGGACTCTGACCACAATCTATTGGTTATGACCTGTAGATTAAAACTGAAGAAACTGCAAAAAGGTGGGAAATTAAGGAGATGGGACCTGGATAAACTGAAAGAACCAGAGGTTGTACAGAGTTTCAGGGAGAGCATAAGGAAACAATTGACAGGAATAGGGGAAAGAAATACAGTAGAAGAAGAATGGGTAGCTCTGAGGGATGAAGTAGTGAAGGCAGCAGAGGATAAAGTAGCTAAAAAGACGAGGGCTGCTAGAAATCCTTTGAGTAACAGAAGAAATATTGAATTTAATTGATGAAAGGAGAAAATATAAAAATGCAGTAAATGAAGCAGGCAAAAAGGAATACAAACGTCTCAAAAATGAGATCGACAAGAAGTGCAAAATGGCTAAGCAGGGATGGCTAGAGGACAAATGTAAGGATGTAGAAGCTTATCTCACTAGGAGTAAGATAGATACTGCCTACAGGAAAATTAAAGAGACCTTTGGAGAGAAGAGAACCACGTGTATGAATATCAAGAGCTCAGATGGCAACCCAGTTCTAAACAAAGAAGGGAAGGCAGAAAGGTGGAAGGAGTATATAGAAGGTTTATACAAGGGCGATGTACTTGAGGACAATATTGTGGAAATGGAAGAAGATGTAGATGAAGACGAAATATGAGTTACGATACTGCGTGAAGAGTTTGACAGAGCACTGAAAGACCTGAGTCGAAACAAGGCCCCCCGGAGTAGACAACATTCCATTAGAACTACTGATGGCCTTGGGAGAGCCAGTCATGACAAAACTCTACCAGTTGGTGAACAAGATGTATGAGACAGGCGAAATACCCTCAGACTTCAAGAAGAATATAATAATTCCAATCCCAAAGAAAACAGGTGTTGACAAGTGCGAAAATTACCGAACTATCAGTTTAATAAGTCACAGCTGCAAAATACTAACACGAATTATGTACAGACGAATGGAAAAACTAGTAGAAGCCGACCTCGGGGAAGATCAGTTTTGGATTCCCTAGAAATGTTGGAACACATGAGGCAATACTGACCCTACGTCTTATCTTAGAAGCTAGATTAAGGAAGGGCATATCTACGTTTCTAGCGTTTGTAGACTTATACAGCTTTTGACAACGTTCACTGGAATACTCTCTTTCAAATTCTAAAGGTGGCAGGGGTAAAATACAGGGAGCGAAAGGCTATTTACAATTTGTACAGAAACCTGATGGCAGTTGTAAAAGTCGAAGGACATGAAAGGGAAGCAGTGGTTGGGAAGGAAGTGAGGTAGGGTTGTAGTCCCTCCCTGATGTTATTCAATCTATATTAAAATCCATGGAGAAGAAATAAAAACTTTGAGGTTTGCCAATGACATCGTAATTCTGCGAAAGACAGCAAAGGACTTGGAAGAGCAATTGAACAGAATGGACAGTGTCTTAAAAGGAGGGTATAAGATGAACATCAACAAAAGCAAAACGAGCATAATGAAATGTAGTCGAATTAAGTTGAGTGATGCTTAGGGAGTTAGTTTAGGAAATGAGACACTTAAAGTGGTAAATGAGTTTTGCTATTTGGGGAGCAAAATAAATGATGATGGTCGAAGTAGAGAGGATACAAAATGTAGACTGGCAATGGCAAGGACAGCATTTCTGAAGAAGAGAAATTTGTTAACATCGAGCATAGACTTAAGTGTCAGGAAGTCGTTTCTGAAAGTATTTGTATGGATTGTAACCATGTATGGAAGTGAAACATGGGCGATAAATAGTTTGGACAAAAAGAGAATAGAAGCTTTCGAAATGTGGTGCTACAGAAGAATGCTGAAGATTAGATGAGTGGATCACATAACTAATGAGGAAGTATTGAATAGGACTGGGGAGAAGTTGGTGGCACAACTTGACCAGAAGAAGGGTTTGGTTGGTAGGACATGTTCTGAGGCATCAAGGGATCACCAATTTAGTATTGGAGGGCAGCGTGGAGGGTAAAAATCGTAGAGGGAGACCAAGAGATGAATACACTAAGCAGATTCAGAAGGATGTAGGTTGCAGTAGGTACTGGGAGATGAAGAAGCTTGCACAGGATAGAGTAGCATGGAGAGCTGCATCAAACCTGTCTCAGGACTGAAGACCACAACAACAACATTGCAAATAACATTAGATGTACTTGAAACCACTTGACCTGGCACTGTATGTGGCACCCTTTATATAGAATAATAGTATATTAGATAAAAGTATTAACAGTAATTTCCTTAAGTGTGTGCACAATTTATTTTTTATAAAAAATGTAATGTACTACAAAATCATAAATAGAATATAAAATACACAGTAGAAATGTTAGTGAAGGTAAAATTAAGAGTGTAAGTATTTTATGTAACAAATATCTAGACCACAGCAACAAAAAAGTGGGTTCATTTATCAAGGATTAATTTTTTATTTAAGTAATGAAAAGTAGTCTTAATAAATGGAAGTCAGGAAATGTGAAGACTGTGAAGTGGAGAAATCAATTGATAACTTTCACTCATATAAACATGTATAGGATAAAAATTCACATATTTGTAAAGAATGTATTAGTAACTACGAAAACAGTAGCTGTAGTAAAGTATTTTTTGTGTGTGGAAACATACTACATCTGATTAATATAAGGAATATATTGAACAAATTTCATGTGAGGAGAATTTTAAAATATTGTTATCCACAGACAATGATGATTGTGATAGTGACCAAAAAACATGTTGGTTCTCAAGAAATTAGAGTTCAGTTATTTTTACCTAATTCCTACATCTACGGAAAACATTTAAGTAAATGTAGGATTTTTCAAATGGAAGATAAGGTAAAAAGATGTACTGTCAGTGAACCATATAAAATTAATGGAAGGTAAAATTTAATTAAGACATCAATTTTTCATTTCTCACTTTTTGAAAACGTTCTCACTTTTTGTAAACGTAATTTTTTATCCATAATAAATGAATCAATTAATTTAATTATTCCATGTAATTTATCTCCACATACAAGAACTCAGGATGATTTGAACGCAAGGTAACTCAAAGATAAAGCAAAAAATCTTAGTATTAGAGTATACAGTAAATTAAAGAAATCAGAGATAATTAATACTATTGGGTTACTAGAGTTTCAATTTTATCCAGAATCTAGTAGAAAAAGACTAGATCAAGATCACAACAAGTACCTAATATAAATTATTTCTTCAAATTTGGTGAGGATATTGAAAAAAATCGACAACATAGAGAAGAAAAAATAATGAGACTACATCAAATTTATCCACTCAGTACCAATCTATATGACCAAGAAAAAGAGGCTGAGCCATCTGAAAAGCATATATTTGAGATTAAAGAAATAAGATTGACATTTAATGAAAAATTCCAAGCTTTCATCTGATGAGTATAAAATTATCTTTAATGATGCTTATATTGCTAAACTCGGTACTGTTCTTCAGAAAAATGATTATATAACGAACAGCTCTCAATTCTATGGCTGAAGTAGCAAAAAAGAACTAATCATAGAAAATGAGATAGGTTGAATATAACCTCCAAAAATGTTTTATCCAGTGGCTGCAGTGTGTAAAGCATCTAAGAATACTTGAGAATCTGTTCAAGTTTTCTGCAATAAAATCAGAGATATATTAATATCTGATGAGAGTAATTACATATCAGATGCCTCATATAATACGCAAATGATTGCGATTCCTATAGGATGAAAATGTAAACATAATAATAAATTTAGCTGATACTAAAAAGACTAAAGATGTATTACTAGAATTAATATTAATGACGATCTGTGTTGTTCTTGAGCAATAATAGTGACATTAACATATCATATAAAAACAAGATTAGAGAAGGAGATAAACAGAGGCTACAAAAAGAGTTAAGTGCAATATCATGTAGTGAGTTGGTTGAATGTAACGAAGAAGGCTTTGCTTTAGATGAGATTAAAAATCTTGAAGAATTGTTGGGCATTGAAATAAATGTTGTATGTGTTAAGAATTTCAGTTCAGTTATCTATAATGGTCCTGATAAAAAAATAAAAATATATGTGAATAAAGATCAATCCATTCTTATGTAATCAGCAGTGTGAATGCTTTCTTAGGATCATCATATTTATGTGATAAATGTGACAAACCAAATAAAAACAAAGATAATTAAAAAAGTAAAATAGACTCTAAAATCTGTATACTACACAATTGTTCAAAACTGTGGAAAACTAGATATATTCTGAAAACTGCAATCTGTACTGTTGTAATGAAGAACGCTTAAGAAATCACAAGAATTTTTGTGAAACAGCTTCAATATGTGAAGGATTTAAAAAGATCTGTTTGAAACTAAACCACAAAACTTCAGCTTTGAACTTTGCAGAAACTGTAATCAAGTAGGGAAAATTGAAAATCATAATTCTTACATATAATATATATTGCAAAAGTGTATTTCTGAAAGAAAATTTGATGACGGTTTTATAGTCCGAGGTTGTCCAGTGATGATGATGTTTGGTATGTGTGGTGTTCAACTGCATGGTCGCCAGCGCCAATAGAAAGTCCCAGTTTGTTCACAGTCCAATTTTCTTCACAGTCCAATCTAAGTACTGTCACTCATGATGAGGATGATGATAAAATGAGGAGGACATCACAAACACCCAGTCCCCAGGCAGAGAAAATCTCCAACCCAGCTGGGAATCGAACCTGGGACCCTGTGATCCAGAGGTAGGAATGCTTGCCTCTAGACCATGAGCTGCGGAAAAGGTTGCCCAAATTATAATAAAAATGGTTGTTATATTAATGGAGTATTCAATGATTTTTATGTTTACCAATGCTGTGAATGTGGAAAGATGGTTGGTGATATACAGTTTGAGTGTTATGAAGATGGATCCCTTAAGACAGCGAATTCCACCAACACAGAGAGATATGTTTGGTTTGATTTTAAAGCTTAATGAGAAACTGGTATACATATTATGAATCTCATAATTGTTCACATATTTTCAAGGAGATAGTGTTTACAAATTTGAGACAAATGATGAGTTTTGTAGTTGCACAATATGTGAAAAAAAAACAAGCATTACACATTCATAGCTCACTATGCTAAAGGATGCAATTCACTATTCATTTTCACGTACAGTAATGAAAAGACAATAAAACAATATATTGTCTAACAGGAAGTAACTTAATGTTATTGGGGATCAAAGGGTTCGGTCTACAAACTATAGATATCACTAATATTATACAAGTTTTACTTAGTAGTTTTCAAACATGTGATTTCAAAGAATTCAAGAAAAGATATTTTCCACATCTATTCAACAGGCAAGAAAATGAAAATTACATTGGACCAGTTCTGGATACTCGATATGATTATGTTTCACTATGAAACTGAAAGCTAGAAAAGCACCTCTCAAGTGGCTTAGCTCCAGAATTAAAGAAAATTATATGTTACATATGAAGAAAGAAATTAATGAGTACAGTAATTATATGTTGCAATATTAAGAAGAGGTTATTTGTAATGAAGAAAACAATTTCTAGAGATAGCTAATATATGTTTGCATGTCTATTTACAGGTTTGAATATTAATGTGACAATACTAATGCTGTATAATATACAGAACAGAAAGAAAACTATAGTAAAGAATCCATATGAAGGTTGAACAGTTTAAACAATAATAATATCTGTCATGCTTTTAGTGGTGGAGAAGTAAGATTAGCTGGAGCAAAAGTAGTTGGATCTGATAGAGAAAGTATTACTGTTTATCCATATCATGGTTTTTATGGCACGATTGTAAATTTTTTTTAAAAGTGAGATGATTAACAATAAATATAAAGAAAAATGGATGAAGTGACTTCTGAAATTTTCCCAGCGTATTTGTTCTTCTAATAATTTCCGGGTATGCAGCCGGATCCCGTCGACATTCTGCCACGATATTTCGGCCCAGAGACGTCCGGCCATCATCAGGTGAGTACACAACTACTGAAGAGCCCAAGTGCAGTCGCGTTATTTATGCCGATTCTCGGCATAGCAGAGTTGTACGTGCTGCCCTCGGTGGTGAAAGTAAAAGATCATCTAGTCACTGAGTATCGAATGACGCTTTCTGTTCCGCTGTGAATGTATAATTTTAATAACAGGATTCCAATTTTTATCCAGTTGAAAGCCGTTGTCAAGATTTATAAGATTATCGGCAAGACGTATTTCCACTGATTCCTTGATTACGGAATCCTAAAATCCGGAAACCGGAGCTAAAATTTTTGTTCCATTGTATTCCATTGAATGTCCCAATGAAATACAGTGCTCTGCTACTGCCGATTTGAACGGTTGTCGCAGACGGGTGTATCTTTCATGTTCTGTACATCGTTCATGGACAGTTCTTGTCGTCTGGCCAATATATGCAGAGCGACATTCTCAGGGAATTTTGTAGACGCCTGCTTTCTTCAGTTGTAAATCGTCTTTAACGGATCCAATCAGGGCCCGGTTCTTTGCTGGTGGACGGAAGATAACCTTGATTTTATTCTTCTTCAGTAATCGGCCTATTTTCGACGACACATTCCCGGCGTATGGAAGAAACGCAGTTGATTTAAAGTCGTCATCAGCGTCCTCAGTGCGCTGCTTCTTGTTATGACAGTTGCGCATGGCTTTTCTTATTTGGCGTGAAGTGTAGCCATTCTCTTTAAAAACCTTCTCCAAGTGTTCTAATTCTGCGTGGAGGTTTTCATCGTCCGATATTACATGCGCTCGATTTATTAAGGTACTGAGAACACCGGCTGTTTGTGCTGGGTGGTGGCAGCTTGACGCCTGGAGATACAGATCTGTGTGAGTCGGTATCCTGTACACAGAATGTCCTAATGATCCATCATTTTTACGGCATACTAGCACGTCTAGAAATGGTAAAGTGCCATCTTTTTCAATCTCCATCGTGAATTTGATGTTCTCATGTAAAGAGTTTAAATGATGAAGGAATTTCTCCAGTTCCTGTCTGCCATGAGGCCATACAACAAAAGTATCATCTACGTACCGCCAGAAGACCGTAGGCTTTAAGACAGCAGACTCAAGTGCTTTCTCCTCAAAGTCCTCCATAAAGAGATTAGCTACCACAGGGGACAAAGGGCTCCCCATGGCGACGCCGTCTGTTTGTTCAAAGAATTCGTCATTGAATAAAAAGTACGTTGAGGAGAGTATATGTTCAAACAAGGCCGTCATTTCTGCACTGAATAAGTTACCAATAAGATGTAACGATTCCATTAAAGGCACTTTGGTAAATAGTGAGACCACATCAAAGCTGACTAATAAATCCGAGCTGCTAAGCTTAACTTCCTTCAAGCGACTGACAAAATCCGCGACTGGAGGGGTCCGTTGAAGCCGAGTCTGGCGGGCGCGGACCACAGATGGAATACTCGACGCGGCGCGGACCGATTAGGGAACGCCCAGCTCCTCCCAGGCATAAATACTGGACTCGATCGACTCAAGGACCAGTCTCAGGTAGCACCTGAAGAAGACAGCGAGGCACGGTGTTGAAATATCGTGCGAGAAATACGCGAACATCCGGCTAGATTCCCGAATATCCAAGATGTCAACAGATCGCCGGAAAAGCATGAAGAATTACATGATGAAAGTAGTTGTTTTGGTACTTGGACGACTGATGAAGTAAAAATTTCTGTAGAAAAGGGATATAAAATTCTACATGTTCATGAAGAGTGAGATTTTAGAAATAAAGGCAAAATCTTGTTAAAAATTTATGTGAAAGATTTTATGAAAATAATATTAGAACCCAGTCCATATGATTATGAAGCTGTTGAAGACTATGTGAAAACAGTTTAAGAGAATTGAGATACTGTCGAAGATCCTGGAAAATCCAGGAAAACGAGCTGTTGCTAAGATATGTCTTAATTCATTATGGGGGAAATTTGGGCAAAAGAAAAAATGAGTCAGTCTACATATGTAATAAATTTATAGCTATTTTACGAGATACTATTGGATGTTTGAGTGGATAATAGACATCAATTTTATTAATGTCAATATAGTTCAGATGAAGTTCAATTTCAAGGATTATTATAAGTAAAATACTACAGCTAAAAATATTTTTATAGCTGCCTTCACTACATCAAATGCTTGGCTTAGATTGTACAATATGTTACATAAACTATGAGCATCTGTTACATATTTTGATACAGATAGTGTAGCATATATTGATTTGGTGAAAGTTCTCTGGAAGCATATTGTATGTTAGGCGAATGGACTGATAAATTAGAAAACAACTGGATTACAGACTGGGTTTCAACTAGCCAAGAAAGTTATTATTATGACAAAATGATGAAAAACAGAGATGAAGGTAAAGGGATCCACATTAAATTATAAGAGTATTCAAAATCTGAATGGAAAAATCTGTGATCAGATTATTTGAGAGAAAGGTGAAGAAAAAGATAATACGGCAATAAAGTCAGATCATTGGAGATGTTTATACCAAAAATTTAGTCAATGTACAGGCAAAAAAGCATTCTTATTTCAATATGTTAAAAGAGTTGTTCTAGATAGTTCTGATACAGTGCAATATGGAAATTAAAATATGTTTATTTTATTGATAAATATTAATAAGATTAAAATATTTCTTCTATTACATGAGTAGCATCCTATAAATTTTTAAACTTATTTTTATAGATTTACTTTTTGTATTTAGTTTTATGAGTGGGTTGTGTTTGGCCATTGAATTATAAGGGTGAGTCAAATGAAATCCATAAATATTTTTTAAAAATATTATTTATTGTGCAGAAGTGGTACAAAGCTGTATTGCTTTTCAACATACTCTCCCCTACGCTCAGTGCAAGTCCCCCAGCGCTTACAAAGTGCATAAATTCCCTTAGAAAAAATTCCCTTGATCATTAAACATCCTAGAGCACTGAATGTACCCTCATACTACTTTTGTACTCGCGTGTCAGGTTTTTTGGCACCGAACTGCCACACAATTTATTCAACAGCAAGTGCATAGTATCAGTTCTGTGCATCAAGGATCGCAAAACCTGCGGAAACTGGCTGTTGAGCTCAGTAATCGTTAAGCAACGGTTCTCCAGGATATTCTGCCACACCACTTGAACCAGGTGATCACTGATGAAGAACTGTTACCCACTGTCCTCTTCATCATGGATATATTGACTACGGTACCTTTCAGAAAAAAAAAACCTTCACCAGCGATGCATCATCTGCTCATGCTGTTCTGCCCACAGACCTGACAAAGGTGACAATGAATTTCGATAGGCGCTAAGTTTTGTGCGCTAAACAACAAGGAACAGTATCACTGCCCGAACCTCGAAGATGTATGTAGAGCAAACAGGAATGGCATTTCGGGGCACTGCAGCCACGGTACTGGCAACAGGCGGGACCTCTCCAGCCATAATTCGTGTGGCACATGATAGAGCTCTAGCGAATGCGCACTTTTCCCAGCTACATACACCTACATTGAAGGAAAGATCATGGATAAAGTTACTTTCTGGACTCGGCTTATAGATTCTGTTGCAACAGCATATTGCTAACACATTTTTAGAATATTGTGGCATCATAGCTGAGGTGAAGTAAATAATTTGACACCTACAAAGATTTGCTTGTACTGAACCTCAACTAGATCCCAATAATTCTGGGCAACTGTTGTTAACGATTGTATTTTTCTAGCAATACTTTATCTTCATTCTCCCCTCCTCCACCTGACTCATACTTCAGATTTCACAATCATTATGAGACATGTTTTGAAAATAATTTTTATTTAAACATAACACATTGCATTTTTTGCACAGTCTGAATACCCTTTACGCATTTAGATATTGCTGCAACATACTAAAAGCAGTTTAGGCGTTTAGATACTGCTGCAACATAATCATTATATTTTCTGATGCATTTAAAAATATTGTGACATCATAGATGAGGCAAAGTAATTAATTTGAGATCCATCTAGTTCTAAAGAAAACTGATGCAAATATTCTACTTTTGCTTATCAGCGAGTTTTTCAGACTTTTGGAATATTGTGATCTCATAGTAGTGCTGAATAATTAACATCCACAAGACTCTGTTGCATCCTAAAAGATGTGTGGTACATAGATATGACTACTCTGCACAGACAACAGTTTTTAATAGTAAGAACACCTCATGGTACAGGCAGTGAACTTTTGTCGCATTTCAACAGTGGACCATCTATTTGTGACAGGAAGCAGCTGGGATGTGAAAGAAGAGTTGATTTCATTTCGCAATTTAAGTGTATACAGAATACTATTTGAAGTAAAACTGTTCGACCACGACATATCTGTGTTACAGGCAAACATCGTTTTTAACGATTTGCATAGTATATGTTACATATCGGTTCCAGTATTGCATGGTGAATGATATATGATATATAGCTTCGAATAGAAATTGCCAATATGATAGGAGGGCCAGTCTGTAGACTTATTTTTGGAAGCCAGTAATGTAAACATAGTTGACAAAATTTTCGATATTTCAGGCAATTTAAATACTTAAACGTATTTATCATATTATAGTTGGGATACTGCTGAGAACAGGATAGATGGAGTTACATTGTAATGGTAATTTTGGCTCTGATTGGAGGAGGCGAGAGACATGTATAATGCAGTTTTTCATAAATAACTCTGTTCGTTTGGCTAGTTTCGGCCACAGACCAGGTGGGACACTACTGTGTAGTTTGCTCTTTTCATTTTAATGGTGACGAAAATTCTGGGATATGATAGAAGGAGATTAGAGACATGTAGTATGTTATGTAGTCTGTCATCAAACAATTCAATGTAAATTTTATGGACAAGGTGTGATTTCTGTGCATTATTTTAATATTCTACTTTAATTGGTTGGAAAAAGGAAAGTGGCAAGTATAAAGTACACAATTGGCCTGTACATAAATTATGTCAGATGGCACCGGACATGGTTTTTAAATTCCCACTAACTTTATTGCACTATTTCTGCAACCTTGTATTTTTGTTTTTCTCCTGCATATTTAATACTGCGCTACAACTACATCTACATCTATACTCTGCAGACCACAATGAGGCGCATGGTAGAGGGTTTTTCTCATTGTTCCAGTTATTACGGTCTGTTCGTGTTCCACATATGGAGAGCAGGAAGAATGATTGGTTGATTGCAACTGTGTGGGCATTAATTATTCTAATACTCTCCTCACAATTCCTATGTGAGCAAAACGTAGGGGGTTGTAGTATGTACGCAGAGTAATAATTTAAAGCCAGTTCTTGAATCTTCATTAGTAGACATTCTCAGGACAGTCTATCTCCAAGAGTATTCCAGTTCATTTCCTACAGTATATCTGTGAGACTCTCCAAAAGGTTAAACAAACCTGTGACCATTTGTGTTCCCGTTCTCCGTACACGTTCAATATCCCATGTTAGCCCTATATGGAACAGGTTCTGTATTCTTGAGCAATATTCTAGAACCAGTCGCATGAGTAACTGCTTGTACTTCCCCGCATTGTACCAATAAACCTAAATCTACCACTTGCTTTATCCATGACTGAACCTATGTCATCATTCCATTTCATATCCCTATGAAGTGTTACATCCAGGTATTTATCTAGGTTGGCCTATTCTAATAGTGACTCGCTGATGTTATAGTCGTTGGCTACTACATTTTTCGTTTTATGAAGTGAACACTTTACGATTCTAAACATTTAAAGCACATCGCCAATCTGTACCACTTTGACACCTTATCAAGATCTCACTGAATATTTACGCAGCTTCTTTTAATCATTATTTCATTATGCACGGAAGCACCTTGGAAACTGGTATAAGCATGCGTATTCAAATACAGAGATATGCAAATTGGCAGAATACGGCTCTGCCGTCGAAAATTCCTATTTAATACAATAAGTATTTGGCGCAGTTATACGGTCGGTTACTGCTTCTACAATGGCAGATTATCAAGATTTAATTGAGTTTGAAACTGGTGTTATAGTCAGCGCATGAGTGATGGGACACAGTGTCTTCGAGGTAGCGATGAAGTGGGGAATTTCCCGTAAGAACATTTCACGAGTTTTCGGTGAATATCAGGAATGCGGTATAACATCATATCTCCTACATCGTTACGGCCGAAAAAAGATCCTGCAAGAACGGTAACAACGACGTCTCAAGAGAATCGTTCAACGTGACAGAAGTGCAACCCTTCCACAAATTGCTGCAAATTTCAATGCTTCAACAAGTGTCAGTGTGTAAACCATTCAACGAAACATCATCGATGTGTGCTTTTGGAGCCAAAGGCCCACTTGTGTACCCTGGATGACTACACAACACAAAACTTTACACCTTGCTTAAAACTGTCAACACCGCCATTGGACTGTTATGACTGGAAACGAGTTGCCTGGTCGTTTCAAACTGTATCGAGTAGATTGATGCGTACGGGTATGCAGACAACCTCATGAATCCCTGGACCCTGCATGTCAGCTGGGGATTGTTCAAGCTATGTAATGGTGTGGGGCGTGTGCAGTTGGAGTGATATCGGACCCCAGATACGTCTAGATACAACTCCGACACTCTGATGGGTGACATGTACATAAGCATCCAGTCTGATCACTTACATCCATTCATGTCCATTGTGCATTCCAACAGACTTGGGCAATTCCAGCAGGACAATGCGACACCATACACGTCCAGAATAGCTACAGCGTGGCTCCAAGAACACGCTTCTGAGTGTAAATACTTCCACTGGCTACCAAACTCCCCAGGCATGAACATTATTGAGCATATCTGAGATGCCGTGCAACATGCTGTTCAGAAGATATGTCCAACCCCTCGTAATCTTAAGGATTTATGTACAGCTCTGCAGGATTCATCATGTCAGTGCCCTCGAGCACTAACTCAGACAGTATTCGAGTCCCTGTCATGTCATATTGTGGCACTTCTGTGTGATCATGGGGGCCCTACACGATATTAGGCAGGTGTACCAGTTTTTTTGGGTCTTCAGTGTTGATAACTGCATCAACTTTAAAAAGAATGATTTTACTGTTGATATAGTCTGCGAGATCATTAGTGTACAACATGAAACGGAAGGGTTCCAACACACTTCCCTTGTCACTCCCAAAGTTGCTTCTACATCTGACAGTGAGTCTCCATCCAAGATAACAAGTTGTGTCCTCCCCACCACAAAGTCTCAACGCAGTCATAAATTTCACATGATGCAGCATATGATCTCTCTTTTGGCAATAAGGGTAGGTGTGGTACTGAGTCAAACGAATGTCGGAAATCAAGAAATACAGTATCTACCTGATTGCCTTCATACAAAGCTTTTAGTATGTCACGCGAGGGAAGCTCGAGTTGGCTTTCACATTGTTTCTGAAGTCCATGCTGGTTGGCAACGAGGAGGTCATTCTGTTCAAGGTATCTCCTTACGTTTAAGTTCAGAATATGTTCTAGGATTCTACAACAAATCTATGTCAATGACACTGGACGGTAGTTTTGTCGATCACTTCTACTACCCTCCTTTTAGACAAGTGCGACCTGTGCCTCTTTTTGTGAACGGGGCATGGTTTTTTGTTCAACGGATCTGTGATAGGTTATAGTCAGATGAGGGGCCAACTTAAGTGCAAATTCAGTGTAGAATCTGACAGGGATTTCATCTAGCCCTGGAGCTTTGTTCCACTTTAACTTTTTCAGCAGTTTCTCAACACCACTGACGCTAATACTTATTTCATTCATCATCTCAGTGGTACAAGGATTAAACTGGGGAAACTCTTCTGAGTTTTCCTTTGTAGAAGAACTCTTTGAAACGAAGTTAAACATTTCAGATTTTGCTTTGCTACCTTCAATTTCAGTTCCTTCTCATTCGCTAGGGACTTGACACTAAGTTTGATGTCATGGACAGCCTTTACATATGACCAGAATTTCCTTGCGTTCTGTGGAAGAGCACTTGACAATATTGTGACAGCGTAGTCACTGTAGGCATCACACGTAGCTCTCTTGACAACCATATGTATTTCACTGAGTATCTCTCGATCTATAGCTCTACACTTTGTTTTACACCCATTACGCAGTAATTTCTATTTTTTTAAAAATTCCTTTACAGTGATTGTATACCAGAGAACGTTCTACTGTTTACTCGTATACCCAGTGCATGTTCCACTATTCGTTTAAATTGTAGCCTGAGTTCCTCTGCATGTTCATGCCTGTGCTGAAAGTTTGAAGTTCCTGATTGAGATACGACATTACTGATTTTTAATGTAGTTTATGGAACATGTATATCTTACTACATGTTTTAGTTGTCCTTTGTACCTTGGTAATTACTGTTACCACAACTGTGCCATGGTTACTGATACCAGTTCCGATGTGTACATGCTCAAAGCGGTCATTATTTGTTGCCATTTGATCCAATATATTTCGATCATGAATGAGGCTACTAACTATCTGTTCTAGGCAGATTTCAGAGAAGGCATTTGGTAATCGCGCCCACAACTAACAGAATTGTCATTTTGCAAATTAATTGTTGGATAATTAAAGTCTCTGCAGCTGATGACAGTGTGACTGACGAATTTATGTGCAAGTGAACTGAGGTTTCCTTTAATGTTTTCGGTTATATCAGGAGATGAATCTGGTGGGTGATAGAAAAATCCAATTATCACTTTATGCCCACACTTGACAATGAGTGTTCTCCAAACAATCTCACTTGCAGCTCCAATTTTTACCTCAGTGGATATGAGTTTGTTGTCTACTGCAACAAATACACCACACATTTACCTATCCTTACACACTTAAATTTTCCCCAAAACTCTCACTGCTATAAATTTGAAGTTTCAAACAGCTTTCTGTACCTAGTATTATGAGAGCTTTACTTCTTTTCATGGGCACTAGAAGCTCTGGTTCATTGTTGCGAATGCTTCATCAGTTTACCATTAGTATTTTAATACTCTCACTTGTGGGTGGCATTGCTTTGGATTTTACACTGATATTTATCTGTTTCCTAAAGCTGTCATTATCTGAATTGGATGGAGAGTCGCCTAATCTCAACAGCCCTGTCTGCAGGTCATACATAGTCAGCTACCTGAGTAGCAGACTCTGATGTGTTGTGCATATGAGACCCTTTTAGAGGGACCCTACAGTTCTGAACCAAATCGTGCAAGTCAAGGAAGTATCAGCCGAGCTTTTCACACAACTGTAGAAGTCTCTGGTTCAGTCCTTCCACTCTGCTCACTACCAAAGTGCCGCGATCAGTTCTGCAGACATTGCTGCAAATTGTGAGCTTCACTTAAAGTCCAGACACAAGGTTGGTCTTCTCAACCTTGTCTGTCATTCGCTGGAATTACCCAAGAATTTATTGTAATGTGTGCCAAAGTCTGCATTTGGTTATACCCTGTTCCGTCAATAGCTGCTGGAATTACCTTTTCAACGTGTTGAATGAGGCCAAGAGGCATTCAGACTGAGTGCATCTGGCATCCTTTCCTGTATGTTCGAGCTGCCGACAGTTAAAAGACCCTACCCTTATGTGTCTGCCCTTTCCTGACACTGAACGAAAACAGATTTCCCCCAAACAGTTGAAGTGTGTCCCACTGACTACGATTCGTTGGAGATTAGGAAGGGTCATGAGTTCCCACTGATAAAGGTGGTGTCATTGTTGATGTCAGTAGTTCAAGATCATCAGTAATGAAATAAGGCCAACAATCGATTTCCACGTCAAGTAGGACGTCTGTGGAAGTACTACCTGTGTCAAAATGCCTATACTTACACTACCACTGTAGCTGATTGGCTGGTAAGTTGGTTTAAGGAGTCAGAGGGACAAAACTGCTTGGTTATCAGTTCCTCTGCAGCTGGAACATTCGTGGCCCTTGCACAAGTTGTCAGCGTGACAACTGAGTGGAAGATTGGCAAACAACGAGAAATCAACGCATTTGGTTCAGAGCTATTTCCGAGGTAGCTCAAGTCAAAGTACACTTTGACTATAATTGAAACACTGGAATTATGTCATGCCACCTTGTCTGGTGCATGCTGTGAGAACCTATGTATGAGGGAAAATGCACCATTATGATCGTCAATTGCAGCCATTAACTCACTGACGCCAGTGCTTGGCGTCAACCATCACAAACTGTAACAGCGAAAAGATGCGACGCAGTTCAGCAAGTCACTCGTGAAAAGAGCTGCAAATAGTGAAAAACTTTACAATTCAGTGCTACAAGTAGTGAACACCTTTACAATTCATATTACTTCCCTGCTCTGGTGTAGAAAGTGTCTTCCCAATCCTTGAAAATGCATCTAGTTCACAAGAATCTTCTCATAGATTGGGAGAAGGGAGTGAGGTTAAAGAATAATATTAGTGGATCTCAAAGGCACAGTGATAGGTCACCTGGACTGGTGGTACACTCCAGTGGCAGCAAACCCACGGAAAACATATTAGGTGCTTTCTTCTGTCTATTAAGTGGGCGCTACCTAGGCTGTAAAGGGAGGTATTAATGTCTGGTAGTTTTATTTGGTTGCACATCGTCTCTCATCAGTGAAATGTTATAAAACCTATTCTATCCTCATGGGAGTTCACTACTTGTGGAATGGTCTGATATATCTGCTGACACACACCCAATCAAGAACGCCTAGGGTTAGAAGAAACTTGCAGTACAATATCACAGGAACTTCCTTCACACACCAGATGACCTCAGGAGAGCCCACATCAAGGAGTGACAGAGGTTTTAACAGCAACTGCTTGACTACCTTGTAGACAGGCCTTGTATATTACAATGCACAACGTAGAATAAGACATTATTGAATGTAGTCCAGCAGCGACGATGATTTCACAGATACAAAACAATGTGCATACCTGTAGATTCTTCCATGATTTACAGTCTTCAGGTATGCACCCGTGTTAGGTGCTGCATTTATTCTAAAGTCATCAAGTCTTCACACATTGCTGAACAATCAGTTAATTTCTATAAAAGAGCTTAAAAATAAACTAAATAAACAAAGAACTGAAAGAAAAGCAACTATGTATCATGTTACACTATGCAGTCACAATAACACGAACACCTGTCAAAATACTGCTGCTTCTTTAGATCACGAACGTAGACTGCGAGCTGTGTGAAATCTTTCATTGCCCTGCTGGTAGCTACCATCGGTTGAGGAAAAAGGAACTGCATGTAGTGGTGGACGTGGCTCCCAAGGATAGAAGCATGATTGTGTTGATCCATTGTGGCTTCCACAATGACGAGATCACCCACGTAATGCCACAAAAACTCCTCTGAGACCGCAACACTCTGTTCTCTGGCGCAAACCCTTCTGCCGATTGTTGAACGGCGTTTACTTTCAGACGTTTCACGCTGTACAGCCCAACTGCCTGATGGAATATAAGGCGAGTTTCATTTGTTTCGGTATTGGCGAACAAATTCTAGCCTGTCACCAATGAATAGCAGGCAGTATGAGTGCATGAACCAGTGGTCTGCTGCAGAGACCCATATATATAGCAACATTCGCTGAATGGTTATTGAGGAGATTCTGATGGCAGCCCCTTGGTTTATCTGGGTGGCCAGTTGCTCAACACATGCACGTCTATTTGCCGCAGTCATCGTTCATATATGGTCCATGGTGCACAGCAGATGCCTTACCACCAGTTTTGCATAGCGCCATTAAGCCATGCATGTTGTACTTTAACAATGGCGGCATATGGACAGTTAAAAAAACTAGCTGTTTGGGAAGCGCTTCCACTATTGTCCCAAAAAGCAATGATCAAGCCCTTTTGGATGTCAGGCAAATCGATCCGTTTCCCCATTATGACACCTGCATTTTTTTCAATCCCTCTCCCCCACCCAACAATTTTTTTATGCCCTCCACTGTTAATGCTGCCACCTGCCATCTGTGACTGGTTATTGTGCTTACGTTGAACATAGGTGATGGCCACATTAATGTGACTGAACTGTTTAAAAAGAAACTATAAGTTTCAGACCGCACACACTGCTTTGCCAGACTTTCGCAGACGACTTTCGTTAATCACTACCGTCTCTCTCTCTCTCTCTCTCTCTCTCTCTCTCTCTCTCTGTCAATTTATCTATGTATATATCTGTATGTATGTCGCTCTCTCTATGAAGTAAGAGCGCTGCTCTACTACTTACTACTGAGAGGAGCTTTCTTGGGCAGGAAAACCACAGCCACATTGTGACTCAAATAGGCCTCCGTTGTGTAGTCCGCGTGGGCCACGGCCCAGTGGGCGGTAATGACCCAGGCTGTGGTCTCGTTCTTAGTCCGATGAACGGTTCCCAGGCGAATGATGAACTTCTCAAATCTGCAAGAATAAATCTATTTTCAACTGCAAAGCCGACAGTCGATGTAAATAATTTTTACCTGTAGCTCATGGTAATCAATGCCACAGACATTACAGAACAGAAGAAAACACAGCTACTCTCTAGTAAAGCTGTACCAGGACCCTTTTTGTGTATCTAAAGACATCCACAAACACAATACGATATCACCTAAGTTAACTTAACAATGTTCTTCTGAGTTTAGTAACAGAATGTGTTATTTGTGTAATGAGTGATTCATCTGTTGAATATTTCAGAAATGGTTTAAATATGTTGAAGTTAAGCCACTACATAAGGAAATGAAGAAAAGCACTCAAATTTCTGCACAAAATCACTGTTGTTAGCATTCTCAAAAATTGTGGATATGTTAGTATAGAAGCTGATCTTATCTACCTGACTACAAATAATATATTGTCTATGACTCAGGATTACAAAATGGTTACAAACTAGATTATGGATATTTAAACATTGTATTTGAAAGAAAATGACAAAGATTTTTGGGCAAGGGTAGGAAGAAAAAGGTGAAAAGAGAATGAAGAAATGTACAATAAGATTAACTCGTTTAATGTAGTACAGAAAGTAAAAGTTGAGCTACTATAATAGGCTTTAGATATTGTGAGGATGGCTAATGGTTCTGTTTCAGAATAATGGTGGTAGCAAGGCCAGAGAGAAAGAGACCTTTGCACAGATTAGGAACAATATGGGACCTTCCATCCAGGTGCACATGACAGGATCTGATGGCCGGGGGGGGGGGGGGGGGGGATTTGTTAAATTGGCGCATGATCGTCAAGGTCCTTCTCGCTCGCTAAACAACAAAATGAGTGCCAGAGGGTTGTAATTAAAATGTAGCTACTCATGGAGGTGTAGTGTGGTCTGTAATTATCATGTGGCAGAGAGACTTGTTAGATAACCTAACGCGTAAATGCGGAACCGATTTACACTGGAAAACAATGTTCCAGTTTCGACAACCACATGCAGATCTGGCACTGGACACGGTTTTTATGACGCTATAACAACCACGGTCACATTTGACAAGCCATGATTGGTGAGTGGACAGTACGACTATCGAGAAGAGAATCCATGTCCTTTGAGTGAAACTGTTTTATGTGAACAACAGCAATTACTGTGCTACATTGAGAGTGTATCACTGACTGAAAGATATGGGGAGCCGCCCAATGTCACTAAATGGTTTAATGACAAGGAAACCGAAATTCAAAAACACAGGTGGTATGGCATCTGAGAAATGAACGTGTCCTTTCTTGGTGGAAGTTATTGACGAGGTTGCTGTTGCTGTAACTGAAAGTACAGCATTTACTCTGGTCAACAGTATGGCACATTTTGCGATACAAACTGTGTAGTAAATGGAACCGCATGATCTGCAGCAACATTCTAAATTGGCTCTTTGCTTTCTGGCATGGAACGAAGTTCATGACATGTTGACAGCAAATACTCTATGGAATGACGAGGCAGATTTTACACAGCAAGATTCAGTGAATGCATAGGACTGTCCAATTTGGGGTACCGTTAAATTGGGTGTTTTGCACGAGTAGACATTGCACTAGCCGTATGTGTCTGTATGGCATGAGCTCACAAGCAACTTTATCCTCGGCCCAGTCTTCTTTGAAGACAATACACCCAGAGGGTCTGTCAGATAAACAACGACGTCTGCAAGTTTTGAAAACCTTCTTGTACAGCATGTCATTGTTGCTTTGAAAGAGCAGAACTGTGTGGACACCCTGTTTTATGGGAAAACCACAGAGCGACGTGGCACAGTGTTAGCACACTGGACTCGCATTTGGGAGGAAGATGGTTGAAACCCGCGTCTGGCCATCCTGACCTCGCTGATTAGTGCCCGTCCCCTGCCCCCGCCGAATTTACCAAGCAGCCATACAAGATGGGGCAACACCTCATTCCACTCGCTAGTGAAATATCTGCTCAATGCAACCTTCGACAAATGTGTTATCTCCAGAATTTTTCCAGTTATTTAGCCTACAAAATCACCTGATATGGATCCATAAGATTTTTAGCTCAAAGGATATCTAAAAGATCGCTATTGCTAGGGATACATCCAGTCTCTGCCTGTCCTGATCGCCAGTATACAGGATCATGTTGTTTTATGGATGCAGCATCTCGTTGTCGTTTCTGGTGCTCGTATTGAACAAATTTTATAAGTGGTGGTTAAAAATAATATCAACATTTGGCCTTTCTCACATGTTTGACTTTTCGAGTCCACGTTCCATTCTGAATACATTACACATGGAAACATTTCTATAAGTTTTTATTGCATTAACAGCGCCTGATTTCACCTGGTAGCCGAAACTGGAACTAATTTTTATCCAGGATAAATGGGTTTTCCTTTAATGCATTATAGTATCTACCATGTTTAACTGCCATGTGATAATTACAGCCCACACTGGACCTCTGTGAGTAGCTGTAGTTTAATTATAACCACTTAGTTTGTAGGCATTTAGCGAGACCTTACTTAGTCAGTGGTGAATAAACTATTGGCTACTGGTAAATTTTATGGTCTTTCAAGGAACAATTTTTTTCACTTTGATGATTTGTGGTTACAATAGCTTAAAATTATCGTATAATCGCATGCTGCTGCAAATGTATGTGTGTCTGACAAGCCTGCTATTACTTTCCAAGTGAAAGTGTGTTTAAGAATTTCTAATTTACTCCCAATCCATGTGGACAATTTCGCTTGGGGCCTGTGTAACAGTCATTATCATATCTCATTTTCATATTAATAATGTATTATTCTTTCCTGATGTGTTCTAACTTCATGAGGATCTCCCGACTATGAATCTGCCGAACGAAAAGTACATTGAATCTAATCAGTTCAGCATACGACAGACCAAAGAACAAAGATGCTGCCATTAAGTTCATAATATTTACTTTCTAAAAAAGCTGAAAAATGTGAGTGTGACCCTTATACTTCAAAAAAGTGTGAGAGCAGCCAACACGTGGTAAGCTAGGGTGAACATTCATCTACATCTACATCTACATCTACATGACTACTCTGCAATTCACATTTAAGTGCTTGGCAGAGGGTTCATCGAACCACAATCATACTATCTCTCTACTATTCCACTCCCGAACAGCGAGCGGGAAAAACGAACACCTAAACCTTTCTGTTCGAGCTCTGATTTCTCTTATTTTATTTTGACGATCATTCCTACCTATGTAGGTTGGGCTCAACAAAATATTTTCGCATTCGGAAGAGAAAGTTGGTGACTGAAATTTCGTAAAAAGCTTTCGCCGCGACGAAAAACGTCTATGCTGTAATGACTTCCATCCCAACTCGTGTATCATATCTGCCACACTCTCTCCTCTATAACGCGATAATACAAAACGAGCTGCCCTTCTTTGCACCCTCTCGATGTCCTCCGTCAATCCCACCTGGTAAGGATCCCACACCGCGCAGCAATATTCTAACAGAGGACGAACGAGTGTAGTGTAAGCTGTCTCTTTAGTGGACTTGTTGCATCTTCTAAGTGTCCTGCCAATGAAACGCAACCTTTGGCTCGCCTTCCCGACAATATTATCTATGTGGTCCTTCCAACTGAAGTTGTTCGTAATTTTAACACCCAGGTACTTAGTTGAATTGACAGCCTTGAGAATTGTACTATTTATCGAGTAATCGAATTCCAACGGATTTCTTTTGGAACTCATGTGGATCATCTCACACTTTTCGTTATTTAGTGTCAACTGCCACCTGACACACCATACAGTAATCATTTCTAAATCGCTTTGCAGCTGATACTGGTCTTCGGATGACCTTACTAGACGGTAAATTACAGCATCATCTGCGAACAGTCTAAGAGAACTGCTCAGATTGTCACCCAGGTCATTTATATAGATCAGGAACAGTAAAGGTCCCAGGACGCTTCCCTGGGGAACACCTGATATCACTTCAGTTTTACTCGATGATTTGCCGTCTATTACTACGAACTGCGACCTTCCTGACAGGAAATCACGAATCCAGTCGCACAACTGAGACGATACCCCATAGCTCCGCAGCTTGATTAGAAGTCGCTTGTGAGGAACGGTGTCAAAAGCTTTCCGGAAATCTAGAAATACGGAATCAACTTGAGATCCCCTGTCGATAGCGGCCATTACTTCGTGCGAATAAAGAGCTAGCTGCGTTGCACAAGAGCGATATTTTCTGAAGCCATGCTGATTACGTGTCAATAGATCGTTCTCTTCGAGGTGATTCATAATGTTTGAATACAGTATATGCTCCAAAACCCTACTGCAAACCGACGTCAATGATATAGGTCTGTAGTTAAATGGATTACTCCTACTACCCTTCTTGAACACTGGTGCGACCTGCGCAATTTTCCAATCTGTAGGTACAGATCTATCGGTGAGCGAGCGGTTGTATATGAGTGCTAAGTAGGGAGCTATAGTATCAGCGTAATCTGAAAGGAACCTAATCGGTATACAATCTGGACCTGAAGACTTGCCCGTATCAAGCGATTTGAGTTGCTTCACAACCCCTAAGGTATCTACTTCTAAGAAACTCATGCTAGCAGATGTTCGTGTTTCAAATTCTGGAATATTCCATTCGTCTTCCCTGGTGAAGGAATTTCGGAAAACTGCGTTCAATAACTCCGCTTTAGCGGCACAGTCGTCGATAACAGTACTATCGGCACTGCGCAGCGAAGGTATTGACTGCGTCTTGCCGCTTGTGTACTTTACATACGACCAGAATTTCTTCGGATTTTCTACCAAATTTCGAGACAATGTTTCGTTGTGGAACCTATTAAAGGCATCTCGCATCGAAGTAGGTGCCAAATTTCGCGCGTCTGTAAATTTTAGCCCATCTTCAGGATTTCGCGTTCTTCTGAACTTCGCATGCTTTTTCCGTTGCCTCTGCAACAGCGTTCGGACCTTTTTTGTGTACCACGGGGGATCCGTTCCATCTCTTACCAATTTATGAGGTATGAATATCTCAATTGCTGTTGCTACTATATCTTTGAATTTGAGCCACATCTCGTCTACATTCGCATAGTCAGTTCGGAAGGAATGGAAATTGTCTTTTAGGAAGGCTTCTAGTGGCACTTTATCCGCTTTTTTAAATAAAATTATTTTGCGTTTGTTTCTGATGGATTTGGAAGAAATGGTATTGAGCCTAGCTACAATGACCTTGTGATCACTAATCCCTGTATCAGTCATGATGCTCTCTATCAGCTCTGGATTGTTTGTGGCCAAGAGGTCAAGTGTGTTTTCGCAACCATTTACAATTCGCGTGGGTTCGTGGACTAACTGCTCTAAATAATTTTCGGAGAATGCATTTAGGACAATCTCGGAAGACGTTTTCTGCCTACCACCGGTTTTGAATAAGTATTTTTGCCAACATACCGAGGGTAGGTTGAAGTCCCCACCAACTATAACCGTATGAGTGGGGTATTTATTTGTTACGAGACTCAAACTTTCTCTGAACTGTTCCGCAACTGTATCATCGGAGTCTGGGGGTCGGTAGAAGGAGCCAATTATTAACTTAATTCGGCTGTTAAGTATAACCTCCACCCACACCAATTCGCACGGAGTATCTACTTCTACTTCACTACAAGATAAACCACTACTGACAGACACCAACACTCCACCACCAATTCTGCCTAATCTATCTTTCCTGAACACCGTCTGAGACTTCGTAAAAATTTCTGCAGAACTTATTTCAGGCTTTAGCCAGCTTTCTGTACCTATAACGATATCAGCTTCAGTGCTTTCTATTAGCGCTTGAAGCTCAGGGACTTTTCCAGCGCAACTACAACAGTTTACAACTATAATTCCGACTGTTCCTTGATCCAAGCACGTCCTGTAATTGCCAAGCACCCTTTGACATTGCAGCCCATCCCGCACTTTCCCGAGGCCTTCTAACCTAAAAAACCGCCCAGTCCATGCCACACAGCCTCCGCTACCCGTGTAGCCGCCAGCTGAGTGTAGTGAACTCCTGACCTATTCAGCGGAACCCGAAAGCCCACCACCCTATGGCGCAAGCCAAGGAATCTGCAGCCAATACGGTCGCAAAACCGTCTGAGCCTCTGATTCAGACCCTCCACCCGGCTCTGCACCAAAGGTCCGCAGTCGGTTCTGTCAACGATGCTGCAGATGGTGAGCTCTGCCTTCATCTCGTAAGCAAGACCGGCAGCCTTCACCAAATAGGATAGCCGCTGGAATCCAGAGAGAATTTCCTCAGATCCAAAGCGACACACGTCATTAGTGCCGACATGTGCCACCACCTGCAGCTGGCTGCACCCTGTGCTCTTCATGGCATCCGGAAGGACCCTTTCCACATCAGGAATGACTCCTCCCGGAATGCACACGGAGTGCACACTGGATTTCTTCCCCTCCTTAGCCGCCGTATCCCTAAGGGGCCCCATTACGCGCCTAACATTGGAGCTCCCAACTACCAGTAAGCCCACCCTCTGCGATTGCCCGGACCTTGAAGGCTGAGAATGATCCTCTGAAACAGGGCAGGCGGCTGCATCTGGCTCAGCCAGAGACAGTGCCTGAAACCGGTTTGTCAGACGCACCGGGGAGGCTTTCTGATCAGCCTCCGGGGACGCCTTTCGCTGCCTGCCACACCTTGGAACGATCTCCCAATCAACCACAGGCGAGGGCTCAGCCCCACTGCGGGCAGCAACCGGGGCAACCACAGCGGCAGACCGATCTGGGGACAGACGGGATGAGGTTGACATCCCCGTGATACCCGAGTCCGGCTCCCCAAAGTGGTGCCCATTGGCAACAGCCTCAAGCTGCGCGACCGAAGCCAGCGCCGATTGCAGCTGTGAGCGAAGGGATGCCAAGTCAGCCCTCATCCGAACACAGCAATCGCAGTCCCTGTCCATTCTAATTGATGTTTAACAACAGTTACTGAAACACGAGTCCGTGCCTAGATAACGCAAGCGGAACACACAAAGAATGTATCAACTAACCTGTACAAATGCCTAACGACTGCGCTACAATCTGCTGAATTTACGATTACAGTAACTAAAACTCGAAATTGCACCTCCTATACGAAACTCACACGCAATTTAAATAAGAATCTACGAAGTAAACACTAAAGCGCGATGCTACAACTGTCAAATACTATAATACGCCCGAAATATATGAATTAAACAATGCAAGTACCCAAAAACCCGCAAAGAAATTAATTAAACTATCTAACAAATAAGTAAGCTAGGATTATACGACTTGCTGCAGCGGCTGCTTATCCAACGGCGGCAGGGAGCACACTGACTGGCCAACCGACACTGGCCGTTCACAACAAAAACAGAAGACAGACGACTACGCGAATTTGCACTATTCAGGTACTAAGGCGGGATGCTACAACCCTCAAATACTATAATACGCCCGAAATATATGAATTAAACAATGCAAGTACCCAAAAACACGCAAAGAAATTAATTAAACTATCTAACAAATAAGTAAGCTAGGGTTATACGACTTGCTGCAGCGGCTGCTTATCCAACGGCGGCAGGGAGCACACTGACTGGCCAACCGACACTGGCCGTTCACAACAAAAACAGAAGACAGACGACTACGCGAATTAGCACTATTCAGGTACTAAGGCGCGATGCTACAACCCTCAAATACTATAATACGCCCGAAATATATGAATTAAACAATGCAAGTACCCAAAAACACGCAAAGAAATTAATTAAACTATCTAACAAATAAGTAAGCTAGGGTTATACGACTTGCTGCAGCGGCTGCTTATCCAATGGCGGCAGGGAGCACACATTCAAAAGAAACGACTAAGAGAGAAATAGAAATTCAGTATCAACATCGATCAACCACAGAATAAACACAGCGAAACGAGCGGTTTAATAGATTTTCAGTGCAGTGCCATGGCACTGACAAGTTTCATCCCTAAATAGTAAACCTCACACTCACTATGTTGGTTCAGCACACAGCGATCTCAGCGGCCATAGCTGACTGCTGCATGCAGAAGTCGACTCCGATGCAGTTATTCTGGTGAACTATGTGTTCGTTTCTCCACTGCTGGTCGCTATACATATGGAAGTGTGCAAGCAAGTTAACGCCATTAATGTTGTAGTTCATGTGCCTCAAAAATGAAAAAAATTCGTAGGCTAGCCTTCAGCTTTCTGTATGGGAACTTGATCATGGGACCCTTGTTACAGCTGATGAGTGTAGCAGGATTAACTGACCACATTGTTGTTAATGCCAGTGGTATTTCTGTTTTAGGATAGTGAAGACTTCAGAGAATAAACTGGAATGGTGATGGAAACCGTATGGTATCGTATAAAGGCAATAAATTAGAAATTGTGATTTATAAGATTGTATACGCCTTGTGGAAGAGGAAATTGTCTTTCAGTGAAACACTATACTGAAAGTCAGACCAAATGCTATACAATATAATGATAGTTGCAGGTTTTTAACTCTACTATTCGATGAACAATGAGTTTCATGAATCATGACGCCATTGGAATGCACCAGAAATAATGCATAAACACAATAGTGTAGGCACTGCCCGACTTCCAATGCAGGTTGTAAGAGCATACTGTAACACAATCTTCACTACGTTTTCAGAACATTTCTCGTGGACAACAGCAGTATTTTTCTTTCTATATTTTTAGTACTTTAAAATGAAGGTAAACAGTGTCGACAAGAAGAAACCTTTATTTTTGTGGTTACCGGTTTTGGTCGGTTTTTGACCATCTGCAGCCCTCATACCATTGCGGTAGGTGATGGTCGTGAATGGAGCAGATAGTTTTACTCGACTTACTTCAATTCCTCAATATTCACTGCATTTGTGAGGATTCGATCTAATATTTGCACTCGTCTTTTTATATCCCTGATAACAAGTGCTAAAAATTAGTTTATGCAATATTTTCAGTAAATCATCATATCGACATTCTGTTTCCTCTATAAAACTCAAATTTAGTCTATTCAATTATGTTAAGCACTCCAAGTAAATTATATGTAAATATTCAAGCATTCACAAATGTAAATACTATAGTACATACTGTTTAAACATTTTTCTGAAAAGAACAAGCACACTACTCGAATATATACGTCGATGTAATACACTGTAAATGTTAGTAAAACTGGAAAAAGTTAATTATTTGATTAAGTAGAACTTAATGTTAACATTTTGTTACAACTTAAAGTTTTACAAATTTTACATGTAACTGTCAAACACTTTATTGTTCTGACTGATCAGTCAGTGTTTACATTTTGTCACATTTGCCACAGTGTGATATAATTGAACTAAAAATTATTTCAGTCATTGTATCTTGTTAACACTGTAATTCTGAAAATTAATGAATTGATTTTTATTGTGAACACCATTTAGATAGTCATCCATCTCAGCCCACAAAGTCTGTACACAAACATATGAGACCATTTCTATGTTATCTGCTGTAGGTTTTATATTTGGAAAAATTACTATGAATTTAATACACTAAAGTAAACATTTGAAATGGTGTGTTCATCTTTCATTGGAAAGCCCTACAAATGTTTAACACAACAACAAGGGTGGAAAATAGCGAAGTCTTACACCTTTGCTTTATTGATGCCTGAACATAAACTAAAAATAATTGTTATAACTTTTACCTTGATGCTACCCAACTCAAAATGTGTTTTATCAGCTTTGAATTAATTATCCAAAAGGGTCATAACATGCAGCTGTAATATTTAATTTTATAAATGAACTAGTAGCAACTAAAGCACTGCAGATGCTGTTAGTCATGGGATACCTGTAATAATAAACTGACATTTTAAAGAATAATGTTACAGTTTAAAACAAAAATTATTTGAAACTAGTCTGTAATTGAAGTGGAAGCAGCGTACACTTATAAGGGGCTTTATACTGCTGTGGGAATAATTTTAAAATGTAATTACTGATATAAAATAGGACTGCAACAACAACTGAGACAATAGATAAGTAGTGTTTTTGTTATTTTATTGAGATTTGACCATTAAGTGTAAGTCTTTGAACATGGTATTTTTGTGATCTGAAAAAATGTAGCAATACGATTAAAGAAGAGCCAAATTCGAACACCCTTGGAGGAACAGTTAAAGTTATTAACAAAATCTCAGAAGTTTACTTTTACAGAATAATTCTTGGATTGAACACTTGCTGAGGGAGATGCAGATTATGAAGAGGTAGCTTGCCAGTCTTATATTCCATATAAAAAGTAGTATATGTTAACTGGACCATCAATTAGTGGTAACAAACAATAAACCAGATGGTTAAATAACAGTACTGAAGATTCAAAATGTCTATTAAAGTGTGAACATGACAGCACACTTTCACAAGTAAGCTGCTAAATCAGAATATCCAGGTGGTTGGAGTCTACGAAAAAATTAATAGATCGAAATACACTGCAGAAGCAGCCCACTGCCCTAGTTGATGTAGTTGAATCTAAAATTGTAAATGTAGAATCAAATCTTACTTTTAGATGCAAATTTTGAAATACTTAAAACTGTCATAATGCAAGATAATGAACTTTTGAAACCAGAAATAACTAGGACTAAACCGAATCTCGAAGAGAGGTTGAAACTTTTCGATTTCTGTTATTAATAGTGAAATGGTGGATGATGAATGAATAGTTGCTAATGAGGTAGATGCATACAAAACCAGTGTGTGACACATTACTTGGAAGCTTGTTGAATTACAAGAAAATCTCTCTACAAAGCATTTTGTTAATAACTGTGGTGGTATTTGGCATAACACACATCTAAAAAAGTTTCCAAGGGATTGTAAATTACATCCTATCGACATTGTATAAAACTCTTGTGACAAAACTGTTTCTTTAGTGACTGATATGGTTAAAATTAAATTTGCAAAATGCTTTTGACAAGCATGTACTTACATAATTGAGTCAGAATGTCTGTTCTCTTATGTTCTATATTGTTATGTATTTCAAAAATGTGTTCCAAACAAATTTTTCTCGGAATCAGAAGCGAGTTTTTGAGTGGGTCTGACTATATAGAGAGAAATGAGAGTACAACAGAACTTTTTGAGAAATGGCATAAAAGAACAAAACATTTGGTGTGATCTTTGGTGAGTTGACTCAAACAAATGTCCTAAAAACAAGACTTCCAGGAAAAGGGTCTTGAGGGATACTTCATGAGCCAGAAGTCTCAAATGAATATTTTCTAAGCTATGTTGACAAGCTGGACAATCTTACAGACAAATGAGAATCAGAAATTTAATCATGGTGCAGTTGGCAATTATGAAGATCGATATGGGATAGTAATTATAATGGAAAATCAGGGAAAGAAAGAAGTAGGATACCACAAGATTGATTGTCAGGGATTTTGAAATCATAAATGATATTTATCTAAATGAGAGAAATAGGAACAGGAAGAGAGAATTTTTAAGATAAAGGTAGGCCATTGGAGGGAAATAATGGATCATAAGATAATGGCGATCAGATAAGGAGGGAACTGTTCAGTGAAACTTATGGTAGTTCCATTGTGAGCTTGTTAGTTTGGAGGAAGAAATATATGGCAAGATATGGGCAGTAATTATGTAATCCAAGTATAGAGGAAAGAAAATCAGACTCGTATATCCAGAACCAAATGGGAGCCTACAAACGGAACATATTATACTCTGATAGGGGCTTCAGGAAAGCAATGCATTTCAATCCAACAAACAACAGAAATCCTAAATGTTCAAGAAATTTCACATAAGAGTGGGCTGCAGAGATGCTCTCAAATGCCCATAGCCTGTAAGTAAATGAAATTTCAAACAAAGAGGAAATGACAAATAATAATAGTTATGATAAATGAGATATACATAACTTAGTTATTATTGAGAAAGCACAAGTGAAACGTTGCTATTTCTGATGTTGTAACTGATGGGTTTGATGATCATGTACAGGGGGTAAAGACATTTAACCATTCAATTGTAATAAGACTGATGATGAAATTGATAATTAAGATACATACAATGCTAATTGTGATGAAGAAACTGGTAGAATGTTTAATATCGAAATTACAGATGAAGCAGTGTCAGTTGATGATATAAACAGTCGAAATGTAAATAGCTGGAGCAGTCAGGTTGCTGATACAGAGCTCGATTTGAATCAAATTTTTGGCACTCAATAGGTCTTTATCAGTAACAGAAATAATAAAGTGCGTGGAAAAATTACATAACGGAATTTGGGGTTTTTGTTCAGAAAAGTTTGTAGTGACAATAACAGAAACCAAAAAAATCAAGTCTAATAAAAAAACGAGTATGTGAACTGATGTATCCAAATGGATGAGAAGAAAATAATAGATTGGATAATAAAGGGGACCTGTACCTGGTAAATATTCTTCCAATAAAAACTGTGGAAAGAGGGGGGAAAATTATATGACTATTAGCACATTACAAGCAGAAAAGAAGGCAACATGAAAAAGGTAGGTCACAAAATGGATTTCAGTGAAACTCAAGATAATCTGTTTCATAATGGAAATGATAAAAATCACTGTGACCCAAGCGGAACTCCTTATATTTACATTCAGGCAGAAAACTGGGAGACTAATAGTTTGAAACATCCTGGCTGATGAGTCTCTAGAAGTTCATGAAACATGAAACATAACTATAACTGTAATGGCGGTTAAAATAAATGCAGTGCAGGAGATATGGTAAAGTAGTGAAAGATTATCGACTGGTGTTCCAAACATAAAATTTTTGCAAGAATGTCTAGTTATAGCGGATTTCAGTTAAACAACCATATTACATATAGAGAAAATTGTAAGAACTGGAGTAAAATTTGACTGACCAATAAAGAACTAATATTGAGTCACCCCCAAAAAATTTTTTTGAAAAAGACAATTAATTAGTCTGACTTATATAACAGAGCATCCAGATTAGGGAACTTACTCTAACTTATGTAAACATAACGTCCAGATTAGGGAACAGGCAACTCAAGACACAAATCAGCACTAGAACAATTAATAGAATAACAGTTTTAGTCTAAGACCATCATCCAGTTCTCATATCAATGCTAAGAAAACAAAAGTGGCTAAAGAAGCTTGAAATACAAAGCATCATATGGACAGTGACAATATAAAATCGTTATCTATAGAAATTTACAAATTATATACCACTCACGCAGAAACGTAAAATCACATTAATTACGAAGCTCTTCAACAATAGCAAAGCATGTAAGGATTGTAGTTATTGTCATGTTCAACAACAACTAACTGACAATTTTATTAGGGCATAACTTGAGTAATCAAAGTATTGTAATCACAAAGATAATACCACAAAGATCGACATGAGCAGTATTACACATGGGTAATTTTTAAAAAAAATTATTTTACTTTGTATCGCATCAAGAATACATTACTGAGTCTGAAGAACATGGTGTTAATGGGTATAACATCCACTTAACGTAGATATAAAACAAACTACATTTGTTCGTGATTAGGAAAGCCTTATACTAAGTCGAAAAGACAATATTATCCACGAGATTAGAAAAAAATAAAAAATCACTTGTGTGAATTATGTATTAAAGAAAAATCTCATAAGCTAATTTTAATGCAAAGAATTCATAAAGTTTAAGATAAGGAAAGACAGGACAGTTTTTTTAAATATTTGCTATCAACATGTTGTAGGTGGCTATCTAAAGTTTCCATCAACGAGGCTGCGTCCTCAGGTACCTAATGTATGCTGAACAGAGTTTCAGCATATTTCCATAGGGTACATTGCATGACTATGAAGTGTATCGTTTGTCACTGCTATCCTCAGGCACACTCAGTACTTTCAGCTGTTCCTTACTTGTACTTCAAGTCCTGCCATCTTCTGCACTTGGTCTGTTGGGACCCTGAAGGAGCTCATGTATGTTCCACACTAAGCCATTTCAAGTTATGATTGGCTGCAAAAAACTACTTCCACGATGATGTTTGTAGATGGAATCCTTCAGAAGTGAACCTCTTTCTGAGTCTACAGGGGGCTTTCCTAGATCTAAGTTGTTGCCTTTGAGTGACATCATGGTCTTGGTGTAGTGGCAGCTCGGGATTTCTGCAACATTTCTCCCATTCCTTTTCCAATGGATCTTGACTTTGTGTCTTCCATGGTTGGACCAGATAGCCATTGTGGAGGTGTGTATTTTATTGTGCCACATATTCTTCTTATGGCCACATACCACATACCAATCACGTCTGTATGAGCACTATTTAGCCGTACTGGGCATCCATAGTCACCAACAGAATAAACAAGTGAGAGGGCGGCTGTCTTCAGAAGTGCTGCCGTAGCTCCCCAACTTCTTCCACATAATTTGTGTTGTGCTTTGCTTTTTTGCTGCACACAAATATATATATATATATATATATATATATATATATATATATATATATATATATTTGTGTGTGTGTGTGTGCCATGTTACATACACATTGCAATGTATTATCTGACTAGTAAAAAACTAAATGAAAATAAGGCAAACTACCACAAATGACACTGAAACATAATTCAAGCCAATGTGTCAAGGGTATTATTATACACTATTTTTGAGTACCATATATCATACAAAACAGTGTGTCACATGACTCAATGCACAATGTCCCTCAAGCAAGGAATACCTATCTGGATAAAAGGGCAAAACTGAGGACCAGAAATTTTACTAATAAACTTCATGATCACAGATACACAAAAAACTAAATAGAATTAAAAATAAACGTTACACAGAGGAGAAAACTCAATGACCTACTGAAGAACGCAGTAAGCACAAGTATTTCGCATTTATTGGGAAAATTAAAATAATCTAGCATACAATATCAAGAGTTACAGCCAACAGCAATAATAGGGAAATATATTTTCCAAAAAATCAGTAAGCAGTATCAAAATGTGCCATACTTGAAGGTAAATTTGGACATGTCTGACTACCTACTAGTGGTTTTTTTTATACTCATTCAGATGTCGGAACTTTGATTCCAGTCAGGTTGCCAAACAAGAAAACTAGAGTACAGGCAAAAAGGCAGACTAGTTGTCACTTGGCTATGAGAAGGCTAGTTATGTGGTTCTTCCTTACTATGATAATATTTAAGAGAAAATTAAACAACTGTTCAGAACAAGGTAATGCTATGATCTCTTTTCAGTCACATTGGCATGAAAGTATAGCACAATATAGAGATTGGACTAATCTGGGGTAAGTAAGACTGAAGGTATTCAGCATGCCAAATTTTTCACAGGTCAGACTGTAAAAAAACTAAGAACAAGTTCTGAAGAGCATTATTCACCTAGCAATACATGTGATCTAGCAGCACTTCTAAAGACTCACAAATACTGTCTCGGTAATATAAATGATCAGATGGAATTGCTACACAAATCTAGAGAAAACTAGGAACGAATTTATTACAAGAGACTGAAATATGTTTTACATAATGAGACATTCTGATGGGATCTAAAATGAACAGGCTGATTTGATAAATAAGAAGTATTTAAATAATTGTATAAGAGTTTTAGATATGTAGTGACAATTATGATTCTTGTGGTGGTTTCTGGTGCACAATTTTCTGTATTTTATGGATGATCAGGCCTTGATAGGTAGTAATTTGGCATTACACTAGTTTCAAAAGACTTTAAAAGTTATAAAATATTTTCACCTCATACTGGTACTACGATGCATTGATATGTCTTTTCTTAAGACAGTGTTTTAAATTTTGATGTTAGCAAGTTTGATTTTTCTTCATATTCAGGATATCAGTTACGTAGCAGTCTGTTACCCATTAATTACCTCCCACTTTCCACTCCGCTTTCTGGCCCATTTCCAAGGCTTCCACCCCTATTCCGTATTGGGAACCATTGCCCACACCGCCTATAATAAGTTTGGTTATGTCTCAACCTTCAAATTTTGATGTACTTATAAAGTTGGATATTACATTTTAAGCCAATTTTAAACTTTCCATGTTAAGTTTTGTCCTTATGTGATTCACTCTTTTGGTCTTTCTGTTAAGATATTTAGATTTCATATTATTATGACAGAACACTACTCTGCATTCTTGTATGTTCTTATCTAAACTGGTTATTATCGGTTACGTCTTCAGATTAAGAAACCTATAATGTTAACATATTAAATTACCTATTTTTATAGTAATTGATAATGCCCCCCTAAATGATGAATTAAACTTCATGCCACTGCACACCCAGCAGCAGAGTGAAAATTTTATTCTGGAAACATCCCCCAGGCAGTGGCTAAGCCATATTTCTGCAGTGGTATTTCTTGTAAAGTGCTAGTCTTGCAAATTTCTCAGGAGCGCTCTGTGAAGTCTGGAAGGTAGGAGATAAGGTACTGGTGAAATTAGAACTGTGAGGACCGATTGTAACTGGTGATTGGGTAGCTTAGTTGGCAGAGCACTTGCTTGGCAAATGCAGAGGTCCCGAGTTAAAGTCTTGGTCTGCCACATAGTTTTAATGTGCCAGAAAGTTTCATATCAGCACACAGTCTGCTGTAGAATGAAAATTTCATTCTATTAAACATGAATACTTCCCTCTATGTACCTTCCGGTTATTTTGTTGCTATGTATTAAATTTGTAGTATTATACAGAGTTTTTTATTAGTAAGTCACATTACACCATATGGTCCATTCTGAGAAATATGTGGTTTAGCACCATAATATTTAGTACGATAACACCTTGTGACATTTTTTATGAGTTGTGAGAGTTGTGTAGATTTACATTTATGCTCTGTTGAGTTTCACATTGTTATTACATGTTACTAGTCGAACAGGTATTTTGATTAACATTATTTGTGGCTGGTAATGGTCGATAATGGTTTATGTTTGTTTTATTTACTATTACTTCCCTAAATTTACTTATTTACTTTTTCATTTATTTTTTTACAGGTTGCACTTCCATTTACTATAGAGTTTAAATGTCTGATCCAGAGTATCCTGTATTCATCTTGATCCCTGACTGACTCTACGAAGCTCACTACTAGTTAGTTCGAGTGTCCACATCTACCTTAATATCTGACACAATTTCATGTTAAGTGCTGATCATTTTGGGAAATGTATTTCCCTATTATACATGTTGGCTATATAGTTGGATAGTTTCAAAACGTGTTGTTATATATATACGAAAAACATTTTTAAGGTATAATACAATTGTGTTATTAGAAATGTTCTGTGCTTGTACGAATTTTTAGGTTATCGAGCTTCTTCTGTTACATTTCAATTGTAGATACAGGCAGCGGACTCCAAGTACACCAACACATGTCGTAATTAAGAAAATTCTCCTTACTTGGTTTCGTTTCACTTGAGCAAAACGTACCTAATACTGGTATCAATCTTCTTATTTCGAAACATGTACGATACACCACATTTGTAGCCTGTCATATTTCCAAACAGCACTTCTTAGCAGAACTTCTACATACAGGAGAGTGAGAAACAAAATCATGTACAAAAAATTAATGATTATTTTTTCATTTGTCCGCACCTTAACACGAATTCATAACTAACGTCTTTGCCAACACTTATGGTCGATCGGTGCTTCATTTCTCGTTTTTAAGAAAACATAGCTCTACGATATCCTGGGGGTCTTCCATCATGCGCCTACACAATTGCCCCCACACTGTACGTTGACATGGCATGGAGACGTATAATGTTTCCTGGTTGTACATATTTATATTTGCTGATAGGAGTTGATGCCCTTTGTTTGCCAGCTTCTCTTTTATTTAATGGAATGGATATGGCAGCTTATCCTATGTATGTTACAGTTCTACAATAAATTGAAAGACTATATACATAATATGATAGTCGATTATATATTTCAATATAGCGCACTGACAATAATGTTCAGTTTGCTTCGGTTTTTCTGCCGGGTTTCGCGCTTGCTCACTGGCAGATTTGGTGCCTAAGAACTAATCACTAACGGTCAAAATGTCAGCTGCTACCGTCACACGTGTGTGCACTCATTTTCTTAATGTTCATTTCAAATTCAGTGTCACACTTTCATCAGAGTATCACATATTAGAGAATTGCTGTGACGTTTGTCTTCATTCTGGGTGCAGTGGGTGTGCGCTTATTGCTCAAAATCCGACGCTGTGGCAGAAGATCTCCATTTTTATGGCCCAGGTGTCATTGTTACCCGTCGTAGTCGCATTTTCAGCAGAGAGAACCGTGACCAAAACATCTGTCGATGAGGTAACTATAGGTTTGAACAACTATAGTTCATTTGTTAATGTGAGCAACGACACTCAGGAATTATTTGGGTGCACAAGGATGTTCATGTTACTCCTCCTGACCATCCACTTGTTCAAAGATACATGTAGCCATCAAAAACATAGTATAAATTTATTATCTTCATAGTTCATTTATTCCTATGGAATTTGGTTTCCAATGAATATTCATACCAGTATTGAGTCACAACAATATACAAAACAAGATAATTTATATCTATGGCTGACACTCCACCAATTTCTTATGCTATGAACATAAATTTCTCAAGTTTTAAAACGTCATAAGATTTTCATTAACTGGGTTCTGTTAGTACAGCTTTTTTTTGTTAGTTTCAACTTCTCTTTGTTCGCATCACATATATAAATTATTTAAATACACATTATCTTAATACAATATAAGCATATGATACATTTATACTTCATTTTACTGATAGGTTTTTATCAGTTATGGGAGTTCACTCCTCCCTTAGATGAAGGAGGGAAAAAGCATTGGAAATAAGACTAAAACATTACGCATTGCTGACCTAACTATGCTTGGCGCCACCTCTTTCGTTTGGGACGAAAGAAAGGAAATACTCATGTACTGGTTCAAGAATTTATGAGGAAATGTTACTCATATAGTCATGAATTAGTTTCGAAGTAACTTTTGTTTCATGGAAATAATGTGTACCGACTAATCATTCACATTATGTCATTTTTTTTTTCATGTGCTACTGTTATTTACTTCAATTCACGTTTAGTGAAGTGTTAAATTCCTGGAAATGTCATTATTCAAGTTTTCATGTGACACAATAAAAATTAATTCGTTTTTGTAAAATCTCATCCTTACATGTTTATTTGTACTCTACAGCGAATAGGTACTGATAACTGTCACGGAGATATACTGCGAGGATGCATATTTCATTTGCCATTTGCCTTATGACCTTTGTATAAATATTCTTATAACTAAACTGTTTATTCGAGGTGCGGCCTGTTTCTTCATTTGGTACCTGATACTCTCTCTTCTTCTGCGCTGTGAAGATGCACTGGTCGCTGAAAGAAAAAAAATCCTTAAAACTAACTTAAAACTAATTCCATTATGGAGCTCAGTGGCAACTGATACATTTGGTCATTACAACCGTCCGCAGATATTTCCCTACTTTGTTTAGATTCATAGACATCTATTATTCTGTTACCCTTAATGATTTACTCTGCAAAGAAAATTATTTGACATTTCTTACGGTATTTTGCCGTTTGTCCTTAGCTTACACATCTCGTATAATTTCTCATCATGCTTCCTTTTGCTTATTAATATATTGCATGTAGCTTGGTACTTAATTAAATTTCTGTGTACATACACTAGCGGCCATTAAAATTGCTACACAACGAAGATGACGTGCTACAGACGAGACATTTAACCGACAGCAAGAAGAAGATGATGTGATACGCAAATGATTAGTTTTTCAGACCATTCACACAAAGTTGGCGCCGATGGCGACACCTACAACTTGCTGACATGAGGAAAGTTTCCAACCAATTTGTCGTACACAAACAGAAGTTGACCGGCGTTGCCAGGTGAAACGTTGTTGTGATGCCTCGTGTAAGGAGCAGAAATACGTACCATCACGTTTCCGACATGGATCGAGGTCGGGATGTAGCCTATCGCGATTGCGGTTTATCGTATCACGACATTGCTGCTCGCGCTGGTCGAGATCCAATGACCGTTAGCAGAATATGGAATCGCTGGGATCAGGAGGTTAATACGGAACGCCGTGCTGGATACCAACGGCCTCGTATCGCTAGCAGTCGAGATGAAAGCCATTTTATCTGCATGGCTGTAACGGATCGTGCAGCCACGTCTCGATCCCTGAGTCAACAGATGGGGACGTTTGCAAGACAACAACCATCTGCACGAACAGTTCGACGACGTTTGCAGCAGCATGGACTATCAGCTCGGAGGCCATGGGTGTGGTTACCCTTGACGCTGCATTACAGACAGGAGCGCCTGAGATAGTGTACTCAACGACGAACCTGGGTGCGCAAATGGCAAAACGTCATTCTTTAGGTAGAATCCAGGTTCTGTTTACAGCATCATGATGGTCGCATCCGTGTTTGGCGACATCGCGGTGAACGCCCATAGGAAAGCGTGTATTCGTCATCGCCATGCTGACGATGTATGGGGTGCCATTGGTCACACATCTCGGTCACCTTTTGTTCGCACTGATGGCACTTTGAACAGTGGACGTTACATTTTAGATGTGCTACGACCTGTGGCTCTACCCTTCTTTCGATCTCTGCGAAACCATACATTTCAGAAGGATAGTGCACGACCGCATGTTATAGGTCCTGTACGGGCCTTTTTGGATACAGAAAATGTTCGACTGCTGTCCTGGCTAGCACATTCTCCAGATTTCTCAGCAATTGAAAACGTCTGGTCAATGGTGGCCGAGCAACTGGCTCGCCAGAATACGCCAGTCACTACTCTTGATGAAATGTGGAATCGTGTTGAAGCTGCATGGGCAGCTGTACCGGTACACGCCATCCAAGCTCAGTTTGACTGAATGCCCAGACGTATCAAGGCCGTTCGTACAGACAGAGGTGGTTGTTCTGGGTATTTCTCAGGATCTATGCACCCAGAATGCGTGAAAATGTAATCACATGTCAGTTCCAGTATAATACATTTGTCTAATGAATACCCGTTTTTCATCTGCATTTCTTCATGGTGTAGCAATTTTAATGGCCAGTTGTGTACATCTGCAGACCCCTAAATGAGACATTACATCATTGAGCAGCGTTGCTTGTTGCGCACTCTAGACAAGTGCTCTCCTAGACCAGCTGCTGCTGCAGCTGCCACTCACTTGACGGTGCAGATGGCAGCGGTGAGGACTGCAGTTCTGCTAATAAGCGACCCGCCGCATATGTGAGTCCCGTCGCCGAGGACGAGGGCCTGGTGGGGGAACTGGCCGAGCCTAGCGGGTTTGCCGTCGGTGATGCGCTCACTCCCCTGTCCGTGCGGCGACTGTGTGCCTGAAACAGGAGGTCAAGTTGTGGTACAGTTCTGCTCAACTCTCTGGGTGTTTTGCTAATCAGAGATCCAATGTCAACACACAACCTACATCTGATTGATAGGTACACACGGAAGGCTCTTTGTTCACTACAATATAAAAAATTCACAAATAAAAATTACTTGTGGTGTAGCACTACAGACGTCTTTTATACCATTCAGTGTGCTTATATTTACTCTGACAGTTCATATAGTGCTATCCCTGTTTTCGCTTTCTCCCTTCGTTTTTAGAAATTGTGTCTAAAATTATCAACATTTGTTAAAAGACAAAAATCTTCTACATCTACATCTACATTTATACTCTGCAAGCCACCCAACGGTGTGTGGAGGAGGGCACTTTACGTGCCACTGTGATTACCTCCCTTTCCTGTTCCAGTCGCGTACGGTTCGCTGGAAGAACGACTGCCGGAAAGCCTCCGTGCGCACTCGAATATCTCCAATTTTACATTCGTGATCTCCTCGGGAGGTAGAAGTAGGGGGAAGAAACGCACCCTCTCGAAACCTGGACAGCAAGCTACACCGCGATGCAGAGGGCCTCTCTTGAAGAGTCTGCCACTTGAGTTTGCTAAACATCTCCGTAACGCTATCATGCTTACCAAATAACCCTGTGACGAAACGCGCCGCTACTCTTTGGATCATCTCTATCTCCCCTGTCAACCCGACATGGTGCGGATCCCCCACTGATGAGCAATACTCAAGTATAGGCCGAACGAGTGTTTTGTAACCCACTTCCTTCGTTGATGGACTACATTTTCTAAGGACTCTCTCAATGAATCTCAACCTGGCACCCACCTTACCAACAATTAATTTTATATGATCATTCCACTTCAAATCGTTCCGTACGCATACTCTCAGATATTTTATAGAAGTAACTGCTACCAGTGTTTGTTCCACTATCATATAATCATACAATAAAGGATCCTTCTTTCTAAGTATTCGCAATATATTACATTTGTCTATGTTAAGGGACAGTTGCCACTCCCTGCAACAAGTGTCTGTCCGCTGCAGATCTTCCTGCATTTCGCTCCAATTTTCTAATGCTGTAACTTCTCTGTATACTACAGCATCATCTGCGAAAAGCCGTATGGAACTTCCGACACTATCTACTAGGTCATTTATATATATTGTGAAAAGCAATAGTCCCATAACACTCCCCTGTGGTATGCCAGAGGTCATTTTAACGTCTGTAGACGTTACTGAGAAAATAATCTACACTAATAAGTGTACAATTACGTGCTGCAACTTTTTGGTGGATTAATACTATTATTTTCTGTGATATTGTGGATTTGAACATTTTTTACAAGCAAACTTTTCAATATATTATCAATCACAGAACTGTGTACAATATCTCGATTACAATTTTGTTCCACTTAAATATTGCTTCAAAGAAAAAGAATAGGTGTGCCAAGTTTCATTGCAACCCTTCCAGTAGTTTCTGATATATGTGTTCCTGAAAGCAGAAAACCTTGAGTTACAGAAAAATCACTTTAAAGTTTAGATGAAACGCAAAAAAAAGAGAAAAAAATCTGCCATACCTCATCTAAAACTGGCATATCCATATTCCATTTCGTCCTCATCATCCTCTACAGCTCTTTCATCTTCTGTGCTCCTTTGCCTAGCAATTTTTTGTATGTTCTGGACTGAAGTCTCCGCCTTCGCGAATCTTTACTTTTCGATGATCTGCAGTATCTGCTCAGTGAAGACTCCAGGTGTAAAGCCCAACTTGCTGAGGATGTGAAGTCTTGCCACATTCCCATCTTTAAACACTGTTGCAGCTTCCAAAGCAGAAATCTTCACAACCAGATTGGAAACAAACAGTCTTTGGACATCTTTTTCAAACAAAAGCATTGAAACTTTCATTTGGGTTCTGTGTTTTCCCATGGAGACATTTTTCTAGCAGTTCTGGTGAAGCCGGTGCTCTAAAAGTTGGTTTAATGGCCATTGAAACCTCATAAGGGAGGTTATTTTTATGGGTATAAGCTTCCCCACTTTCCTTACTTTTCAAAAATTTGCAGCATTCATTAGAACAGAGGCCATGTTGAGGTGTAGTGTCTGTCGACAATTAATGAAACCAAATGGCTCATTCTACTTTCCTCATACTGTCCAAGCTTGTGAGGTTACTTCTATTTGCAGCACCATAATAGATTTGTAGGCTGTCAATTGTATTCTTTGTTAGTCTGTTTTCACCTCCCAGTGGCTTCCCATCCTCTAGTAGCTTGCCTTTATTGTCTGCAACAAGTCTTCAGAGTCGTCCACCCATCCTCTACTTAATGTGGCCTAAGCACTCCAGTTTTTCAATAGTGCAATCTTTTCCATAGGGCTGACTTTCAACTACATTCTTGAAAGCACCTGTCTCCATCTCCTAAATACTGTACATATCTTACTCCATACTTTTGCAAAGATCTATGGAAAATGAATTTCATAGCTGCAGCTTCCATCCCACCACTGGAGCCTGCATAATTTGTGCTACAAACAGCTTTATGGGCTTCTTGCCATTCTGTTTCTTTACCTGCACCAATACATTTCTTTTGCAAGGAACATGCAGAGCAATATTTAGACATCACCTCTAAGTTTAATACTTTTCCAGTGTCGACACTAATGATTGATGAAAGTCCATGCAATGAAGTATGCCCACCTCTTCATCCAGGAACTGTCACAGGAAACTGCCATATCATTGCTATTAGTTGCTTCACAATTTTCTTGAATTGCCCTCAGGACTGCCATTTTCATGCTCTCTTCACTTACTTGCAACTCCATTGAGAAGAGCAGTATTCATTGCAGAAAATCTTAGGGGAGGATTAGGCATATTCATAATACCACATAAAAGGTTTCCACCATCTCTTCCAATCCCTATACATCTTAGTCCATAAGCAAATCTCATATTGGCTTCACAGATTCTATTACTGCCCTTTGATGTCTTGAATGGCCTGTCAGCATTACAGTTTTGACACAAAATGTGCAATGTGCAAACCAGACCTTCTCTCTTTCCATCATCAACCAAATCCACATTTCCTCCACAAACAGAGCACTTACAGGCTTTTCTAAGTGCTTCTGCCACCATTTCCAGATCCACAATTCTGAAACCTGTATTCCTGTCATGATTTGTTTCTTCTGACACAATCCCTGTCCAGAGTTTTATTTTAGATGCACTTGGAGACAAGCTAATGTTTGCATCTGCAGGCCCGACTCTAACCTCAATTTCAGTTTTTCGCTTTATACTGGAAATATGGAACTTACTATATTTTTAAATACTTTACCAGGCCTAGGCATTGTAAAAAATGGATCTACAGATTCAGCCTTTCACAAAGAATGGCACAATAAATCAAGCATCACTCGAATTCCACTAAACAGCACAAAATTTGTTAAAACACTCCACAGCCTTCTATACTACACTGATTGAACCAGAAAATGGCTCCACAACCTTCTTTCCAGCACTGCTGTTATGTATACAAGAAATCAAAGCCTTCTAAAGCAATATTTTCTAGGTTCACAGGCCAAATTCTGCAATAAAATTTTTCCTCCATTTGGTACATTAAAAAGTGGGCTTGGCGCATTACACTGCTTAGGGTTTTAATTTTTTATGCCATTTGTAGTTCGAATTTCTAGGAAAAAATTCGGGACAATAATCTCAATTATATTTACCATCAAATAAGCAAATAAAAATAACTTGTAAATTTTTCATTATTTCTGCCACCGTCTCTTCTTAACGACGTTTCTTTTCTGAGTGAGAATCATACGATCAAATGTCGCTGTGAGAAACCTATCTCGGTGTGACACTCGTTGCGTTCGAAATATTCATGTTTCGAATGTTACTACAGTCGGTATTGTAACACAGCAAGTTTCTGTATTATCAAGGGTGCTGTAAAGTATGGAGCAGTGAGCGCCACCGGTCCAGTGGCTGTAGAATATTCGATTGTCTTTTCTTGTTTCTCCTTTAGCCAGGACGCAGCTGACGCGTCACTGTCAGATGCCGCCTGTGGCAGTGACTCAGCCTAACAGTAAAACGCTACGAATATTTACACTCCATATGAATGTAAGTGAACTACTTGAGTTAGTCTCCGATTTTGTTGGGACTTTACACATTGATTTTTGTTATTGTTAAAATGATACTGTCCAAATTTTATTTCTTTGTTTATCATAGTTTAGAAGACAGAAAATTTAACTTAAATATCACACAAAACCATACTGGTATTTCAAAACTGATCTAGTTACGTCAATATCGTATGGATATAATGAAACGTTCAGCTGCCAATAGTCTGTTAACATAACATTTGTAATTTTTATTTTAAAATTGATATTCATTTATATTTTTTATGTGAGTGAGTGGGAGTGATTGAGAGAGTGAATGACAGACTTACGGAATTGGAAATGTTTTATTTTGTGAAGATCTATTTGAAATTCAAATCTTGGGTCAATTGCAAGGAAGAACCACAAGTCATGTGACATACCTTTGAGTGAGCAAAGTTTTGTAAAAGGCAGCCAGAAGAGAAGTTAACAACACAGTAATTTTGATATTTACTTCCGGATTTACTTCATCCTTTTTTTTGGTCTGTAACTAAAAAGCAATGTAATAAATTGAGGTTCTGTTTACATAAATTTTCTTTCTGAATTGTGTTTGGATAAGACAGGATCTGGCTATGAGAATCATCTAGAAGAAATTTCCCATTGGTGGTTCAGATCAACAGTCAATCAGAATTGAGAGCTTTCCATTTTGAGAGACCGGTGCTATCTGTATGAGCACACTGCATTAGAGAATCGTTTCCGGACAATTGTGCTGAACAGATGATCTTACATCGCTCTTCCCAGATAGTGTGTAAAATGAAGAATTAGACAGGTAAACTCGGTTTGGTGAACGTTTGGTAATTTTATGTGCTTCCGTGTGAAAAATAACCGCGTGTGAAATATTCTGCTGGAACTTACAAAATCCTCGTGGCATACTTCGAATTCGTCACAGAAGAGTGCAGCGAGCACATCTATAAAGGGAGACCACTGAATCGACCGACTGCTTAATCCCTCCTAAAGTTATGGATCGATGACTGTTTATTTCGCAAATAATATTCGGATCGAAATACCAAAATTTCTGACTGCTTTTGTAAAGCTATGTGCAGTAGGTCTTCATAAATGTTAACCTGCAGAGGAGGTATTAGTGCAGATGTAGGTACGGATTTGATAGCCAATTCATGAGTCTTACTGGCAGTACATAGTCAACAGAGCTTTAAATATCTTGCTATAAGAAGGAAAAAACAGAACGCCTGGTATTTATCATGAACTTTCAGGAACTGATTTCCTACTAGGGTTTCGTGGCCTCTGTCTGATAGGTATTAGGTGGTGATTTCTTTAACTCTTCTTTACACATACTAACTGCAATGTGCAGACAAGAAGCCTGTGAGATAGGTGGATTGAACTGTGTGAAAGTGATAACAATAAGAAGAGAACGGAAACCCGCTCCGTCGCATCCAAGGCAATGTACCAAATTTTCCTAAAGAGTAAGCCTACGAATAAAACGAAGGACAATATAATTCTACCTCTTGGTCTTTTACCCACAACGCTTCCCTCCAATACTAAATTGGTAATCCCTTGACGCCACAGAACGTTTACTAGCAACCTATCACTTCTTTTAGTTAGACTGTGCCACAAATTCCTCCTCTCCCCAATTCTATTCAGTACCTCCTCATTAGTTACGTGAACTACCCATCTCATCTTTAGCATTCTTCTATAGCACCACCTTTAGGAAGCTTCTATTCTCTACTTGTCTACACTATTTATCGTCCACGTTTTACTTCCATACATGGCCACACTCCATACAAATACTTTCAGAAAAGGCTTCCTGACACTTAAATCTATACTCGATGTTAACAAATTTCTCTCCTTCAGAACGTTTTCCTTGCCGTAGCTGCTCTACATTTGCTCCCCAAACAGCAAAACTCATCTACTACTATAAGTGTCTCATTTCCTAATCTAATTCCCTCAGCATCACCTGATTTAATTCGAATACATTCCATAATCTACGTTTTGTTTTTGTTGGTGTTCATCTTCCTGTTCATCTTCCTGTCCATTCCGTTCAACTGCCCTTCCAGGTCCTTGGCTGTTTCTGACAGAATTAAAATGTCATCAGCAAACCTGAAAGTTATATTTTCTTCTCCATGGATTTTAATTCCTACTCCAAATTATTCTTTTGTTTTCTTCACTGCTGAGCCGTACTGACACCAGCTTATGCGTTGCTTTTAAACTTGGCTGTTACTCTGCGTTTGGTTTCCCACGGTTATTGCGGATATGCGGTGGTTCTTCCTCTTTCTATGTGTGGCAGCAGTGGTGTATATCGATATTTGCACCGTATACCATCTTTGGTCTGGTGTTTATAGTTGTGGCTTGGCGGCATGCAGCCAGTTGGTCGGTTGGAGCGGATCAGCAAGGAGGTCTACACACGGCGCAGTCATCCAGGGACTACTGGCGGTCTCTATGTAGTGTAGAAGTGTGTGGGACCGTTCCGAGTGCTACGAGGTTCGTGGTTCACCGCCACAGGACATGAAGGTTGATTGGTGATTTAATTCCGGCTCACCGACACAGGACATGAAGGTTGATTTAATTACTGAAGCCAGGTTTGTTCACGTTGTCCCCTTGGTTGGTGGTTCGCTGTTGGCGGTATTCCTGGGACCAGCTGCGAGTGTTCGAGTTGGTGTAGATGTAGCCGCCGTGTAGTGCAATTAACTATATTTGAAATTCAAGTACACCAGCGGAATTTTCTGCTTGTGGCCGTTACCGGTTCGGTTACCTGTCCTTGTCGCTGAACGTAAATTCAGGCAGTGTCCTTTCCGCACCTGTTGTCACTGTCCAACATGACGTGTAGTTTTTGACAGCTTAATGTATTTTCCTTGTGGGCGGCTATGTCTGTAATGTTTTGGCTTTGGAATTCTCGTCTACTGGTCGTTGGCTAGCAAGTCGTCTTGTTGGTGGGTCCCTGACAGTCTCTTGGTTGTGTTGCCGGAGGATCGAGTATAATTGGCCCGACTTCTTGTCTCACCTAAGCGAATGTTAAGATTTCAAGGGACGACCGAGTCCCCTGGAAACTTCTGAGCGCCGTTTTCTATACTGCCTTTCTTCTTGGCGTTTAATTGTGTATTTTTAATGGCTCATAGCCGATGGTTGGAATTTGTATGATTGTAATTGTGTTTTTAAAGGCATACAGCCGTTTCAAAAGTAATCTCTAAATTGGGGCAGTCTTACATTGACTGAAAATTTATTGTATTGTTTTAAAGCATTGGTCATCAGATCCTTTATTTTTTAAGGATCTTACTTATCTTTTGGAAGATAAAGCTGTGGGCTTTCTGCCTGTTGAAAACTTATTGTAACATACTGCTTTTAAAACCATTGGCCTTCAGCCGCTTTAAGTTGTAAGGATCCTACTTATCAAGTAATACCATTTGGAAAATAAAGCTATGGGCTTTCTCCTTGTTGAAAATTTATCATAGTTGTATTGTTCTCAAAATGAGGAGCCTTCAGCCACTTTAAAATGTTGGATTCTTACTTATCTATTCTTACATCACTTGGGATTAAATACTGTTTAAGGTTAAAAGCTTTGGGTCTTCTGCCTTTCAAAAATTGGATGCAGTATTTTTTTATTTTTTTTCTAACAGAGGCCTTCAGACGCTTTACAGTAAGGTTTCTTATTGGTCATAAAGCATGGGACTTCTGCGTATTGAAGGGTTATTACACTTATGTTGTTTTAAATTTATCGTCTTTCAACTGCTTAAAAAAAATCTTAATCTATCTGAGCAGTCAAGTCTTACATCACCTGGCCTTAAATAAAGTGCTATGTTTGGAATGTAACTAACTCATTCTGGCCCCCTTCCACAATTCCTACCACTTGTTCTGTCCTGCAGGTTTAGCAGGGTGTCTCAATATACAGTTTGAATCATCAAGGATAGGCTACAGCTCTCTCTTACTCCCTTCTCAACCACCTCTTCTATTTCGTACCCCTCGACTCATATAACTGCAATCTGCTTTCTGTACAAATTGTAAATAGCCTTTCGTTCCCTGTATTTTAACCCTGCCACCTTCAGAATTTGAAAGGGAGTATTCCAGTCAGCATTGTCAAAAGCTTTCTCTCTGTCTACAGATGTTAGAAACGCGGGTTTGCCTTTCCTTAATATATCTTCTAAGATAAGACGTAGTGTCAGTATTGCCTCGCGTGTTACAACGTTTCTACAGAATCTCAACCGATCTTCCCCGGGGTCGGCTTCTAGCAATTTTTCCACTAGACTACAAAGAATTCCTGTTAATACTGTCCAACCAAGGCTTATTAAACTGATAGTTCGGTAATTTCCACATCTGTCGACACCAGCTTTTTTTGGGACTGCAATTATTATACTCCTCGAAGTCTTAGAGTATTTCGCCTGTCTCATACATCTTGCTCACCAGATCACAGAGTTTGTGAGGGCTTGCTCTCCCAAGGCTATCAGTAGTTCTAATGGAATGTACTCTACGCCTGGGGCCTTTTTCTGACAGGTCTTCCAGTGCTCTGTTAAATTCTTCACATAGTATCATATCTCCCATTTCATCTTCATCTACATACTCTTCCATTTCCATAATATTGCCCTCAAGTATATTGCCCTTGTATAGACCCTCTATATGCTCCTTCTACCTTCCTGCTTTCCCTTCTTTGCTTTCCACTGGTTTCCAATCTGAGCTCTTGATATTAATACTGGTGGTTCCCTTTCTCCAAAGGTCTCTTTCATTTTCCTGTAGGCAGTATCTATCTTACCCCTAGTGATATATGCCTCTAAATCCTTACATCTGTCCTCTAGCCATACTTGATAGGCAATTTTGCACTTCCTGTCGGCCTCATTTTTTAGATATTTGTATTCCTTCTTGCCTGCTCCACTTACTGCGATTTCATATTTTCTCCTTTCATCAATTAAATTCAATATCTCTCCTATTACCCAAGGATATCTACTAGCCCTCGTCATTTTACCTATTTGATCCTCTGCTGTCTTCACTATTTCACCTCTCAAAGCTACTTACTCTCATTCTACTGTATTTTATTCCCCATTGTTGTCAATCGTTCCTGAAAATCCGGTTCTTTAAGTTCATTCATGCCCCATCTCCTTAAATTCCTACCTTTCTGCGGTTCCTTCAGTTTTAATCTACAGTTCATAACCAACAAATTGTGGTCAGAGTGAACATTTGCTCCTAGAAATGTCTTACAGTTTAAAACTTGGTTCCTAAATCTCTGTATTATCATTACATAATCTATCTGGACCCTTCTGCTGTCTCCAGGCCTCTTAAAGCAAGTGTCAGCTATAATTAAGTTATGCTCTGTACAAAATTCTACCAGGCGGCTTCCTTTTTCATTCCTTACCTCCAGTCCACATTCCCCTATTACTTTTCCTTCTCTTCCTTTCCATTTTATTGGCTTCCAATCCCCCATGACTGTTAAATTTTCGTCTCCCTTAACTATCTGAATAATTTCTTTTGTCGCATCATACATTTCTTCAATCTCTTCATCATCTGCAGAGCTAGTTGGCACATCAACTTGTACTACTGTGGTAGGTATGTATTTACTGTGCTGTTTGTAGTAACTTATCCATGCTCCTATTTTTTATTAGGTATTAAACATACTCATACATTACCACTAACTGATTTTGTATTAATAAACCTGCTTTCATCTGACCAGAAGCTTTGTTCTTCCTGACAGCGAATTTCACTAATTCCCACTATATCTAACTTTAACCCATCCATTCTCCTTTTTAAATTTTCGAACCTACCTGCCCAATCTGACATTCCACACTCCGATCAATAGAATGTCAGTTTTATAGCGTCTGATAGAGACATCATCCTAAGTAGTCCCCTCCCAGATATCAGAATGGAGGACTATTTTACCTCCTGAATATTTTTCCCTATGAGGACGCCATGTTTGTTTAACCATACAGTAAAGCTGCATGCCCTCAGGAAAAATTACGGTTGTTGTTTCCCTTGCTTTCAGCTGTTTGCAGCATGAGATTTAAAAAAACCCTGAAAACACCATACACATGTATACCTATTGTAAAATAAATATATGTCACTTATTGTGAAACTCAGCTGTAAGTCTACATTTTTAATATAATGTCCTTTTATTCCCTAATCCGGCAAGGAACATTAGTGTAGTAACCTTCTACAGACACAGATAGGTAAAGGGAAAAAAATCAGGTTTTGAGGTAGGACGGAAAACGTGAGAAGCCGTGCAATAGCTACTGGGCCAGCAGTTGGGCTGAGATTGTACCACTGTGGTATTCTACACTGACGCACGTGATCTAGCAGTAGATAGCATCTCGTGTGCCATCGCTTGCGACATATATGTTGGCAGTCGAGGGACATGCCAGGAACGATTTATCGACTGGAAACTCGCGCCTAAATCACGTGGAAAATTTTGACTGTCCTTTACGCAGAATCAGTCCAGTATCTACAGATAAATTGAGATACGTTTTCACTTATTATGGCTCCTATTCCACACAGCGAAGTTTCTGGGAAATTAAGTTATGGCACTTGCTGTGTTCTCCTCATTAGTCCACCTATCTGCAAAGTGTGGCAACCCTGTAGGCAGCGGCAGTACCTGAAGGACGTCTTATCTCCTGTGGTATTCTACACTGACGCACATGATCTAGCAGCAGATAGCACCTCGTCTGCCATCGCTTGCGACATATATGTTGGCAGTCGAGGGACATGCCAGGAACGATTTATCGACTGGAAACTCGCTATTGTAGAATTAATGGACGAAAATGGAATGGAAGGACGAAAATGATAAGATCCAAAATGTATTTCAGACCTCGCGTTTTAAGTGGACTTGACTGCACTCTGCCCACAGTAAGGCGCTACAAGGTGATAAACAATTTCTGTTTGATTTGTTGGGGATCCATTGAAAAACAGTCCCACTATAGAACGGAAACATTCTGACAAACACAATCCAGTTCCTTAAACTCACTTCTGTTAAAGAAACTTCAAGGTCTGAAGAATTCATTGTGGGTTGAAAAAATTGGAAGGAGAGCTTCCTAAAGGTTTTGAGGAACTGCTAATCTTAACTCTGTTTCAGAGATCGCTTGACATTTCAGTTGAAAGTGGATCTGCGCATGGGAATATGTAACTGGTTGGGCTGCAAGATAGTTCCTCTTCTAACCACAAATCCTTTCACGTTAAATTTAACTGGTGGGGCTGCAAGATAGTTCCTGCTTTAATCACAGATCCTTTCACGTTAAAACTGTCCAAGCTATCTACATTACTTTTCTCAGGTAGCGTTGTCATGTGTCCATAATGATGTTGCAAAAGTGCCACAATATTTCGATCAATGTATTTGGATGAAAGACATTTTTCCATTATGAAGCTAAATAAAGCATAATTATATGGCAGCTTGAATGCAAAAATCTGTGAAATTTTCTGCACAGAGCCACATGTCGACAGCTTGTACTAGATAGAAATTGTATTATGGCTTCATCACGGCAAAATAATTATTGTGGTTGGGGTCTATATTGTTGCAAAAAGCATATATAAAACCAATTCGTATACATTGTGACTGCAGTACCATTTAGTTGAGACACGTTCAGTTTCCCCCTCTTTCCCTTCCTCGTGGTCAGTCAGTGTGGAGTGGTGGTGGGGGAAGTGTGCAGTAATGCTGACCACTGAGGCACCCATGGCAGGGCACGGCTCTTGAACTGAATTCTAGGCCACCCCTGCTTTACAGTAATGTTCAAGACATGGGTGTGGCTCAAAATCAGTTTCATGATTTGTGCTCCAATCAGAATATTTACTTGCTTAAAGTAATTGTTAATCATTTATATCTCTTTTTTATTTCATCCAATTATTTCGCTAGTACCTCGTATGTATTCGTCAAGCACTGTGATGTAATGAGTTTCACTGTCTTTTGTTTGATTTCTTATGGAAAATATAGGCGATAAACTGTGTGAATAGATCAGAATGTATGTTCTACAGCAAAGTAGGAACAATGTACATTTTGAGGTCCACGTACGGATTCGTGGAGAACTTCAAGCTGATCGACAGTAATATTTAAGATAATGAATTAGAATTAAAGGAACAAAATTTCCCGTTTTGTAAGTTACCAAGACTAACTGGTGCACCTAACGTCTACAGGGGTGTGTGATTGATATTACACAGACTCAGTGTAGAGGAACGATATTCGATACATTCTGTTCAGGAATTTCTTCTAAAAATTTTCAACTTATTAAATAATTATTAGTGAGTAGTTCTAAGTCCCCTAGACTTAGAACTGCTTAAACCTAACTAACCTAAGGACATCACAGACATCCATGATCGAGGCAGGATTCGAAACTGTGACCGTAGCAGCAGCGTGGTTCCGGACTGAAACGCCTAGAACCGCTTTTCCACAACGGCTGGCTTCCCTTATACTGAGGACTTCAGCATTCAAACGAAAGGTGCTACCAAACTTTAGGCCAACAAGCGGTTTCTACTACGAGATTGCATTCAGACGACGCCCTGTTTACTGCTAGACCACGGGCATCGGTGTAGTGTAACAAGTCGCACAGAAGACTGAACGTCCTTCAGCAGCTGCTGCTGTCTACAGTGTCACCAGAGTGTGCACGTAGCCGGACGCGACGTATTATCAGTGTGGCCAGGTTATTTGTCGGTACAGACTTGGACTTTGCTGTAGCTGACCTCCAACCATTTTTACTTCAAAGAGTGTACATGAAAACATTCTGTTTATTTTTTATTTCACGGTTATATACTAGGTTTTTGTGCATTTTTATCCCTTTTGATATGAAGTAAACCACATTAAATCAATATGTTATAAACCTGATTCTCAGACAAACTGAGTTTTCAATCTCTCAGGGACTCCAATTTTTAGTTTGATTCCATAAATATTCCAGAAAATTTACTTTCCATGTAGTTTTAAATTATTTAAAAATAGCTTCGTCAGAGAGCACGTTTGTCACTTTCGATCCACTGGTTTTTCATTTTGTATAATGATACACTGACAAATTCCAGAATAAGATTATCACTCTACAGCGGAGTGTGTGCTTATATGAAACTTCCTAGCAGACTAAAACGGTACAGTGGTATTTTATGCCTCTCGATCAGTGCATTTGGGATAGGTGTTGGCATCTGTACTACATTTACAATCAATTTTAGAACACAGAACGAGACGTTATGTCATGATCGCATGGACAGAACTGACATAAAATCGATAGAATTGCGAAAAATGACGGGAGAATAGGTGGTATAAACGGACTGAATATACACCCAAATGTGGGGAAATTGAGGAAGTACTTGCCTATATTCTGGTTGGCGCAGAACAATTCGTACATGGGAACAAGTATGCGGCAACAAGAGAAATCCGAGAAAACGTCGAGATGGAAGCGAAGGGAATCAGGGAAGCAGACAATTTTTTTTCCGTCGTGGCAGCATTATACTGTCTATTGTGGTAGCAGTGATTCACGAGAGTTGACTCCTGTGTTTGACGCTTTTCAGGAAGACAGAGTAGCATCCGCATCTGCGTTAAAGGATAACAGAGAGTGGACAGGGTGATCGACTGAGGTGGAGCTGTAACGAGGCACGACTTAATGGTAGACCGGTGATGCAGTCTAGAGAGGGAGAAGTTGCTGTAAGTCAATTTTGCCACTGTTCTATGAGGATGCATTAGTCGCATGACATAGCCTGCGTTCGACTCATATACAGCGACGTGTTCTGTATGTGATTTAAAGCACGGTCTGTCGGTCATCAGAGGAGTTCCATCTCTTGTGTGATGAAACGGGACACATTCCTCTAAACGGGATATGATTTATGCTATATACACCATCCCCCTGTCGCATCTTGGGTGTAAAATCGAGACTTCAGCTTCATAAATAAGTTAGCGATAAGTGCTTTTGAGGCACTGCAATCCCCGGGTATACAATTGCCGGACAGATGTGCTATTTCAGTGTTTGTGGCGCAATGACTTGTAATTTTCGCATGTTGGACGCAGCTACTATGCGTTTATCTGTTTCCTTGTTCAGAGGTATTCTCCGTCATTTTATAGAGGACTGATTCACGCATAGTATAATTTTTGAACCGTAATCGGGTTTGGACAGTGGACGCTATACATCTCTGAAAAGCTATATTGCGCTTGTATAAAAACAGAGCCCATCTTTTAAGGAAGTAGTTTTTTTCTTTTTACTTTTCGATAACGTAGTTGATCGTAGAAAAACTGGAAAGTAGAACGTATGTCATGTGCTTGAAATATATTTCTCAATTGGAATATTAACAGCGCTACATTCCATACGACTGATAGGTCGAAAACTCAAGCGATCTAACATTACAGCCTGTTTTAAGTGCGGAACGCTGTAGCCTTCGGACTGCATGTGTTATGTTCTCTCTTACGAATACCTTCCAGGTACCGATCCTAGACTAGAACAATAGTTTAGAGTTAATAGCTTGGTTGATTTGCGTAAAAATACTTCGAACTCCATCCATCTGGAGCTACATTGAGCATAAAGATCATTCGTTTCTTGTTCTTCTTTGCCGTCTGCTGTTGCATCACGACACTTTAAAATCTGTTACTATACATCGATATGAAGTGCTAACCTCCTTGACGTGGGCGCATCTCAAGAAATCTTGCGCACTAGGATGGGTGATGACTTGGAAAGCTCCATTCATTCACAAGATCTGGAATGTAGCGGTCTACTTCTCGTCGGTTGCACTTTAAATCGGTAACGGTGCTGCAGGGCAGGTTGGTCAATGACAGTGTGAGGGCGGTCTTTCAATCTCTAATTTTACTCTAAGACTGTGAGAATGCTCTGTGACTCCCATCAGCACAGAGATAGATAGTAAATTTAGCACTTTGCTCGAGGTGTTATAAATATGTAGAGTACTGTCTGATGTAATTTGATCATATATGTGTTCGAGAATTAACAATGAATGGACGTACTGCACAGTCATATACCCACATTCGAAATGATACTCACAAAGTGGATATGGGGTGATATAGCTACGATACTGAAATTGCGAAAAATGCTGTCATATCATTGGTCGGTGTTAAAATTATTGTAAAATTTCTAAAATTGTTCACACTGTCAACTGTGGTGCTTATTACTTCAGTACATCGACGGTGTCTTTTCCATCCCATCCGTCCACAGGCACACTGTTGGTTACCACATATTGATTGACTGACAAAGCTTGTTTGAGTTGGAGTAAGAGTTTTGTGCAGGGGTGACATCTTCTGGGGATGGCTAGCACCGAAACAGTGATCACGTCTGCAATATAAGGAATCAGTCGAAATGGAACGCAGAGCCATCAGCTACTCCGTCATTGTGATAGATTAGTTTCAATGTAGAGCTCGTGAATCACCCCCACAACGCCGCGAAACTCTTCCAATTTCCTTATACTGTAGCTGACTTTTATTTAAAATCATCCAGTGTGTGTGGTCTGTTATGGCAGCAGCAGCAACAACATGATTTACGCTGTGCGACGTCTCGTTTTTCTGTGAGAGGTCGTGGATCAGAATGTGTTAATGCCAGTTTAGAACCTGACGAAAACCTCAAAGTCGTGGCGAAAAAACAAAATGTTTGGGAGTGTACAAAGCACGTTAGAGCAGAAGAAAAACAATGTTTCAAACAACGAGACAGGGTCACAGGGCGCAACTCTTGCGACTTACAGTATAGTCCGCAGGATACGATCATCCTCCTACAGGTGATGTAACTTTCAACTGGTCTGTGGAGTTGACCAGTACCTGTAGATTTAGTGGGATCCTCACATGTGCTCGATGCGGTATTTGTTTTCGATATATGGCGTGAGAGAGACGCGGTAAAAATCGTATCCAATTCTCTATCGTATGAAGTTGGCGGAGCTTTTATAGTTAGTAATTTTTCTCTGTTGGGTGGTACGGAAAAGGAAGATAGCATGATGGAGAGATAGATATGGATGGACGCAGATCTGCAGCACTTGTATGTAGTTTGGGGACGCACGACAGTGCAGTTGCAAAAACCCCTGTCCTTCTCCCAGTTGCCGTTTCCATCGAATGGTCAAAACACAGTCCTGTCGCAGTAATGCAGCTTGGCTGTTTCTACACAGGTTGCAGAAGGTGGTAGCTACAGTTTCCTCCTACTTCTACTGAGCTCCAATTTACATTGGAACGATCAAATGCGCAAAGCTGCAGGGATGGTAGCACAGAGTCTGAGGGGGCAGTTGCAAGATGCATAGGGACTACCTCTAACGAGGCTGCAATTTTACTGCAGCAGATAGATTCGAGAAATATGACTTGTTTAGAGATATGAGAGTGCCATAAATATGATTCACTAGTGGCTATAATCATTAAAGGACTTCTCCACTGGATCCAACGCAAGTATATGCGTGAATGGGAAGACTTGATTCCAAATCCCAGACAGCATTTCTAGCGGATAGCATAGCATTAGAGATCTGAGAAGTTAGTGTACATTTCTTACAATTTCAATCAACACACCATCTACTGTTTGTGATTCTTCTCAATCAACCATTGCCTATAGCACAGTGGATATATCATCGAACCTCTGATGTGGCATCGAGACAGAATGCGTTAACAAAACTGGAGAAATATCTAGCGGTGGTGGCGTGAGGGAGTTGGAAATCGAGGTTTCATATCACGTTCCTTAGCCGAATCACTTTCTAAATTTGGTATTTTCATTACAAGGTTGCACCGTCGCCGACATGTAATTGCACTCCTGGTCTGTTACTACATACTCCAGTGATCACAGTATATATTCAGTTTCACACTATTTGTCTGGACAAAAAACCACCTCATACAGATGGAATGTCATGCTTCGATTAATAAAGTCAGTATAGCGTTTAACATGGATGCTTGTATGCACCCGTAGAACAAAGACCGCTTGTGATGGTAATATGGTTGTATTTTTTAACATCTGAAGTTTTTGTAAGACGATTACGCCTCCATTTCTAAGACACAGTGGTACCACTCACAAGAAAACCTTATGAGACATGCCCATGAAATGTTGATTTTTTGGTCAGAGTTATTTCGTTATTGACGACATATTATACCTAGTAGTAGGGGATGTGTGATAGGTTTATGAAGTATGTGTTTGTGTTCCGAGATGTGCAAAGGAGATGACTATGTCCAGTCGTAAGGGAGGTCTGGATTTGACGGGGAGGACTGTGACAGCAAAGGGGAGGGCACGTCAAGTCATGAGAATGGTACAGGTATTTCTCCTTCCAGACCTGTCAGCACGGTCTATATACGGTACTTCGCTTACAGTCGAACGTCATTCAACAGTAATCGTAACATTTAATTCCAAGTATACCAATAGAATATATATGTGACTGATTTCGTAGGATGATCCTGTCTATGTGTGGCCTGTGGTGGGATGATTCACGCTCCCTGTTAACGTTAGGAGCTGTTCGAATGGAGAGGTCTTTTGGGAGTGTAGGAATGTAGCTGAATTAATCATATCATCCTCTAGACGCCCGAATAGTGAACCAATACTTAGTATGTGTTGGGTAGCTCTCATGATCGCATGGAAATGTGAGAAGATTCTATATGGAGATGTGTTTGCACTGGGCCATTATTCATGCCCATGTAAACTATTTGGTCGACTGTTTCTTTACATTTAGTGTCTTTGTTTAGTTGAGAGAACATCTATTGTGGTGTGTGGATCCAGCAGGTGGAAGACACGTTTGCTGGTTCCCTAGAAATGAGAAACACCTTAGTTGACTTAGTAAATTATAGGGGTGATTTGGAATTTGTTACATCACTGACATCGGTATTCGCGAGTGGAAATAAGCGTTTGCTCTTTTTTTTTAGTTTTTTCACGTAAACCTCTTTGCAGACGTGGTAAGTTTCTAGTTGCTCTGTGGTTTACAACATGCTTCATCTCGCTAAACTTTCGGGTTTCTACAGAAATAATTTCCAGTCTATATCTTCAGAATTATGTCATGCGAGCGATAGTGTTCTGCAAGCGATATTGCTATGTGCTTGATATCGAGAATTACCGCAAGAATAGTATGATATTCTAGCAAACAATGCGAAATTACATATGTTCTTGTAATACCAGAGTTTCGAGATGTGTGTAGAAAAGCAAGGAAGCAAGCAGGTCCAGATCAGAAACTGTAATAAGTTTGTGCCGAGGGGGAAACGAGCCAGTCTTTGCACAACAGCTCTGAGAGAGACTTCGATCCACTGAGGGCGCTCTGGTCATGCATTGGGAGTGGATGACCACACGGCCTCACTGGGAAATATCTAGTGCCACGAGTATACCTACGGTGCCTCGGCTTATGCTGCCTGTAAGCTTATGCTGATGTAAAAGGGGTGATTTTTTATGGCACGGGATATGAATTGTATGCTTACTACATTGGTAATATATTGCTGGGTCGGAGATCGGTCTCACGCTCTAATATTAAATCCCCTGTCCTCAGTGAGAGAGCAGTAATTGATTAAAGAGTCTTTCCGTATTTGATGATATATAGGCTCTTTGCAAGGTTTAATTGTCGGCGCAATATGGCGATCTGTGTCAAATAGTTTTTGTCTCTGAAAGTCACGTCTGCAGGAAAAAAAGAGGTGGCGGTGCTTCCACACCGGTGGCATCAGTAATTCGGCTGGTAAATTCGATAAGAGCCAATCATAATGCCCCATTCACTCATAAGACATCTTTTGTGCTGGGGTGTAGGAGTCTCTACGTAGTGGTGAGAGCGTTTGTGTACGTTGAAGGGTAACACATGATGGATGGAGTGCCACATTAGGACCGCGAGGAAGAATGCATTCGTCATCATTCTGCGCTATTTTCGTAAAGAGGTTCTGTTAGGGCAAGTTTTTCCATGCATACAAGCTGAGACATCACGAAAGGTCCTACAAAAGCGAGTGTTAACTATTTCTGGGACGTTATACAATTTCCAAGAGGGCGACTTGGTTCTTATTTTACATAGCCATGTGCCATCAGTATAACACAGAGAATCTTTTTAGATGCACTTGCGATGGTGTACAGCTACTTGCACGCATTTTGTGGCAATGCGTCGGTCACACTGGGCAGGTAAGCACAGCTGGACACAGCTCGAATGTCCCGTTAGGACCGCAAGGAAGAGAAAGCAGAGTGTTCTATTCTGAGAAGCAACGCGGATTTCTGTAGCATCTGCAAGGGTAAGTCGCTCTGCAAATAGGTCTTAATTCTCGTCCGGTCTTGGCTCCTGTACTCAGTGGCAGAGCAGTGTAATTGGATTAGAGTCTTTTGGACTGGTATTGCGAATTTTTTTTTTTCAAGCAGGATCTTCATCATCATCGCAAGACCAGTCAACAATAACAAAGTCCTTGTGACGAGGGAGCATCACCCAGCCTGCCATGATACATACTGTGTTAGGTACTGACTTGCAATAGGCTTTTGTGTAGGATCATTTTGTCACAAAACGCGAGCATAAACGTGTGTAAACCTGCATTTACGTTCATTTACGTGCGTAAACGTGCATTTACGTCCGTAAGCGTGCATGACACTTCTATGTAAGCTCGTTTTGTCTAGAGAAATAACACAAACACAAATTTGAGATTATGAATAATTTTTTTTTATTCACAGTCTACCGTTATATATGCCAGTATCAACTTCGAAAAAATCACTTGCTTCTTTTTCATTTGGTGTAACAGCAGTACAGTATTTGGAGAACAGCTGAGTCTTATATCCCTCAAATTCTGCACTTATATCTCACAATATTATCCGCACAATGCAATAGTCTGGTATTCCATCAGTGAATTTGAGTTCAACATTTTCCACACGTATTCAGCGAAAAGCACAAGACTTCGGCACTGCACTGATACATGTACTAAAACAATGATCTATATCTTCTATGTGAATGCTGCATGTGTGAAGCCAGTTACTGATAACACTGTATACGGTTTGAACATATGGGAGCCATTTATTTAGTCTCTCCTTCATGGTAGTTATCGCCGAGTCTAGATTGAAAAAGTTAGCAACAGTCGAAAGCTGCATGTAAATAGCATGATCCTCTGCACTTTTAACTCTTAGTGTAGCATCATCATACACAGATATTACACTCACTGTTTGTTAGACTGCCGCAGTAGATGTCCTGGTAGGAGTGGGATGGAGCATATTATGCAGTCATATGCTTCTTGATTTACGTTTTTCCGCGGCAGAGTTCATCCCACTAGTGGTCTGAAAACTGCACTTTAATATTTTTGGCACATTTTCGAGCACTACCACAGTTGAGAAGCTACCATCTTGTGAAACTTCAATTCCTACATGAAGACGTTTAGAATCGCTAACCGTTAACACATGGCATGAGGTGAATAGTAAAGGCGGAGGTGCACTGGACGTTGGTACGCTCTCATCGACAACATACACACCGGTGCGGTTAGCCACCTCTTCTACCACTGCTGCTGGAATGTCTCTTTCGCGTTACTCAATGGAAGGTGCGTACGATGGAGGCCAGTACGATGCGGGACCCTCTAGAGCAGCTTCTCAGCATGCTGGATCAGAGGCAGCTGTCTCTTGAGGGGCGGGAGCTGTGACTTAGGCTAATGGAAGAAGCCCGAGTGCCCTTTTTTCCCACCATTTTCTTTGGTTAGTAGAGGTAGCCCATTTGACCTACCTTCCCTCCAAACTTCGAAATTCCCGCCAGTGGTGGCCGTGGCTCTTTCCCTCCAAAATTCAAACTTCCCGCCAGGGGGGCGTGGCACTTTTCCGCCATATTGGGTGACGGTACTCGCGTCTTCAGCTGACGTCACGGCAACCATCTTGAATGACAACAATCACGTCTTCAACTGACGGCACAGCCGCCATCTCGAATGATGTCAATCGCGTCATTGGCTTACGTCATGGCAGTCATCTTGGATGACGTCACTGCCCCTTAAGGGTAGGCAAACCACAAACGGCCTTTAAAGGGGCGGCAGCCCGTATGTTTGATGTGAGTCCTCTCTCCCCTATGGCTGCAAGACAATCTTTGTGGGCCCCTTGACAAGCTCCTGACTTTTCTTGAGGACTGCTTCAGTTTCCAAATTGAATGCCCCAAAGCTTTGCCGTTAGTAAAGGGAGTAAAAAAGAAAACTGAGCCAGGAACTGCATGACTTGATTTGCCACGTGAAGCCATGCATTGTATTGATGAAGTCGCCACCTAGTTCCAGAAAGTTTTGGTCCTATCCTTGAATTGTGCTTCCTCAGTTTAGCCAATACTGAACATTTCACTGAGATTAAGTTAACCGATGATCCTCAAGGACAATCACAGCTATTGTTTTGATATTAATTTCAGTCACAGTAAGTCCAACTTGCTTAATACAGAAAAGGTTGGGTGATTTGGCCTGGATATGTGCTGCACGAGCGTAGGAGGTTTATGTTGCGCTGTGTTTCTGCTTCTTGCGTCGATGTTATTGGTCAATTTGCAGTCGTGGTAAGAGTGAGGCAGCTCTGCTTGTTGTCCTCAACAACGTCTCGTGAAAGAAGTCCTGCACACATGCCCCAGAAACTGTTTCGATCTCTTTCAAACTGATCTGAGATATTGCGCTATTGTCTCTGATTTTTAAAATTTCAACAGCGAGGGCTGTATATTATATCGAACTTGATGCCTTTTTCGAAATATAGTTTGAAGCAAATGTGGGATGCTTGCCTTCTCATATTTACCTGGCATTTTATCTGTGGGCACATTGGCCTGTGGCTGTAGCGCCATCACAAACATCATACAAATGTTATAGGAATGATACACCCTCCGGAAACCTATGAACTGTTTGTGTCAGACTGAACACTAGATAAGGTACCTCTACACGATTCTAGCAGATTTGTGACGTTTGGCTCCTATTTTGCCTTCGTTCAAGTAGACGTAAAAGTTCAGTTACTAGTTTCATGCATGACACCTGCCACCTTTTAGAAATCCTACGCACACTTCTGATGTTAATTATTTGAAGTGTAATATTTATTTTTTGTAGTGCTGCAAAGAAGGCAACCTTAAATTGATGAAAATGGTACGAAAGAAATGAATTTCGTTTCGTAACGTTATACTTTCGTCTGGACTATATATAAATGTTACGAACCTAACAGAATGTCTATTATTTCGTTTGATATCTATTTATCATGTAATATAAAACTGATCGTACTAGCGGCTTCCATTGCAGATACGCTATTACCGATGTGTGTGCGCGTGTGTTTGTTTGTTGGATAGAATAGGGGAGGATCAGAATTCAGCTCAGACAATTGCGATGTTCAGCTCTCAGGCGCTGACGTTGTTACTGGATTCCAGTGTGTCAGAACCGTACAAGGAGAATGAAAATATACATCAACAGAGAGAGTATCAAACAGTAAACGTTTCACATCTCGCGTTAGAACCTCGCTAAAGTAACGTCACTCCCTGGTTTAGTATGTTTTACGCAAAGTATGACATCAGACGTTTTCCCATTGTACCTCCATATTTGAACCACTGTCTACCTCGCTCATTCTCGCTAAACTTCTAACTCTTGCCCTGGTAATGCAATCGCTGGAATTTCAACACACCTAATGTGTGAATGAGAAATTAATCAACCTAAAATAAAATTTCTCAAGTCTCCTGCACACCCAATGATTGGATTTCTTTCATTGTTCGGCATACGTAGTAGATAGAAAATAAATATACCCCTACTCAAAAGTCCAGTAATGATTCTTCAGCTGGACATTTGTGGACACGTATAACCTCACTTCCGTGAAAGGAATACATAAATAGTGATGTGCAAAAAACTTACATATTAATTATTACTTTTGTGAGTTTAGTGATGCTTTAGATACCGAATGCAATTTCTCCTCTAAATTAGAACTGTCACGGAACTGACCGCAGTGCCACAAGATAGCAACTCAACGAATTATTCATAGTAGTCGCCAAAATTCAAGGGTACACGGGATGTGTTTGACTATAAGAATGGGAGGTGGCCCTGTTGATCCGGCCTGATTAGTTGCTGCCCACTAAAATAATCAATAAGGAATTCGTTATCTATGAAATTAAATAAGAACCACAATGAATTCCGTTTGTGATATTCAAATCTTACAATAAAACCTGTGACAAACTGACAAGTCAAAATTAACACGTTTGCAAGGATGATTGAGGGATCTGTCGTCTGATTCTAATGAACGTGCATCAGTACAAAGCAATTATAATTGTGAAGGTGTGAAGTCATTGCCAGAATGTTAGTATCAAAAGGCAGATAGCTCTACAGAAGGGTATAGGCTTGCATTTGTGGCCAGAGTTTAAATAATACTGATCGAACAATCTTCAAGAAAGTCTTCCAAATGAAGCTTGAGGTTATTAAAACTCAGTAAAAATGATTTTGCTGTCCCTATGGCTCATGCTTGGTGTCCCTAGAACTATCCATCTTAATCTGAAGGTGGAGGCTGTAATGGCAGCGACTTCAGGCATTTGTCACGCCTGCGACTAACAAGGAGGGATCCCCAGTGGTGGCAACAGCTTCTTGTAACCATCTACACGGTGATGCTGGTTAAGATCCCAGTTATCACACCCCGAAGCCATTCAACCTGGTGGGCCCTCTTTTACGACTAATTGGCGAAAAAAGAGTTCCAAGATTTTGCCTGACCCTCAGTAACGTTGAAACATATGTAATGTGTAGTTTTGTTGTGTAGTGTAATGAGAAGGGCTTCAAATATAAAAAAATCGTGGGTTTGTGCTCATCAGGCGCTTCGAATTTTATTATTCTTAAACCTTCATTAAGATGACTCTACTTCTCATTTATAATTAATTAACTGGTTTGAATGTAATATATTAATTTACATTTCTTTGTTACGTTGCTTTAACCACAACTTTTTGAGTTGCTCTGATTTTTTCTTTACATCGTTTTTTTACCATTCGGAATTTTTTGAATGTAAGTGTATTTATATATTATTATATTTAAATATTTAAAAATGCCTATCTATCAGTTAGAAAACAAAAGACGAAATAATCTGTGAAATGCTAGCAAAAATGTATGTTTTGTTACAAGCTGTGCATATTTTTGGTTGGTAATCGTTATGCAAACATTTAAAACATATCGTGCATTATGGACAAAATAACACAGACGAAGATTTAAGGAAAAGAAGAGATTATAAGTAAAACGAAATTCAAGCAAAATGATGAATACAAATAATGAATATAATAACACACAAAATATAGAATTATTGAGTGAAAGAAATTAATACATAAAGGCAATACACAAAGTCAATTGAAATCACATGAACAAAGATTTCAAGCAGAAAAAGAATAATGTGAAGAAGGTGATAGGATGATTAAAATGTAACAAATGGACAAAATAACACAGACGAAGATTTAAGGAAAAGAAGAGATTATAAGTAAAACGAAATTCAAGCAAAATGATGAATACAAATAATGAATGTAATAACACACAAAATATAGAATTATTGAGTGAAAGAAACTAATACATAAAGGCAATACACAAAGTCAATTGAAATCACATGAACAAAGATTTCAAGCAGAAAAAGAATAATGTGAAGAAGGTGATAGGATGATTAAAATGTAACAAAGTAACAGAAATAAAAAATACATTTAAACAAATTAACAGAATAAAATTAATGACCAAATTCATTTAGATATAGATTTAAAATTAAAACAATCTTATAAAACTGGACAAGTTTCGAGTGAACGAACTACTGTACGCAAAGTCCTTACCCTATCTATTACAATACACAAATAGTCCGTTCCATATCAGTTATTTAACGCTGTTAATTGTCACTCAAAATGACAAAATTTTTCTTCGATTACTCGCAAACGAAGACCCACCATGGGGAATCACCACATAGGTCTTTCAAAAAGTCTATTCCACTGCTGGTGACCTTTCCTTGTAACTTCAGCTCATTGGAAAAGTTGTTCAGGTCCCCAGCCCATATGCTCAGAGACACCTTACTGCTCGGTGGATGACGTGCAGAGAAGGACCCCAGTGGAGAAGCGTGGTAGAGAAGAGCCCGGCGGCAAAGAAGTCTGCCAGAGAAGTTACTTTGGTTCATCTGCTCACAAAAAGGAAGAATAGTATCTTTACGTTTTCTTTCTCCATGTCATCTCAAATGGCTCTGAGCACTATGAGACTTAACTGCTTAGGTCATGAGTCCCCTAGAACTTAGAACTACTTAAACCTGACTAACCTAAGGACACCACACACATACATGTTCGAGGCAGGATTCGAACCTGCGACCGTAGTGGTCACGCGGTTCCAGACTGTAGCGCCTATAACCGCTCGGCCACACCGGCCTGCCTAACGAGCAAAACGATGCCTTTAAAGAACCTGGTCCTCTCCTGAATTCTGATTTCAGGCAGTTAACCAGAATCACGCTCCCTAACATTTGGTGGTGAAGAACTGCTGGACACACTGTCTGACATTTCTGTGACCAACGAGGCAAGTCCTCGTTAGCGCAGTCAAGTTTCTGTGTATTAACTTCATGGCTCGTCTCCTGCAGAAAAACTTAATTTGTAATTTGTTTTATCACTCTGATCCATCTCATACATATGTATGTCCGCTTTCTTTATTCTAGCAGTTAAATCCTCTATGCCTTCCACTTGCCTCTTTGTAATATCACTCAAATGTTCTTGGCAGAAACTTGCACTCTTCTGCTTCCTGAACTTCTACAGAAATCTTCATTTTATATGTTCAAACGTCTCCCCCCTTTCTCAGTGCTTCTGTGTATCTACAAAAGTTTTTGCCTCTGTTGCTAGATCTAATTTTGCTACCTGCAACAACTGCTCAACCACCAAGTCTCTGCGTCATTGTCAGGTTCTCCACAAACAACATCACAGCCGCAAAAGACACTGACTAGGCTAATGGCAGATGGATCTGTTAGATGGTTCAGTGTCTGGAACAACACTATTTCCTCATGCTTAGCTACAAGGTTATTCCATAATTCTGTAATATCTGGTCTACCCTGTGTTATTTCATCAATCATTGCTTCAGCTGTCTTCTGGACAGTAGCATACTGTATCTCATTTCAACTCCTTTATACTCATTCACACACAATACGAATACGCAACAATTGCCAAACTGAAGAACGAATAACCCCAGAATCCCTATACTGCCTCACAAGATGACCAAAACTATGTCACATGAAACAAGTTACAGGTACAGATTCAGCGCACAATGCAGAATGCTCAAGTATTTACACTGTAAACATCTAGCAGTCCCAGATTCTGCCCCCTGCTGTTGCCCCAAAACTCAGACACATCAGCCAGTTCCTCTGGCGTATCCAAAGTAATCTCTACGCTTTGGTGACACTTATTCTACATCCATGTGTATCACACATATCAAAAATAACCAACAGTTTCTCCACTCACCCCACTCTGTAAGCACTGTAGGTTGAGGTCCACTCTGCATGCTGCGTGGAAGACGCAAGTTCTGATACCTACTGAAGATGATGCCACTACTTGTGAGGCAATTTACACCCGACTCTGAGTGGCAGGATGGCCATATTTTCAGGTTGTCAAACGACGCACAGCTGAGGTTGGATGAATGCACAGAGAGAAACGGCTGTAAAAACCAATGAATTACTCTCTATTTGTACATCAGCACTGTGTCGAAATGGGGACGTGATCAGTCTGTCTCCCCCGACAAAAGGGCTGGCAGCAAGGCAGGTATTTGCTAGTGATCGGTCAGCTGACTGCAATGTGTGCTCGTGTCCTGTATTGCTGACGACTGCTCTAAGCACCTGGCTTGTGCACCTGTGTCGTAAGCCACAGCACTGGCGTCAGTTGACTGTGGAAACAGCCAGGAATCTTACAGATGTAGTCAACTACGCGATTAACGACCGCCACTCTTAAGCAAACACAACTAACTTACGTGACAACTGAGGACCCACTAAACGTCCAATACAGCGATCAGTGACCACAAAGTTTGATATGTTGGCCGAACCAACAAAGAAAAATCGCAAGAATTGGACTAACACAACCCTCAAAATGAAAACTTTACGATACTCTTTGAAGAGACCTGTATACAGCAAATAACAAAAGTATGGAAATGGTGCCCGAGATTAAGAGATGGGCAGGAAATCATAGAAGGCCATTATAAACTAGTCAGGAGAAAAGAACACAAATTAAATGATGCATTGGTTAACGCTTCATAACAAAGAGAAAATGTGTAAAAACATTGTGTTAAACCAGTTGACTGGAAGGCACTCACTCGTCGCCGCCATCGCCACCAGCAGGGCAGCTGCGAGTGCACAGTGGGAGCTCGTGGCCATAGCTGCCGCCGCCGCCGCCTGCTCTGCTGGCACCGCCTGGCTGCGCGAGCCTCTCGCACTGGAGAGCCGCCTGGCGGCGTCGTCCCGAAACAGGCGTGTGTGAGCAGCTCACGAGGCCGGGGGCACCCGGGCGAACGCAGAGGGCAGATTACTGTAAGGCAGGGCCTGGGAACGAGTACTCGAAAACGGCGAAGCTTGTCGAATGTTCACGTGCTACTGTCGTAAGCATCGACAAAAGAAGCAGGACAGCGAAAATACCACTACTTGCTAAGTGGTTGGACGCCCTTGGCTCTTCATACAAGATACGGTTTGGAGCCTTGTCTGCACTGTCAAGGAGGATAGATTGTGATCCGTGGCATTTCTGTCAAAAGAGCACAACCCTAATGGACGCACAATCGTTTCAGGGAACACCGTTCATCGTACATTGTTCAATATTGAGTTCCACGGTCGACCACCCCTACGTGTTTACGTGTTGACCCAACGACATCGTCAGTTATGATTGCAATGGGCACGGGACCACCGGCTTTTCGGGCGAATCACAATTTTGCCACATTAGGTTACTGGTCGAATGCAGAAACGCCGTTACCAAGATGAACAGCAGTTCGAAATGTGCCGCGCGTCGTAGTTGCAAGCTGCTGGGAGCAGTGTTATGGTACGGGAGACACCCTCCTACGCCTGCATGGGACCTCTGGCGGTAACCGAAGACACGTGACAGCGGCAAACCACGTGCATCCCTTCCTGCTTGATGTCCTCCCCGACGAACTTTTAAGTTCTGTGGGACCCATCACGGTCACTATCGGGCACCATCGCCGCGAATGCAAATCAGCGACCCTTATTGACGAGAATTACATGACCTTCGCGTAGATATCTAATCCCACATACCTCCACGAACCTACCAACTAACTGTCGGATCGCTGACACACAGAATCTATCATACATTTCATTCCAAAGATGGGCACACAAGCTATTAAGCAGGTGTTCATAATGTTTTGGCTCATCAGTGATGGATTCGTTCCAAAGATGGGTAAAAAAGCTATTAAGCAGGTGGTATTAATATTTTGCCTCATTACTGTATGCACTTAATGACGCAGGGGTGGTGTACCGTACTTAAGAACACTACACATGTCAGTAGTAGATGTCTCACGAGCTCGGTGGTGCTATCTCCCACTATCCAAGGACGCACCAAGCCACAACACGTCATGCAGTTCCAGAAAAGTTAACATGCAGGGTTCTCATGAATTTGAACTATCATTTCAAAATAGTCATAACTTTGAAACTATTACAGACAAGTTATGATACTGGGTTGGTGCTCAAATCTGTACCGCGCCGTGGCTCCTCCACCAGATGCATAACATTATCTTCTCTGGATACGAACAGATCTTTGTGTGGGAAGCTGTTGCTTTGTTTAGGCTCAACCACTTCTTTCTTTTCCTTGAGTTAGCATACAAACGCCATTTATCATCATCAGTAACGATAGAGCATACTTATGGTCGGTGTTGTTCAAGACCCAATTGACTACCAGCAAGCAGAGATACCCATATGGGCACCTTCTGATTTGTATGATTTTGGCTTGAAGCGTGCGGTAGCAATATACCTGATTTTTGAACCTTCCCACTGCACGCAAATGTCGCACTGTGGTGGAATGATCACAGTTCGTAACGTCTGATAGTTCTCGAATACACAGCCTTGGATCATTGTGAATTAATGCGTATGACGATGCTCCTTAAAAGGAGAAAACCATTTTCTTGCCATTCTCTGTGTCCAATGGCAGAATCCCCGTACACAGCGCAAATTTTTCTGGCCACCTCCACTGCTGTCACTCGATACTGAACTCAAACAGAAGGATGTTCCGATTTCCCCAGTTGGAACTCCATTTTCTAGCTTCCAGAGCTCCACTTAGTACCTCCAGGTGTTAAAATGACAAAATGTAAACTCAAACAGCAACAATGAACCACAAATGGAAAATCACAATCGATATATAAACCCACATCAACACGCCAAACAACAACGCTACGAACTGATGCACCATTCTTATACATCGAGTACCTCTCAAAATTATTTTAAATTCAGCTCTGCCTTACATTTGACTTGGAATCCATCAAAATGACGATAGACTAGGAGAATGTGCAGTATGAAATCTGGTATTCAGAATTCAAAACTGTGACAATGGTATCACATAATTATAGACGCCATTTTAACAGAACACAACCTGAAAAATTAGCACAGTGAGGTGGATCGTAAACCTTAAAAGGCAGACCTTTCTCTAAACACAGCCCTCACCCTACAACACACACACTCCTCCAGTGCCTCAAGCACGTGTTGTCATCTTGAAAGCTGCCAGAGTGTTGGTGAGTAGCGACTTCACATGGCAGACGGAACGTTAACGACGCGCTTCCTGACAAGTGGCTGGACCGTGACAGCCTGGATGTCACACCATTAGACTTTTGTTTGTTGTGTTCTGTCAAGAATCCCGTGTAGACGAAGCTGATCGATGACATTCCTACCCTTGTTGCTCCTGTCACTGAAGCAATCTGAAGTATTAATACTACAATACTGACCCTCGCGTGGGCAGAATTCGAATTTCGCCTTAATGTGCTATGAGCGACAAGTGGGACACATTGAAAGTCCGACACAACAGAAAAAAATCTCTGAGAGCTCTTTAACTTTTTACAACAAACCATGATGATCTTTTACGAATAGCTTCCCAGTTATAAATTTTTGAAGTCATGCGGGACCTTATGGACTCCCTGTATTTTATTGCAGCTGCGAGGCAAAGCTGAAAAGAACGATAACAGTGTGTTGTTCATCTGTCATCTGATGTTGGTGATACTGTACGTAAAGACGATGATTTAAGTGGAGGGTGTTCAACTTTATACAACGAGCGCTGATGCGGAAGTAAATTTAATGCAAAATGTTGAATATGTAGGATACACCAAAGCTCAGCTCGTAGAAACTGAAGCATGTGATTCTATGTTTCGTAACACTGATGAGCATCAAGTCTTGGCAGGAAAACAGGGGAAGAAATTTCTCTTCAGAAAAAATCTGTTATTGGGGGAAATATACTATTATCACCCATTTGTAGTATTGAAAATTTGATAATGATAAACGAAAACGGTAACTCTGATACTTCAGCTGTTTTAATGTAGTACATTTACATCGACAATACGTATGTTTACTGAAAGCAGGAAGTTGGTTCCATTCCGTGCGTCCATTGTGTAAAGATAGATATAAATTATATTTGCCTTGCCGTTAACGAATATTCTTAACGTGGAAGCAGTTTACTGTTGTTGAGTAAAAGGAAGTTTGTTATTTGAAAAAGCAGCGCTCGGTTGTGTACTAAAATGAAGACAACCACCCGAAAAGTGTGCTTTATGAAATTGGACATGGCTGACAATAAGATACGAGAGTATGATGGAGAAGGCTACTGGAACTGGAAACAGCGAATGGAATGTATCTGAAAATGAAGAAAAGCTATACAGTACCTTCGAGGGCAAAACCAAGCAAGGACAAATCTTCTAATACTTTCGAAGAAGAAAATCTGACTACAATGAACTACACATGTGGAACGATTTCGAAGAAGCAACTGGAATTTATTGGTAATAAGAAAATTACATTTGAAATAATGAAAAAATGTATCTATTTCACTCCAAGGAATCGATAGCACTGCAAAGGGTGTGCAAAAACAAATTAGGGAAACTGAAGTTAAAAGTTACAGTGACACAGCAACAAATTTTATACCTGCTCTTGGTATATTTCTTGATCAGTCCAAGGCATTTGACATGGTCGACAATGAGCTGCTTCTTATGTAACTCGAGAAATGTGGGATTACAGGTGTAGACCACAATTGGTTCCACAAATATCTTATTGATAGAAAGCAATGCACAGAAATAAGAAACTCAAAGACATCCAGGCACTGCAGGTCAGATACACTACATACAAGAAATGGCGTCCGTCAGGGATCCGCTCTTGGCCCTGTTATTTTCATATTGTTCACAAATGATCTCCCAGAACCTGTAATATTAGTAATTTTCGCCTCACAAATGTTAATATACGCTCAATAGTTAAACGCCCTATGGCCTAAAGTTACTGAACAATCATAAAGAAAAGAAATGAACCATCGCATAGCAGCGACAGAGTCTATTACTCTATCTTTGCCGTTCTTGGGCGGTGCCTGTAAATCTCTATGTACATGGATCGATTAATGGTATAAAAAAGAATTCTGTTGTTTCAAGACAAATGAGGCATTGGGCGCCTCACCTTTTACTGTTTGTATTTCATGAAAGGCGGACGCGGACTTGCTGCGTTCCGCAACGGTATTTTATATTTCATGTGAAAATATTGAGTGAATATGCTAATTGTTATTTTTCCATAAGAAAACATGTAATTTCTTGTAACTGATTCCGAACAAACAGCATTAAGAGCACATTTTGACTGCTATGTATAAAGTATTTAACTACAATGGTCACCTATTGTAATTTAATATGAAAAGGTATGTAGCATTAAAAAAAGTGTGTTAAAGATAAGTGTGCTTATCCCAGTAAATTAACCTTGATGATTTCCATCTCCTTACTTACCTAAAGGATAATTATTTTGTGTTACTTCATCACCAGAAATTACGATCACGCTGAGGGGCCGAACGCAGCATGAGGCAGAAGGAATATTATCGTTTTCCTGTTATTTCAGAACCAATTTTTTTTAATTGTGCAGAGTTGCATTTCTTTTAAAGTCTATAAATCTTCTGGTCCCTTAGTGTTGATCTGAGTATGATTACATTGCACTATAAAAATGCACAGAAATGATAATGTTTCTTTCGAACGATTTCAAATACATGTAAATATGCTCCTCTTATTCAGCTATTTAATGCTCAACGTATGTTATTATAATAGAGTAGTCAATCCCTGATTCTGTTGCCAAGTGGCCCACCAAAATATTCAGTTTTTCGACATTAAAAGAAAACAACAATTCTTTTTATTTCCGTCCCCCAAGGCCAACGTTACACTTGGCGCCCAAACAGGGACTTGATCAAAAATCATTTCATGTATTTGTTTAACAATGTTTCTGTGCTTGTTCTAATAATTGTCTCATTTTTTCATGTGGATGCAATTCATCCGAGAAAGAGACGTGGGAAAACCTTTTAATTAATTCAGATGAACGATTGATGAAATTACTAAAAAAAAAAAACGAGTATCCAGCCATATCACCATCAAGACAGCCATAGTAAGTGAAATTTTTATACGCAGTAGCCAAGCTTTCCTAGTGACGTTGCATTTTTCGAGTTGACCGGAATGTAAACCTGTCTCTCCTTGCCTTGAAACAGCTTTATTGTAATTTGTCCATAGTCCGTTCTTATGTAGTTAAATTCAGTGAAAGTGTACCATTGTTGTCAGTGCGTCACAAAAAAATTTTTACAATATTGCCAAAAATTACGCTCAAACCTGGTAAAACGTGTGATATTTCATTTGTTTGAAATTAGTAGGAACCATCTTGTCTTCTTGGCGTACATGAACGTCAGTTGTTACCCAGAGTTAAAATTTCATCTCAGGTCCCAGTAAGCCACAGCAGCGAGTACTGACTTGACCTGGGGTCTAGCCATCTCCTCTCCACACTGTCTGAGCGCTGTAACTAGCGACCAATAAGGAGCCACCAGACGACTACCTATGAAAAAGTGCTGTGCATCAGACGCGCGCGAAATTCTGTCGCGCGCGAAATTCTGTCGCTACTCACTGTTGTGTTTGTATATGTATGCGTCTCCTGCGTCAACGTGTCCTCGTACTGTATTTTTGAAATGATTTCGTTCGAAGATAGTGTCGTGGACGAGCGAAAGGCTGACGTATTTGTAAGTACCATATTTAGCATGAATTTTCTGCACTTTTTTTTTTAGGGTTGAAATTAATTGCTTTCAATGAAATGCTGTCGGCGAACGAAAGGAAGAATGAAATAGTTAATACTATTTCTCAAGTGGGTGTATTCTCTGCTTGCTTTTTGAAGCTATTAATCCAGACTGCTCGCTTGCCAGTTGTTATTGGCAACTTGGTAATGTTGGCTACTTAAGATTATGGAATTAGGGGGATCAAATAAAACATGGAAGACAGGGTATTGCTAGGGTAAAAATGAAATAAGCAGGATCGGGTGAAAATAGCCATTATGAGAGTAAATTATGGAAGAAAATAAGGTGAAGGTTCAGCCAACTTGTTTAACTGATCGGGAATCCTCATTTTAAAATCTTGCTGTGGACTCCAGTAATTTAAATGGTGTGATAGTAAGCAGGAGATTTAATAACTGCATTAAAGAGCGCGCGCAAATCGTAGTATAAAACAGCGGTATACCTATTTTGACAGCTATTTTCATTTCTTGGTACTGGAAAATTACCATTTAATACAGTTTTCTGTACGAATTTGGTTTTTATGTTTCTTGTTAGCAACATAGACTTTTAATGATCCATTAAAAGAAGAATTTTTTCGTAGCCCATTTTTTCCTGATGTTTCACGTATATGTGAAACATGTATATGTGTAAAAAGTTTCAGAATCAGCTAAAACTTATTAACATTGTGTACTGGAATTATAAAACACATTTGTATACTAAACTGTGAGTTGTTTTTTCCACTGGTTGGAAAGGTGGAGGAAAAGTGGAGTAAACAGAAGGCTATCATATCTTGAGCAGCTGACTGCATTCTAAGTTCAGATTTATCACAAATCGTGTTTGCTTTTTTAAAAAAATAATTAGTAACTAGTTTGTTTACTCTCTGTATTTCAATTTGGAAATCATTAGACTATCAGTAGTGTTGAATGCCTAGAAATTACATTAAACTGCAACCTTAAAGAGACAGAGTATGCTGTGATAGTTTAAAATTAATGCCAGGTGTAAATAAAAGCTGTTACTCAACTGTAATTTAAACATACCACTGGTATCTGAGAGTAATACTAAAAAGTTCTGAAAACACAAAAATCTGTTCTCAGTAAAGGTGAGTATACTTGCTTGACTACATGGGCCTTCCCATAACTTCATTCAAGGTAAAACAGATTGTTGCTGAGTTTGTTCAGCTCAGTACTACAGAAAGTATATTTACCAATGGAAAAGAAGTTTTGCCAATAAGTACTGGTTTTCAGATTTTACCAAACACCCAGGTCTAATCACCCAGAAACTTCAGAAATTTTAAATAATCTATAGGAGCACACCAACATGCCCATTTGTCTTTCCCTTAAAAACATTTCACTTACGATTTGGAATTGGAACTATCAGACTGAAGTGTCTAGAAAAATTTGTTTAGGCCAAAACTATTAGTTTAAATACTGTTTTATAACATTAATGGACATAGTTAATATTTCCTCTGTATAAAAATCTATCCTTTTCCTCAAAATTTATACGACATTAATTTGTTTGACATAGAAACGTCTAATAGACGTTATTGTCCTATCACCTGTGTAGGTCCTTTCTTCAATGTTGTCACTAGGCCTTTTTTGTGCCCTCAAGTATTTTTTCTTTTTTCAGTGAAATGTTTGTGTGAATATGAAACATTTTAAACCATATTCTGACGAGTACAAAAGCTTTTCACCGACAATTTCGAAAGTTTAAATATTGTTTTGTTTTTACCCCTCCCTACCCAAGGTAAAATGTGTACTTATTGGTGGTTTTTATGAAATTGAGGTCTTGTCTACCATGTGTCTACATACCTGCTGCACTTCTTATATCAAATGCATGTTACTGAAGGGAGGATAATTCTGAAATAATGTAAATGAAGCCAAGTAAAGAAGTGATAGTAATACATGTTCTTCTCCCTTAACAGGAAATTCTCCCGCAGTGGAAAACACGTGTGTTGGAGCTGCACAGAAATGACTGTAATGTGCAAGAGATAAAATCTTTAAATATCCTTGTTGATGTTAAAACAAGGGAGGAGTTTAGACAGTGGTTGGCACAGTTTGAAAACATAACAAAAACAACTTAGATGCACTGAACCTGCATCAGGTAAGTATGTTGTTTTCAAACAAAGGCTGGTCTGTCACCACAATACTCGCAGTATAAAAGTTCATGGTTCAGTGCAAAGGGCAACAAAAAACACTAACTGTCCATCAAAAATGACAGTGACAATTCACGCTGTGTATGATAGATACAGAGGTAAGTCTGTAGAGAAAGCAATGCTCTGTAAGGAAATGCCGTGTGAGGTTAACTTGGTGTTGGGTCATAACCACAGTGTTGAGAGTGCTGCTGCTTTAAGATTTAGGCAACCATCAAGTGATGTCAAAGAAAAATTAATCTCCCTGTTTGAAAGAGGTCATTCACCAGCCACTGCTCTTGAGTCAATAAAGGTTGAAATTCAGCTGAATTCTTCAGATTACCCTTTAGTCCTTGCAGACAGAAGCACGTGTCCTGATTACAACTTTTGCCACTATTTGTTCAATAAAGTTTTTAAGAAAAAATATGGGCCAACAGATTTCAATAAAGAAGGAAAGCAGCTGTTGCAACAGAGGTTAGAGGAATACAACAGCGAAGTTGGAGCTGTGTGTGCCAAGATGATTCAGAAAGATGATGATTATATAGTATAGTAAGAGTATATTTACAAATTTGTAGTCTGATGAATACTTTATGCATATACGTTTAGCTACTATTAATATTTGTATAATTGTTTTTCAGCATTTGCTCACCACTGATGCAAAAAGTCCATACTCATGTAAAAGCTGCTTCCAAACTTGTATTTATGGATTCCACTGGTTCTCTGGATCATGATAGCCGCAGAGTGTTCGTTTTACTTACTCACAGTGAGTGTGGAGGTTTACCACTAGGAGTTCTGATTATGTCTTCAGAAAGCTGCGGAGTTGTAGAAATGGGACTAGAGTTGCTGAAAGAGATAGTGCGGGAAAATATTTTTGGGGGAAACATCAATGGCCCAAGTGTGTTTCTGACTGACGACAGCCAGTCAGAACAAAATGCAATTAGAAGGTGCTTCCCAAACACAAAAACTTTGTTGTGTATATTTCATGTCCTGCAGGCAGTGTGGCGCTGGCTTCTCAAAGCAAAAAATCTTATACCACAGCAAAAACAGTGTGAGTTCTTCCAGAATTTCAAAAAAATAATGTTTGCGCAAACAAAAAATGAAGCAGTGGTAAACTATAATGTAACAAGAGCGAACATCGGTGAAGATCATCAAAATTTATTGAAATATTTGGAAGGGTATTGAGATAGGAAAGAACTGTGGACCCTTTCACATCAACGAGGTATGCTTATAGAAGGGCACAACACAAATAATATAAGTGAGGCCTTTATGAGAATTTTAAAGGACAGGATTTTAGAGAGGGTGCGTGTCTTCAATGTGGTTCAGATGGTGGACTTTTTTCTCACAAAGGTAAATTTGCATTTTCAGAGGAGGCTTCTTGATGCTGCTAATGGAGCAAGCCCTAAGTATTTCTGTAGGCCTATAAAGGCTCCTTCACAGGTGATCCTAGCAAAAATCAGAAAAGTCAATGAGGATGTTCTGCTTCTTCCCAGGGAAGAAAGGGAGAATCACTATTACATTGTTAATATGGCTGTTCTTGTTTGCACTTGTTGCCAAGGCAATACAGGGAAGATCTGTAAACATATAGACTGGGGCAGTACTGTTTTACCATCAGGAAACTACAGGGAGGTGACGGATAGTGACAGTATACGTAGACTGTATTATTTTATTGTTACAAATGAGGAGCCTCCTGAAGTGTGGCTAGAGCCTCTGTATTGCTCTTCTAATGCAGGGGCTTCAAATTCTTCGGAACGTTTGGAGCAAATGGACAGAGGATTTCTCTGTGAAAGCCAAGAAGAGATGCCAGACACACTTCACATGGAGACAGTTCCAGACAAGAGAAATATAGATTTAATAGACGAGATAACAGCTGGTCTCATAGATTTTTCAAATAAATCCCTCGAGGAAATGAGGAAAGGCCTTGAAGTCGTGTGCGAAAAATTGAGAAAGCTTAAAACACCATCTGCATGTGCATTTTATTTGGCAAATTTTGGTGAAGGTAAGTAAAACATACTTTTATATAAATGTTATGGAAAGTAATTCAATATTGTATGAATTCTAATTTTTATTTTTTTCAGGCTACCTTTCCATCACCAGCTACGCAATCATGCCGGTCAACTGCAGACTTTTGAAGGTGCACGACTGTTTACTGCAGCATAGTGTGTAGGATTTTCTTAATCTGAGATCCAACCTAATGGAAATATTAAGGGAATGAGTGTAGTAATTAAGTTTTTTCTTAAAGCTCAGACCTAGACCGACTGCTGAAATATATAAGTTTTTTTTCTTGTAGCTCGGGTCTAACCCAGTTATTCCCGGCGGGGTCAGGGATTTTTTCTGCGTCATGATGACTGGGTGTGTGTGATGTCCTTAGGTTAGTTAGATTTAATTAGTTCTAAGTTGTAGGGGACTGATGACCATATATGTTAAGTCCCATAGTGCTCAGAGCCATTTTCTAACCCGATTATTGAAATAAATGTTTTCTTAAAGCTCAGACCAAACTTACTATTGAAATATAGATTTTCTTTAAATTAGGATATTCCAACAATGTGGACACTTATTTTGTATGTTGCATACGTTTCTGGGAAATGTGAATTATCTTTTCTTAAAATGTAAACTACATTTTATATTCTGCAGTATGACTTTTTTTTATTTACATCTGTTCCTTCAGGTTACATGTAGCTTCTTTAATTTGTCATATATCTGCTTTCTGAAGTAGTTCTGTCAGTTGATAATGAAAAATGTTTCCTGCATTTTAATATATATTGGCAATAATAAACTGTAATATTGGCAGGAACGAACTGTTATTATCTTATTAATTGGTATTAAAACTCTATTTTAGAAGATTAAGTGAAGATATTTTGCAATGTTAATATAAGCATGACATTTAAATAGGAATAATGAACAGATTGCCCCTATTTACACCAAGGTTGGCATAAAGGAATTGCTTATGATGATAGCTTCCTCTGGCATGTAGAGCCTAAACAAAAATTTTCCATCTCAAATTAACTAAAAAGGAAGTAAATAATTTTTTTGCTGGGAGAACACACTTTCAGGCAACCATCCTAAACTAAACAAAAAATGCATTAATGGTGTAAAAAAACTTAATTGTTTCATTAAATGCCAAGCCAACGAGTCAGACTGCATGTCTTCATATCACAGTTTGTGACTTTAACATTCTGAAAATGAAAGGACAATGAATCTCTTTAAACTTTTATTTGAATAGCAGATAGAAAGCTGAACTAGGTAAGTGTACTCACCATGAGTGTTTATGTCTAGCTTTTGGTGACGGCAATGTTCTGCTTTTGCTAAGTGAAGACATTGGGGAAAAGCAAAGGAGTGTGGAAAAATTGTGAAATATGTGAGAAAGTAATAAGACAGAATCAGGGTTCAAAGAGACCTATGCTTGTGTGGTAAACAACTTGCAGACGAGGGTTGGCATGGGGAGGTGGATGACAGCCAGATTCTTGTAATTTAACTGTGCATTTCAAATCACTGCTTAGTCTACAGAGAGCTATTAACTGGACAGGAGAGAGTAATCATTTGTTTTATTTTGTATATGTATTAATGTCCAACTCCATGCATCGATGACAAATAATAAGAATATAAATATAGCACTGGCACACATTTACTAAATTCAAGAAACCAATTTAAGAAAGGTATTGACTATAATGATTACAATTTGTACACAACTGCCACAAAACAACACTGACAGTAAAACACAGTTTGGTGTTATTCACATTATAGCGTTTTTAAAAAATGATACTGTATTGCTATACAGACTGTTGGGTTATTTAAACTAATTGGGATTTCATATAATGTACTGTAGTGTTTCTGTCCCAACCCATACCAAGCTCACGTAGACCTAGATGTCTGGTGCTCTTAAAACCCCACTCAGTGCTGCCTCCACATAGCCAGCAAGCTTATACATACATCTTTCACTGCCATTTGACTAGTGCAGTTATGTTCAACTTTATTGATATTACCAACAACAAAAACGCAAAATTAAAAATGTTCAGAACGCAATCATATGTCCAAATTAATTTGTGATGTGAATGTATAATGACTCATTGCACATCAGTACAATCTATAATGCAAAGTGATCCCTCAAACATATTACTAACGAACTGACAGGCTATCTAGTTCACAAAATTGTCCTTTAGGACATCAGCATAGTATAATTTTGTTTTAATTGCTCTTTTCGTAAAGAGAGAGAGAGAGAGAGACCACACATTTACGGATTGCATGCTGTTTGTGTGATCCATATCTGAGGAGTGGGTCATGCCTATCCATCACTGCCAGATATCAGCTTTCAGGTAAGTGACACACTGTATTTCCTTTATATATATAAAATAGAAAGAAACTTCCACATGGAAAAAATATATTAAAAACAAAAATTCCAAGACTTACCAAGTGGGAAAGCGCCGGTAGATAGGCACAATGAATAAAACACACAAACACACACACACAGAATTTCGAGCTTTCGCAACCGGCGGCTGCTTCGTCAGGAAAGAGGGAAGGAAAAGGAAAGATGAAAGGATGTGGGTTTTAAGGGAGAGGGTAAGGAGTCATTCCAATCCCGAGAGCAGAAAGACTTACCTTAGGGGGAAAAAAGGATAGGTATATACTCACGCACACACACACACACACACACACACACACACACACACACACACACACACACACACACACGCATATCCATCCATACATACACAGCTTTTCCTGACGAAGCAGCTGCCGGTTGCAAAACCTCGAAATTCTGTGTGTTTGTGTGTTTTATTCATTGTGCCTATCTACCGGCGCTTTCCCGCTTGGTAAGTCTTGGAAAATATATATATATATATATATATATATATATATATATATATATATATATAATCTTTAGTCATTATCTTGTGACATTAAGGTGCACAGGAAACAACAGTATGTATCAGGAAAGAAACTGGAATGAGTTATGACAGGCCAGGTATACTAGCTTGCCCAGGAAAATGCATTAAACATAACTAATATTATATCAACTTCACTTTTAAGACTTACGTCTTAAAGAACAAAGTCTCAGTCACTGTCTTTCTAATGAAACTCCTCCATCACACTTTTCAAACAGGGTGCTTCAAGTTGTTGAGATATCTCACTTCAAAAAAACTTAGTAAAACATTTATCATCACCTACATACGTGTGTGTCACTCAGGTGACCATATTATACAAAGTCTTTTTCTTCATGAATGTTTCCCACAAACTATCATCCATGGAGGATAAATTCTGTTCACTAATGATGGTACTAAGTAATCCCAAATAAAAATCCAAGCCAGCTGACAGAGAAATCAAATAAATGTCTCAAAGATTGTTAAAATTCATCACATAAAGACAAAGCGGCGCTAAACATAAAGAAAACTAACTGCATGAACTTCCATTCGAATAAAAACCACAGTGAGGTTTGACTAATAGTTAACAAAGATCGATTAAAACATGGGACAGAGAAAATTTGTGGGCATTAATGTGTTGCCAGCTGGAACAAGGAGAACATGTGAACATTTTAGTAGAGCACATGTTAGACCACTCTGAGAATTCTCGAAGTGATCTACTTGGTAAATAAACATTCAAACATTAGTTGTGATAATATTTTAGGATACCAGTGCTTGGAATGTGTAGATTGTCTTCAAGGCATACACAAACAGAAAAAAGCACTATTGCCCACAGAAAAATCTTTAACTGTATGGAGTAATACTAGACAAATTTTTCCAGGTAGATGTACTTTTTAAATCTCAGACAATACATGGAACAGGCAACTGAAAGTATATTTCCACATTCTGTTCTTAAAATTATATGTAGTATAATACAGTTAAAACAAATATTAGGGCCCATTTTTAGATTCAAAGTTGAGGTAAAAATAGAAAGTAGTAGACAAAAGATGGACAGATGTAAAACCTCCATATCACATGACAGCAATGGGGCTGTAAAAAAAAAAAACTGACAGCCAACACCTTAATCTGTACTGCACACTCAGTCTGGCACATTTATTTTTAAATCTGAAAGTTGTTACCATTTGAAAAGTCTTCGCCTATTTTGTTTTGCTAAGATCCAAGGTAACTGGTGTTATCGTAACACGTTCTTTACACTTAAACTAATTTAGTAAAATTCTTTAATTTGTATAAAAATTACACAAGTAAGACTTCTGGGCCTGTATGAATGTAGTTTTATGAGCTTAGCCAGAACTATTACATGAGCACGTTATTTTCTGATTCGACTAACAAAATGTATTGAAGGTAAGTACATTTTATGCTTCTTTATAATGATTCCACCACAACACACCTATAGTAAGCATATTTTACTGTGCCTTAAAATTCTTTGAGGTCTGGTACTGGCAATTTCCCTAATGTATCATGGCTGACTGTGCTACAATCAACGAGCAAACATAGATATATTAACAAACTGGAAGATTAATACATTTGTTAATGTGTCCATGTTTCATCCTACGTGCACAAAAACGATGTACAGTCCTAGAAACAATTAAAGAGGAAAGAGTCAGTTAAATAGTAACATTTAAATACTGTAAAAAGGTCATGAAAGAGCAATACACTAATTAGACTGGTTTGGCTTTCTTAATCTACAGAAACTTTGTAACAGTTTTTTGTGTAACAGTTTTTACTCAACTTTGAGAAAAAAAATCAAGTACATAAATGTATGAGTAATAAACCAAAATACTGGTCAGCAGCTGTGAAACTCTAGGTATGGTTTTATTGAGCCTTGGTCAGTCTTTTCTGAAGATATTACTTTTGCACAGTAAAAAGTTAAGTCATAACATCAAAATATCTGCAATATAAACGCAAGTTTGAAAAACACTTTTTTAAACTTTGACCATATTTCATAAATGTCTGACAATAGAATGATGTTCTTATAGATCCAGATGTCTTAGTTTTCTCATAATAAACCAGCTCATAATTCTGTGTCATAATGATGTCACACACCACAACACACTTATGTTGCGAGTCAAGGCGCACAGGTGGGATCGGACACTTGCATTGACCTCTAGTTTCTTACAGTTTTCGATTTTCTGTATTTAGACTGACATTACTGATTAGTACTGATCAATATGTGGTTGTCCACAGGTATTTCAAATGCTCATTTACAGTGAGGTAGCCCAAATGTTAGTTAATAAATTTGTTGTCTATCTTTGACCAAATGTGTGGGAATCATTTACACCAATAATGTTCTGTGGCATACTTCGCACTCTTATAGACTCGAAACTAGTAATCTATGTGCAATTTTAAAAATAAATACGTACCATTAAATGAATATTTCTCTGTGGATACATAAATTTTAAAAATTAATAAAAATACCGCAATAATTTGATTTTATGCGTTAGACATGGCTTGTGAAAGCCAGCGACGACTGTGGAAACAATGGGTTTGTTTATAAATAACTGCTACCACACGATTTTTACTGTTAATTATATTTTTCAGGACGCGTTTCGAGAAATAATTCTCATTTTGAAGTGCATTGTTCTGTATACTATGCCATTTTTTTTCGTGGTGTTTGTGTGAGGTCCTGCTTCTTCTGTTGTCCTTTAATTATTCTGTGGTCCAATTTTCTGAGCCCTATACAGGCATACATAAAAAAATAACAAACGCACATATATGGTTACAAGCGAAAACACCAAGAAAAAATGGCACAGGATGGTGAACAATGCACTTGAAAATGGTTATTATTTAGCACAACACTTTGTGCAAAATATAAAGAACAGAAAAAATTGTGACTGGCAGCTCAGTTATTTATAAAAAAAAACCTTAGCGCAACAAAATTTGTGATTTGTCACATTTTCTTAAGCTGACAGTTTCATTGTTCTATAGTAGAATGATTATTATATTTCACTGTGTTAATACAAAATCAGTAAATTACATTCAAGGTTTATAGTAACAACCACACCAAAAGCTTTACGTTCTACGTAATAAATCCACAGTTCTCCGATCTTACGGCGTATAATCATCACTAAGGCACAACATATTCGTACTTGTAATCTTAGCACACTATTCACAAAGATGCAGGTATAATTTCCGCTAAGAAATATAACTTTCACAGAAAAAACTAGTTTTCACAACTAAATATAAATATCCAGGCCTTTGTGCGTACTTTCCTACTAGGCTAGGGCTGCTACAAACATCAGCTGTTCCCAGCCCGGCAATACAGCTTTATCTGATTGGATACTCGGTTTCGCCCACTTCTGAACACTCATTGGTCGCTAGCTTGGAGCTCAGACGGAATGGAGGGGGTATGGCTAGACCCCGGGTCAAGTCAGTACTCGCGCCACAGCACTACGTCACAGACAAACGACTGACGGCAGTGACAAACAATATCTGTAGTATTTTGACATTTGACAAATAATTCATGAACATGGCTGCCGGTAAACAGCGGACACAAACAAAAGCAGACGACAGCGGTGATGCGGATGGACCTCACTATCCATTACGATCACGCGCGATAGGTGTACGAGCGGACGCAGAAGCAGCCTCGGCCGAAGGTTTGGAAGCCGGTCCTAATGTGCAAACTATTCCCGCTTTTGGAAAAAAAAATTACTTAGACGCAATGATTAGAGCAATAATGGAACGTAAGTTCGAAAGCCAAAAACAGGAAGATTAGATGAAAAAGCCCGCGAAGAAAAAGAGAAGGCCGAAAGACGGCATAATAAAGATTAGGTCCTTACAAGTCTGTGCAATTCAGTAAAAACAGACATAAATTCGGTAAAAACGGACATAAATTCAGTAAAAATAGATCTGCAAACGGAGATAAATGACCTAAAGACACGGTTAAATTCGGTAAAGGCCGAACTAAAGGCAGACATAACAGCTGATTTAAATACCCTGTTGGTTAATGTCCAAAGCCAAATCAGTAGTCAGATCACGACCATGAGGCTAGAAATTGACACACAAGTAGAGTCAAAAACAGAGGATATTTCAAAAAGGTTAGATGAAAAAAGTCGAAGCAGCCAAGGGAGGGATAAATTCAAAACTGAAGGAATATCAAAAACAAGCTGCGACCTTAAAAGAAGATTATACTGCAATCTCTGATGAGGTCAAGGGAGTTAAAACCGCAGTAGACATGATAGAGAATGTTGTTGATGATCTTTCCAAAAGGATTGAGACACTTAACGTAGAGGATCAAATAAAGAATACTGTTAAGGCGCATGCTGAAGCATTGTCTGACCACTACCAAAAGTGGATTAAAAACAAAGACGGATTAATAGAAATCAAGGTCAAGAACGAACTCAGGGAAACTGTCAGAATGTGACCTTTGAAACATTGGCAGCCTCTGGAAAAACGGGAGACACGTTAATGTCAGAATTAGGCCAGATAAGACGAACGTTAGCTCAAGGTTTAGCTGAAGGCGTTAACAGATAGTCGATGAAGTTTGTACATTAAAATGTCAAGTTGAAAGTTCCCCACCTCCCGTGTCACGAGAGTGGAATAATTCAGCACCATGTAATGAACAACAGCAGGTACATTACCGTTCACCATTTGATAACGCTCAAGCTCATAGTTCTATAGAACCACAATTTAACCAGAGCACCAGCCCAACCACTTTTGACAGTTTGATGCAGGAGGAAAGCGTGATCAAACATCGTGTTTTTCCGACCTTTCATCCAAAGAAAAGAGAAATTCATCCTATAGTGTTCCTCCGAAAGTTTTCAGGAATTTTCCAGAATAGCTGGAGTGATCGCCAGCGAATTCAGTTCGTTACTTGATTTATCGTAGGCGATGCTGCCTTATGGGGAACCGAAATGGTTGACTCTTGTAAAAGTTACAATGAGATTGAACAGATTTTTTAGCTAAATTCTGGATTTCTGGTGTGTAGCAGCGCCTGAGAAAAGAGGTTTACAATGCTGAAGTGTTTAACAGTAAGCGTGGTAGTTTCAGAAGATAGTTTGAAAAGTATTTAACGAAAATCAAGTTCTGGGATTCGCCAATCACCGCCAAAGACGTTATTATGATTCTAAAAACTAAGCTACCGATCAGAGAAAAGTTAGTAAACGTGTCTGAGGACGATACGGACACCTTCCTATCTGTGTTAGACTCGTTAGATCTGCTTTACGAGGACGCTAGAGTTGATGTTGGCAACGCCCACTTCAGTGCAGGCGGCCAGCACAATACGGAGTACGCGGGCAACAATGGTGGCAGAGCGAAAGCGCGTCACAGCGACGGCCAGTACCAACCCCACAACCGTTTCACAAAAAAACACACTACGTACTCCAACAGCAAATACAAAAATAAGTACAATAACGGCCAGAAATACAATCCAATATATAATTCGTCAGTACGGAAATACACATTATAATACACAGCCCCAGCAATATGGAAACAACCAACCGATCAACGGTAATTATCAAAACGATCAGTCTTACGATTCAAATCGTCAGTGGAAAGGAAATAATTGGCATAATCAAGGTGGAGACCAACGTACACCTTTCAGTAACGGTTACAATCAACACAAGCCACAGCAAAATACTTTCCAGCCACAAAATATTCACTTCACGCAACAAGCGAACGGACCTTCGGGAAGTCCGAAGCCTAAAGGCCCGCATAATACGCAAATTTATTATACGCAAGCGAATACGCCAGGACAACAAGATCCATTTCCACCCGAGTTCGTACCACAGAACCAACATCAGTTCGAGACGGAAGAAACTTTGAGAAATATAAATCAGCAGGAAAGCAAGCGTCGAGCGGAAAGTTAAAAGCAGCACCTTTGAGCCTCCTAGAGGATGCTGCAGGTTTGAATGGGGGCACCCTGTCCATTAGTTAAAGCAATTAGGCATGACAAAGAGACAAACTTACAGGATGACCTAGTAGCAGACACTGAGACGAAAGACAATGATGACGCGTGGGACGAACGAGTTCAAGCTTCCATAAGAGTATCAATTGCCAACATACCAGTAACAGCCATTGTAGACACAGGACCTAATATAAATGTCTTATCTTTATGTTTATTTAGGCAAATATTCTCTGTATGCAAAGTTTTATCACTTCCAATTCAAGGTTGCACCGCTTAGGGAGCAATTGGTCCACTAACACAACGTGTAAATCTTCAGACTCGGCTTCAAATCCAGATAGAGTCCATTTCAGTAACGTCCTTTTTCTTATTGTTAAAAACCTATCAGTGACATGTATCCTGAATATTGAATTCTTGAGACAGACGAAAACTAAAATTGAAATCGAGTGTGGAATCTGTACACTAGTAGCGAGTCAGCTACAAGCAACTGTAAATTTGTTAAGAAGTAAGGTGAAGACAAACTTTGGGGTGCTTCAAATAGCAGTACGGCCATGGACTAAAAGACAACAGTACAGTCAGACAGAAGACATGACAGATCTTGAAAGTGTTAATGACGATGAGTATACAGACATAATTCCGGGTCAGAATGAATTATACGGAAGAGCTAGTATGTCCACTGAACTATCCAAACAACAGAAGAATGAGCTTTACAATTTGTTAACAGATTGCGTTCACGTGTTTTCTAAGAAACCTTGACTAATAAAAGGCTTTAAATATCGAATGGATGTCCTGCCCTATTCAACCTACTGTAGAACAAGCTATTCCTTTCCATATGCGAGACGCGAAGCTGTCAAGTGCGAGATCACGAAAATTTTACGCTGCAATGTGATAGAAGTATCTCACTCACATTATTCGAGTCTTTTATTGTCTGTACTAAAATCAAATGGTAGCGTAAGGCAAGTCCTAGATGCAAGATTAATCAATAAAATTATAGTACCCATAGAACGAGACCAGAGGCTCTCGAAGAGCATCTGCAGCAGTTTCATGGAGTTAAGTATTTGAGCACCCGTGATTTGAAATGCAGTTACTGGCAAGTAAAACTTGCGCAGGAGTCTAGGAAGTACACTGCGTTTATATTTGTAGGTGGATCTAACCATTTCAAAGTTGTACCGTTCGGACTAAATGTGAGTTGCGGAATTTTTATTTCTGCCCTTGACAATGTACTAGGTCCTGAACTTTTAGACGAGCTAACAGTCTATGTAGATGACGTTCTTGTAGCATCGAAAAATTGGGAAGATCATGTGGCCCTTCTGAAAAAGGTATTTCAACGATTCAGAGAGTATGGTGTTACAGCAAATCTTAAGAAATCCAAGTTCGGAAAAAGTGAAATTAAATTTTTAGGACACATCATCACCCCTGAAGGATTTAAAACTGACCCTGAAAAATTGTCTACTATAAAACACATTCCAACCCTGTTACAAAAAGGCAACTGAAAGGATTTATCGGTGTTACGTCATTTTTCAGACGTTTGGTCTGGAATGCTAAGACGGACTTCAGAAAAGTTTTGCTTAACAGCGACATCCTCCAACATCCTCAGATGGATGAGGAATTTTGCATTACTGTAGAAGCTTCCTTTGTGGGTATCAGCGCTTGTCTTTTCCAGATTCAATTAGTAAATGGACGCGAGCAAATCCAAGTGATTAGCTTTGCGAGTCGAGTGTTATCTAAGTGCGAAAAGTCTTATTCGGCTACGGAGTTGGAGCACTCGCCGTAGCATGGACTTTTAGGCGATTTAACTGTTATATCTATGGAGGAAAAATTAAAGTCTATTCAGACCATCAAGCCTTACCATTCCTCCTTACATGCAAGTTGCAACATCCCCGTCTTACTCGATGGTGCTTATTACTGCAGGAATATGTCTTTGACATTATATATATAAAAGGTAAAAATAATGTTATAGCAGACGCACTTTCTCGCTCACCTGAGGGCTTACCAGAAACCAGCGAACTGGTGGAACAAATGTCTAATTATAAAGTTTTATTAATGAAAGATCCAATTCACAGAAAGTATTTTCTTCAGTTATGTAGGCATATTCAGATTCTTCAAAATACAGATCGAAAATGGAAAAAGGTTAGACAAATTCTTCACGAAAATCCAGGCCACAAGTTGTCAAAGTTTAATAAAGTTCATAACCAAATGCTATTTCATAAGACGTCCGAGTCATCTGAGAGGTGGTGTATTTGCATCCCTCGAAATTTCATTGAACATCTTCTGTGGTGCACTCACATTTGATGGGGTCACTACGTATCAGAAAAATGTATAAGGAAAATCTCGATTTACTGTTATGTTCCGAATCTACATCAGAGAATCCATAAATTATTGAGAAACTGTGTCATCTGTCAAAAGGCAAAATCCTTAAACATTTCCACTTCAATCCCACTAAATCCAATAATTACTGAAAGGTCAAACCAGCTTCTTAGTATTGATTTGGCAGGTTCACTACCCACCGGTAGGGGAGGCGCTAAATACTTAGCAGCAACCCTGGAGAATTTTTCTAGGCACATAAGACTGTACGGAGTGAAATCTTCTTGTGCAAATCCGATAATTCGTCGCATTCAAAATGATTATTTCCTACGATTCGTGGTTCCAGAATCAATCTTGTCCGATAATGCTTCAAATTTCACATCACGCCCGTGGAGTGCATTTCTTTCTCGCCATGGAATCAAACAAATTTTGATATCCCGGTTTCGACCGCAATCGAATAAAGGAGAAAGAATCTTCAAAGAACTTAACAGATTTATAAGGACGTACATTACGAATAAGCAATCAACGTGGGTAGACTTCGTAACACCTTTCGAGCAGATTGTAAACCACCTTCCTCATCTGTCGACCGGATTCACGCCACATGAGTTAATGTCGAGATCAAAAGAAAGGAATGAGTGGATGGACCCCCTTCCAAAGTTACAAGACAACGAATTGGACCTAGACGCAAAAATCAGGCAAGCTCTCATATCATTGACAACGTATGCTAACCTCTGAAAAAAGGCATTTGATAAGAAAGTAAACAGAGTTATCGATTTCAAAGAAGGAGAAAAGGTACTGGTCAGCACTCACTTTAAACCATCCCTGTTGTTAAAGAAGAATCGTAAGTGGCAACACATTTATGAAGGTCCCTTTGTGATTATGAGGAAACCACACATTGGTAGCTATTTGTTATCTGAGCCTGCCACGAATAAAATCTAAGGATTGTTCCACCATCATGATTTAAGAACATTTTATAACGCTAGGAATTAAGTTAGTTTAAGCTGTAAAAAAATTCTAAGGTATTGGAGATCAGGATTAACCAATGAGTGACAAGAACTGAAGTGAACTGACTACGGACGTTAACCGCTGCTAAAAGGAAACTTATGTATTAAAACAACGCGCCTGGAAAATAAAATACAGAATAAGTTGTAAACAAGTATTTATATGAATTTTCTTTATGTAAACAGGAGGACATGTCCTAAGGGCGATTTTCAATTTTAGTTATAAGTTAGTATGTAAGAAAAATGATGTACTCAAAAGGTATTAATTAGCCCCGAGGTACTAAAATGAGGAAAGAGGAAGGAGCGAATAATGCACTTCTCTCGCTAAATAGTAATATGAAAATGATGATTATATGTGCTTAGTATTAGTAAGTGAAATTTAATGGAGGGCAAATTAATTGCCTGTTTTGAAAGAAAATACTCAACGTCCAGACGAACGAGGAAAGTAGTGTGAAAAGATTAGATTCTATGAGATTATTCCCTGTATTCAAAAGTGACTTAAATAAGGCACCATCGGTTAGAGCAAAACAGTCAGTAGATTTAACTTATAAGTTCCAACACAGTTCTGTGCCAGCGATAAAATAACGTCTCTTTGAAGTCAACAGATAACTAGGATTAAGCATGAACAGATAGTTAACGAAGTGCAATTGTTCTAAAAAGACCTGACGTTAACCATAAGTAAAAGCGTGATGGAATAAAAAGGTAGTTTATTATATAACGCAAAGTAAGATGAGTCCGGACAATAAAAAAGCTGAGTAAAAGAACAAATGAGTATCATAGTTTATTATGGCAACTTCATGGTACTGTGGAGCATTAGCGATACTGCTAGCAGAAAATACAACAAGAATCTCGCCCATGCTTCACAGATCGCCACAGCAGTAAACAACAACACACTTCTGGGAGGCTTATAGATACAAATGACAGATAATACCCAAATGCGTAATGCATAAACTTGACTTGGTCTAAGAAATGAACAAAGAGTAGTAAGCCAGCTGCAGCGAGATACATATTAGATATCCATGCTTCAAGTGATAGATTTAAGTGAGCACTGCAATATTTATTGTTTTCTCTGTGATTATTGAATCCCTTTAGTAAGTGCAAATCCTTTAAAATCCTTGATCCTATCCACTCCCCAGGATCAACTTGTAAAGATGCACGTGTACTTGGGAAGTGAGGCACTACGTATAAAAATGAGTAAGTTCGAGACGCGCAAATTGCCTTTGTAATGCGTAATATAAATTAAATTTTCGACCTGGTTGAGGAGTAATTTAAATTCTGTCGCCGATCCGCGAGTAGGCGCGCTTTGCCCACTTTTCTTTTTCGACTGTTTGTATTTCTACACGAAATCCAGAGGCGGATTTGCTATTTTCAAATCTGTCCTCGAACTTTCTTTAAAGACAAGCACATAAGAGAGAAAGTTTGACGTAAATGAAGCTCCAATCACAAGTCACTAAATAAGATGAGCATTAAAAATGTATTAGGCCTACAAAATGAATAAGGAAGCGTGATAAAGATTACTATGAATGAAATTAATTTGTAAAGGAGATTGGAATGAATTTGGTCAAAGAAAAAGGACTTTTAATAGCTTACCTGTACCGTAGGTAAAAATAGTAAAAAAATAGACTAATTAAGAAACAATTGTTCTGATTCAAAGTGGTCAATTACATTATTTCTTGATTTAAATGAACTTTTGTAAATATTAGTATGTAAATCAACTTCTAAACACCGTGTGATGTTATGAAGCGACAATTTCTTTTAATACACCGTTGACGCAGACGCTCACCACCGTGCAAGTGAAGTTTTAAAGTTCGACGATTTTCAGTGGCAGTATTCTATTGTACCATATGTGTGAAAAATTCATTGATGAGTGCAGTGTGTTATAATCAGTGTCATTCCACTCATGCAGTTGCAGCGGTAGCTACCACTTACCTGTGAATCCGTAATTGGATAGTGGACAGGAAGCGATGTGAGGCAGTTTCGGTGGAAGAAGCTCCCTCCAGCAATCTAAAAAGCACAAAGCCACGATCCGCCAAACAAAAGCGACACACGGCACCTCAAACGCGAAATCAACACTCTGCAACTAAGCTCGGATCACGTGCGCGCGCACAGACTGAATTTCAAGACTGCTCGCAACAGTCGAGACTGACAGCTACCATGTGGCGAAATAATGTAAACGTTCAACCGCCAACAGCACTTGCTGTGCGCTACATTCTGTAGCAAAAACATTCACACCCAGTACTGAAAACATTTTTGTATGTATCATAAATCTTCTGAGAGACTCTAAGATAGAGAAGTTAGCGTAATTAGTATAATGACTGATTATGCACAGAGATAAGTCACGAAGTAACCTCTGAACACTGTCGAAATGTAAACTTTAATGAGATGTCACGATACGAATGAAAATAAGCACACAAAAATACGTCAAAGAATCCGATCCTTCCTATATCCCATCCCACATGTATATAAAATTAGTTTTGTAAGCTATTCTAATATAAGATATTTTATCTGTTTCATATCTGAAATAATTCGGAGAGCCACACTCGAGGCCTGAAAGTGAAAGATATGGGCTTCGTTGTCGAAGCCATGACCAGTGGCCACTCTACAATGCAAGTATATAATAAGTAGTGTATGTGCGGCGAAAATAAATGTATAATTAAGTGCGATAACGGACACGGCAATCGATTGACAAGACGACGACAATGTATTGAATACAGTCAAAAAAGAAAGTTGTGTGCCAGTTGTGATACTTTTGCAACGATGAAAAATGAAGTTTGACTCTATTTCCTTATAAATTTTGTAAATATGTGTAATTATAGCCTTAATTTTAGGAATCATCAAGAAAGACTGTATCCATACGAACACTGATAAGACACAGAACAAATTCACAATAATCCACCGTCAGTAATTACAAATTTAAACGTTAATTCTTTTATTACGGAATGAATGTGAAATGAAACTTTTAATAACACCCGAAAATTACAAATATTCCAGTGGGCATGAGGATGAAAGTAATACCTTCGGTATTCCTTCCCTCCTCATGGGAAGCAGTATAATATTAGTAATTTTCGCCTCACAAACATTAATATACACTCAATACTAAACGCCCTATGGCCTAAAGGTATCGAACAATTGTAAAGTAAAAGAAATGAACCATCGCATAGCAGCGACAGAGTCTATTACTCTATCTTTGCCGTTCTTGCGCGGTGCCTGTAGATCTCTATGTACATGTATTACTTAATGGTATAAAAAAATTCTGTTGTGTCAAGACAAATGAGGCATTTGGCGCACACCTTTTACTGTTTGTATTCTATGAAAGGCGGACGCCGACTTGCTGCGTTCCGCAACTGTATTTTATATTTCATGTGAAAATATTGACTGAATATGCTAATTGTAATTTTTTCAATCAGAAAACATGTAGTTTCTTGTAACTGATTTCGAACAGACAGCATCAAGAGGACATTTTGAATATTATGTATAAAGTATTTAACCACAATGGTCACCTATTGTAATTTAATATGAAAAGGTATGTAGCATTAAAAAAAGTGCGTTAAAGATAAGTGTGCTTATCTCAGTAAATTAACCTTGATGATACCCATCTCCTTACTTACCTGAAGGATAATTATTTTGTGTTACTTCTTCACCTGAAATTACGATCACGCTGAGGGGCCGAACGCAGCGTGAGGCAGAAGGAATATTATCGTTTTCCTATTATTTCCAAACAATTTTTTTTAATTGTGTAGTGTTGTATTTCTTTTAAAGTCTATAAATCTTCTGGTCCCTTAGTGTTGATCTGGGTATGACTACATCGCGACTATAAACATGCACAGAAATGATAATGTTTCATCCGAACGATATCAAATATATATAAATATGCTGCTCTTATTCAGATGTTTAATGCTCGACGTATGTTATTATAATAGCGTAATCAGTCCCTGATTCTGTTGCCAAGTAGCCCACCAAAATATTCACTTTCTCGAAATTAAAAAAAAATAACAATTCTTTTTATTTTCGTCCACCAAGGGCAACGTTACAAATCCATACCAAATGCCAGTTCCTTTCTGTATGCCGACAAAACAAATATTCTGATAACCAGTAGAGGAGACACAATGCAAGATGCAATCAATGAAACTACTTGTCAATTACAATCATGGTTTGAAGCAAATTGGCTACTCATAAAAATTAAAAAAATGTAAGCATGAACTTCCACACTAGAAAAAATCTTATTCCCTTCAATGCTGCTATAGTTATTGGCAAAGATGACATCCAAACAGGCAGGACACCTAATTTCTTGTATTACTTTCAGTAACACACTAAATTGGAAACTACATATTGAGGCACTGTCACCAAAGCTTAATAAAATATGTTATTTATTAAGAGCTCTGGCCTAATCTTATGGGAAAATAGCTCTGAATCAGAATTTTCAGGTTACAAAAAGAAATGGTAAGAATAATGAAATGTAAAAAAAAAAGAGCTGAACACTGTAAACCACAGCTTCAACAGCTAAGAATCCTATCACTGCTATGCCTCTGTATAATGGAACTAGCTTATTTTACAGTGCAGCACTTGGAATCCCTCGACAAAAATGCAGACCGCCACACAAGCGACCAGAAACAAAACCCAATTACAAATTATAGCTCACAACACAAAATTATATGCTAATGGATTTAAGTATATCAGCGTTAAAACATACAACCACCTCCCAACAGACATAAAAACAAGCAAAAACCTAAAAATAATGAGAAATTAAATCAGTTACTACTAAATCACTGTTTCTATTGTGTATATGAATTTCTTGAAACAATATTTTATTTACTGATAATAAGGTGTTTATTCACTTGTAGATATTTCTACTTAGTAAGATAATTTAATTACTATATCTTACTAATATTCTGTCTGTATCTCACACATGTATTCTGCTATGTGAAGTATGTACCACAAAATATTAATTAATTGTAATAAGCCGTTTATTCACTTGTAGATATTTCTACATAGTAAGATTAATTAATTCTTGTATGTGATTTATATTCTATCTATATCTCCCCCCATGAACTATGACCTTGCCGTTGGTGGGGAGGCTGGTGTGCCTCAGCGATACAGATGTCCGTATCATAGCTGCAATCACAATGGAGGGGTATCTGTTGAGAGGCCAGACAAACAGGTGGTTCCTGAAGAGGGGCAGCAGCCTTTTCAGTAGTTGCAGGGGCAACAGTATGCACGATTGACTGATCTGGCCTTGTAACTCTAACCAAATCGGCATTGCTGTTGTGGTACTGCGAACTTCTGAAAGCAAGAGGAAACTACAGCCGTAATTTATCTCGAGGTCATGCAGCTTTACTGTATGGTTAAATGATGATCGCGACCTCTTGGGTAAAATATTGCGGAGGTAAAATAGTCCCCCATTCGGATCTCCCGGCGGGGACTACTGAAGAGGACGTCGTTATCAGGAGAAAGAAAACTGGCGTTCTACAGATCGAAGCGTGGAATGTCAGATCCCTTAATTGGGCAGGTAGGTTAGAAAATAAAAAAAGGGAAATGGACAGGTTAAAGTTAGATATAGTGGGAATTGGTGAAGTACGATGGTAGGAGGAACAAGACTTTTGGTCAGGTGAATACAGGGTTATAAATACAAAAGCAATAGGGGTAATGCAGAAGTAGGTTTAATAATGAATAAAAAATAGGAGTGTAGGTAAGTTACTACAAACACCAGATGTGGACTCTGACGACAATATTTTAGTTATGAACTAAAGATTAAAACCGAAGAAACTGCAAAAAGATGAGAATTTAAGTAGGTGGGATCTGGATAAACGGAATAAACCAGAGGTTGTACAGAGTTTCAGGCACAGCACAAGGGAACAATTGACAGGAATGGGGAAAGAAATACAGTAGAAGAAGAATGGGTGGCTCTCAGGGACGAAGTAGTGAAGGCAGCAGAGGATCAAGTAGGTAAAAAGACGAGGGCTAGTAGAAATCCTTGAGTAACAGAAGAAATATTGAATTTAATTTATGAAAGGAGGAAATATAAAAATGCAGTAAATGAAGCAGGCAAGAAGTAATACAAACGTCACAAAAATGAGATCGACAGGAAGTGCAACATGGCTAAGCAGGGATGGCTAGAGGACAAATCTAAGGATGTAGAGGCTTATCTCACTAGGGGTAAGATAGGTACTGCCTACAGGAAAATTAAAGAGAGCTTTGGAGAAAAGAGAACCACTTGTATGAATATCAAGAGGTCAGATGGAAACCCAGTTCTAAGCAAAGAAGGGAAAGCAGAAAGGTGGAAGGAGTATATAGAGGGTCTATACAAAGGCGATGTACTTGAAATGGAAGAGGATGTAGATGAAGATGAAATGGGAGATATGATACTGCGTGAAGTGTTTGACAGAGCACTGAAAGACCTGAGTAGAAATAAGGCCCTTGGAGTAGACAACATACCATTAGAACCATTGACGGCCTTGGGAGTGCCAGTCTTGACAAAACTCTATCATCTGCTGAGCAAGATGTATGAGGCAAGCGAAATACCTTCAGATTCCAAGAAGAATATAATAATTCCAATCCCAAGGAAAGCAGGTGTTGACAGATGTGAAAATTACCAAACTATCAGTAGAAGAAGTCACAGCTACAAAATACTAAATGGAATTCTTTACAGACGAATGGAAAAACTGGTAGAAGCCGACCTCGGGGAAGATCAGTTTGGATTCCGTAGAAATGTTGGAACACGCAATGCTGACCTTACGACTTATCTTAGAAGACAGATTAAGGAAAGCAAACCTACGTTTCTAGCATCTGTAGACTTAGAGAAAGCTTTTGAAAATGTTGACTGGAACACTCTCTTTCAAATTCCGAAGGTGCCAGGGATAAATACAGGGAGTGAAAGGCTATTTAGAATTTGTACAGAAACCAGTGGCAGTTATAAGAGTCGAGGGACATAAAAGTGAAGCAGTGCTTGGGAAAGGAGTGAGACAGGGTTGTAGCCTCTCCCAATGTTATTTAATATGTATATTGAGCAAGCAGTAAAGGAAACAAAAGAAAAATTCGGAGTAGGTATTAAAATCCATGGAGAAGAAATAAAAACTTTGAGGTTCACCGATGACATTGTAATTCTGTCAGAGATAGCGAAGGACTTGGGAGAGCAGTTGAACGGAATGGACACTGTGTTGAAAGGAGGCTATAAGATGAACATCAACAAAAGCAAAATGAGGGTAATTGAATGTAGTCGACTTAAAGTCGGGTCATGCTGAGGGAATTAGATTCGGAAATGAGACAAATTAGTAAAGGAATTTTGCTATTTGGGAAGCAAAATAACTGATGATGGTCGAAGTAGTGATGATATAGAATGTAGACTGGGAATGGCAAGGAATGCGTTTCTGAAGAAGAAAATTTTGTTAACATCAAGTATAGATTTAAGTGTCAGGAAGTCGTTTCTGAACGTATTTGTATGTAGGGTAGCCATGTATGGAAGTGAAACATGGACGATAAATACCTTAGACAAGAAGAGAATAGAAGCATTCGAAACGTGGTGCTACAGAAGAATGCTCAAGATTAGATGGGTAGATCACATAACTAACGAGGAGGTATTGAACAGAATTGGGGAGAAGAGGAGTTTGTGCCACAACTTGACCAGAAGAAGGGACCAGTTGGTAGGACACCTTCTGAGGCATCAAGGGACCACAAATTTAGCATTGGAGGGCAGCGTGGAGAGTAAAAATCATGGAGGGAGACCAAGAGATGTATACACTAAGCAGATTCAGAAGGATGTAGGTTGCAATAAATACTGGGAGATGAAGAAGCTTGCACAGGATAGAGTAGCATGGAAAGCTGCATCAAACCAGTCTCAGGACTGAAGACCACAACAACAACAACTGTATCTCTCATATGTACTCCGCTATGTGAAGTATGTATCACCACTATCATCTCTCATCACACAACACACTTTTTATATATTGTCTGTATATCCCATATGTATTCTGCTATGTGAGTTATGCACCACTACTCTAATCATACACCGTATTAACATAATTTTCAGATTGACATGTCTTGTATCATGATGTGCTTTACTGTACAAAATGTATGATCTAGAGGACTAATAAATAAATAAATAAATAAGTTGTTCAGTCTTTTCTTCCGATTAAATTTCTCCCTGAGGCATTTAAGTCTCATCTTACTTCTCCTTCCGTCATTAAAGCAAATTTTTCAGTTTCTTTGAAAAAAAAAAGTGAACAAATTAAAATTTGGGGGCGCGAAAGTGACGGAAAAGAAACAGCTGAAGTACATGTTGAAAATGTCGCCAGAATATTTCAGCTATGTAGGGCACTTGATCATGTTTAGAAAGAAGGAGATAAGATAGTCAAATTCGTTAAAAGCAAAATTCAGATTATTGATTTAAAAGGCAAGGATGGAACTAAAGCTGTAATATATTGAATGTGTAGAATACACAAGTCATCAGTTCAGAGAAACTGAAGCAAGTGATTCCCCATTTTATAACATTGACGAGGCTCAAGTCATTTTGCAATTAATGCGTTTGACACTGAAAAGAGAACGAGTGAGAGCTACGAGGAATAATTAAGTTGTGGATGAGCAAACAAAGGTACTTTTAGAGGGAATGACGTCAGTCAGAAACAAGCAAAAATTAATGGACTCGTGGCGTACATCATCGGGCAGCCGTCGTGACAGTTGGGCGAAGCGACCTGCGTAGGATGGGTAACAATAACTGGTCGCGTGGTAGAGGTAATCAGCGTGGTTCGTGAGGCGGTCGTCATCCAGAACGCCGAGGCTATCAACGGAACAGAACCGGCGTGGCCATTGTTGTAACGGAGGTACAACCCACGAAAGCATGTAATAATGATAAGTCATGTAGCATAGTCCCGACTCCCTCGTTACTGGATAGTCCTTGTACAGATACTGTTGTTAATTGTGGAAACTATGTATATGTATACATAACTTTAATGCTTTCTGTGAATATCAAAAATCCCGACAGTAAAGTTTAGCACTCTAAAAAAATAGAAAGTATAATTAGATATTTTCCAGTTCATGATGACATGATTCCAACCAATATGTGAAATATAGTTTGTGTCAAAGACATGGATAGAGGTTTGATTATACACTTGTAAGTAACAGAAAAATATTTTATTTGTAGGAAACCTCTGTAATAGATTTGGTAAGCACAATAAGTGACTAGCGATTAGATTGAAAGAAGATAGGCTGTATAACATGACAATTAGAAATTATAAGGAAGAGATTAATGTTAATAGTGTGAACAGTTAGGAAATTATCTCAATAAAGGAGGAATAGATTTGGCAGTAAATTTTTAAGGTTTGAGTATATTGTGTAAACATCAGTTAGCACATATACGTATTCCCAAAAAATTTAGAGTAAGAATTTATGAAGTGAAGCACTGAGAACCATAAGGACCTAAAGTACACTGTCGTTAGATCTTCATGACAGCGAATGCCAGAGAAATCAGTGAGGCAGCTTTTCGTGAACGTTGATCTGTACGGTTTGGACATACAGCACAGATAAATCTGGCTCACCGTAAGACAAACAGATGCCAGAAGCATGCATACATGCTACAGTCACGTCGACGATGGTGTGAAGTTTTCGTGGGGGGAACCACCCTCTCACTTTTATTGATGACAGTAGTAAAGCAGGTAAGTCTACACTGTCAAATTTTAAATTCAGGTTTATAAGTGTTTTGGGAAATACGTTAATGAAACTGGGAATTTAGCTGGTAATAGTATTAAGAAATTCAGGTGCGAACAAGGGGAAGGAACGGTTAAATTTGAATGTTTATCGGTTTACAAGACAACAAGCCGATTATGAATATGTCACGATGCCTATTCACTGAAACAAGAGTAAATAGGGCAGTTTTGCCTGAAGTAGTTTGTGCAGCTGCATACCTTAAAAACAGAAGTTCAGTTAATACTGCTGAAAGAAGAATGGCTTTTTTGGGAAGAAATCTAATGTCAGACATTTAAAGTTATATGGAACTAGTATTTCTGTACATGTACCAGAGTGACTGATAAAATCAAAGTGCGTTCGTAAAGCAGCCTTGAGTACTGAAATAGGCTACAGTGAAGTTGGATACAGAATATTTATTAACAAATGATAACTGTATATTGAATTTTATACAGTCGTGTGAAGTTCCGTTTATGAGGTTTCAGTCAAACTGCTGGTCTCTCAAACAGCAAAACTTATGGCAGACGTTCCATGGCTTTACAGTGTGTATCGAGTTCTTGTAAAAACCTGTCGATACACTCTAACATTGACCTTCTCTGTTCCTGGTGCGATATCAGCGTTTCGTCTGCAGCTATCACTCCACTTATGATTTTCTTATTGCTCATAGTTGTACTTTTTTCCACAGTGGTTGGTATCACCTAAGACAATAGCCCATAAACGTAAAAACCATAAAAATGATAAATCAAACCATTGCAGGCACCAAAGTTTGATCATCTCCTTTGATTTCTGTAGTTTCCATAGAATCAGATAATTCTTCAGTGCCACAAATAATCTTAAAGCACTGAAACACAGGGTTGGTGTTGTAGTTAAGATACTTTCACATACGTGATGGTGTGCTCAGTACAGAGTGAAGATTAGACGGGTAGATCAGTAACTCATGAGGAGGCACTGGGTGGAATAGGAGAGAGTAGGAATTTGTGGCACACCCTGACTAGAAGAAGGGGTAGGGCACATCCTCAGACATCAGGCAATCACCAGCATAGTGCTGGGGGGGGGGGAGGGGGTAAAAATTGTAGAGAGGAAACGAGAGATGAATACAGTAATCAGAGTGAAGAGGATGTAGGTTAAAGTAGTTATTCGTAGCTGCTGAAGAGGGTTGCACAGGGGAAGAGTAGAATGGAGATCTGCATCAAACCAGTCTTTGGACTAAAGACTAGAACAACAACAACAACAACATATTTAGCGGGCAAGAAACAGCTAGTTGCGTGCTGTCACAGTGTTCACTGTGTAAAGATAAATGCCTTGCCTTGTCGTCAATAAATCTTTCTAAAGGTAGTAATTACTTCCTAATTGGAAAAGAAAATTTCGAAGCAATACTCCGAGTCAGAAGCAAGAATACGAGTATATACAACCATAGGTTGAAAATGATGTCAGAGTAGCTGCTGAAGTTAAAGCTGTACACAAAAATTGTTTTAAACGCAAAAATACTATTTTAGAAGTTGCTCAGAAAAAGGAAATCGGATACAATACTGTAAGGTGTCATGCCTAACCGAATAAAAGTGAGGTACGTTGTGTAGACAGAGCCACAATTTTGATAGCACTGCACAGGAAACAGTTGGTGCAGTTGAAGCACAGAGACATGCACCAAATTCTTATGAGATGGAGCAAAAATCGTTCAAAATGTTGTTGATCTGCAATTAGTAACCTATTGACTTACAGTATCAAAACAGACTGAGCTCTCAGTAACAATTTCTCAGCTTTTGCTTGTCGCGACAGCTGACGTCGCAGTCGTAAGATGTAAGTTCAGTCGTTTTAATTCTCAGAGAACTATATGGAATGTGCATGTATCTGTTATTTTGGTGTGTCATTCGATGGGAAAACAACACACTGAAACCGGTAAACGATGTTGGCGTGTTTATAAAGTGTTTTTTGAGGAAATACTGAATCGAATGAAATTCAGCAAAATTTGTTAATTGACATCTGAACCGGAATAAGTATCAGTGAGTAGAGTTTGGGGGTATGCCTGGACCATCTCAGCTATTTGGAGGCATGTATGGGGGCAAAACTTTTTTTATGAATTCTCGTTTAACTTGTGTCGTAGCATGATAGCAGCTAGTGGAAATAATTATGACTAACGTATAAAATTATGTTGAAGTTAACGTTTTGAAGAAAGTTTTTTTTCCGTTTTTGTAGGAAGAATCTGAACCCAGTCTGATGCATAGCTGATTGAAAAGATAATTTACGTTGCTCACTTCTCGTGACGTTGAAAGTTAAGCGGAGTTTCAGATAAAAGGCTGACTTTGTCTTTGGTGGCCACAGCATTAAGACAAAGAAATGACATTCACATTTCCTGTGGGTATTAAAAGATGATTGCTGGTTTTACTTCGAGAATTAATTCTGTTTTGGTGGTAATTGGCTTTACAATCTCTTTTGAAATCCCGTTATTACAGCGAAATACCTCAGTTTGTTTTTGGAGCGTTGCGTTATAAAGCAAATAATACTTCGATCTCCACAAATAATTGTACATATACACTGGGAGATATTGCTTCTGATGAAAGAACCTCAGTAGTATCTCCTGCACTCCACGTGACACCATTTCAATTTCTTATTTGCCTTTTATGTCTTATATTTCACGGAACAATAACTAATTTTTTTTATACATAAGTTCAGTTGTATTGGTACTTTTCTTGCGCCATATTTCTTTTCTTTATTGTCTCTATTTGCTTCTTGAGGACCTCCATTTTTTATTTGAAGCTCATGGGGATGGATTCAGACGTGATTCAGTACTAATTGCTTGGTCATCTTTTCTCTTTTCTCGATGTAATGAATGAAAATTTGCTATGGCACTTTCTTTCAACCCATATCTCGTTTAGTCTCATATTATGATGATGTAAAGTCAAACATAAACAACTAGTATACCAAATGTTGACAAAGAAACATGCGGAATGACAAAAAGAGAAATTTTACTGAGTACCATAGTTAAGAAATTACTTCCTATGTAATCTTCTACAATATAAAAATCCCTATACAGCATTCTGTGTGCTATTTACATAATATTTACATACTTTGTATTAATGATCTGCATTTGGAGTGAATGACCTAGTCAAAGAGGGGTCCACACACGTCATTACTTAAATGACATTATAAGCGACAGTTGCCAAGTAGCGAAATACTTTGATGTTCAATCATACGACGAAAAAAGAATTACCGGCCGGTGTGGCCGTGCGGTTCTAGGCGCGTCAGTCTGGAACCGCGAGACCGCTACGGTCGCAGGTTCGAATGGATGTATGTGATGTCCTTAGGTTAGTTAGGATTAAGTAGTTCTAAGTTCTAGGGGACTGATGACCTCAGCTCAGAGGTATTTGAACGAAAAAGGGATTGCACTATTAGCAATCAACGAAGCTAATGATGAATTTAAATTATCTACATATCCATAGCACTGTCGGCTATCGCTCAGCCAAGACGAACTACTTTACGTTTTTTACCGTGCTAGAGCTCTGTTATCTTTTTGCTAATCAGTCCAGTTCTCACTTGCAGCTGAATTTAATGTCAGTGTTACCGTTTTTTTTTGTTTCTTTTTTTTTTTTTTTTTTTTGCAGTTTGCTGTTCTGATACAGTTTCTAATTGTGAACAAGTCTGTATCACGAAAGAAGAGGAAAAAGGATTTTGTCACTCAAAAAAGTGCACTGCAAGTTGTTACAGGAAATAAGTTGTCCTTGGTAAAGAGTCTTAAAGTCAAATTACCAAGACCCGCATTCAAACGTATAAACTGATGGAGAAACAAAAATATAGTGCACCTGGAGAGACGACGTTGATTTTGATTCGATTACGGAGTACACCACCTGGGGATAGTAGATGCACTGATAATGGTTTCATCGTCGTCCACCAACAGTGGCATAGCTACCAGAGTGCCATCTGTGTTTAACTTTTAATAGGGAACGCCCACAGCCAGAAGGCTCGGCGTGGTGCAAACGTGTGAAACAACCAGGCAACCATGCCTGGAGATGCACTCGTGCCGCCTACAGCCAACTGAGCGGGTTTCAAAGGCGTCAGGTTGTGTCCCTCCGAATGGAGGGATGGTCCTGCCACACAAGTTGATAATTTGGGGTCACTGGTCACGTGTACATTCCCACAGACATAGACGTGCTTCTGGACGTCCACACATCTTCGTCCTGTAAGGGCGGCAGTGACAGATCGTGGGCCCACAGGCACTACGGGCATGGAGACCTCGTGCCCCTCCTCCACTCACGCCACAGCATCGTCTTGCGCGGCTCGCCTGCGTCCCCAGAGGGCCCCTTGGAAGATGGAACGGCGCTCCGGGGTCTTAAGCAATGAAACCAGATTCTGAATCCACGCAGGTACGTCGCAGACCTGATGAGTAATACACGTACCCTTTTATAAGAAACTATTAAAGACATTACCGCAATATATTCTCTGTTTAAGTTCTTAATCTATGTATAACATAAAATTGATGCAAACGTCCACGCACTTTACGTCAGAGCTTATATACAGGATTTCAGAATTTACTTTTTAGACAACATTTCTTGGGTTTACAGGAATACGTCTACAGTATTTCATAATTCTGCCGCTCATAGTTAGTTCTCTTTCCTTCAAAGGCCTCTTTAATTTTCCTGTAGGCGCTATCTGTCTTTCCCCTAGTGAAATATGCTTCTAAATCCTTACATTTGTCCTATAGCCACTCATGTTTGTCCATCTGGCGCTTCCTGTCAATTTTATTTTTTAGATGTTTGTAGTCTCTTTGATCTGCTCCAATCGCTACATATTCATATTTTTTCCTTTCAAAAATTAAGTTCAATATCTCCTTTGTTCTCGAAGGAATTGTACTGGGCCTTGTACTTTTATCTACTTGATTTTTGCTGCCTTGACTATTTCATCTCTGAAAGCTACCTATTCTACTGTATTCCTTACTCCTATTTCTGCTAACTGTTGCCTAATGCTCTCTCTGAAACTCTCAACACAGTCTGCTTCTTTCATCTTACCTAGATCACATCTCCTCAATTTTCTACCTGTTTTACAATGTCTTCTGTTTTAATCTACAACTTATATCCAATAAATTGTAGGCAGAGTCTTAAAAATTAGAATATCTCCCAGAGTTCATATTCACCTACTATTTTCCCTTCTCTGCCTTTTCCTACTATCGAAGTCCAGACTTCGATCACAATTAAATTTTCGTCTCTAGTAATTATCCTACTAACTGATTTTGCCTCATCATATATTTTGTCTCTCTCTTCATAATCTGTCGAGCTAGTTGGCATATAAACTAGTACTAATGTAGTATATGTTGACTTCGTGTATATCTTGGTTACAATAATGCGATCATTGTGCTGTTCATAGTAGCTTAGTCGCACTTCCATTTTCTTATTTACACTCCTGGAAATAGAAATAAGAACAGCGTGAATTCATTGTCCCAGGAAGGGGAAATTTTATTGACACATTCCTGGGGTCAGATACATCACATGATCACACTGACAGAACCACAGGCACATAGACACAGGCAACAGAGCATGCACAATGTCGGCACTAGTACAGTGTATATCCACCTTTCGCAGCAATCCTGGCTGCTATTCTCCCATGGAGACGATCGTAGAGATGCTGGATGTAGTCCTGTGGAACGGCTTGCCATGCCATTTCCACTTGGCGCCTCAGTTGGACCAGCGTTCGTGCTGGACGTGCAGACCGCGTGAGACGACGCTTCATCCAGTCCTAAACATGCTCAATGGGGGACAGATCCGCAGATCTTGCTGGCCAGGGTAGTTGACTTACACCTTCTAGAGCACGTTGGGTGGCACGGGATACATGCGGACGTGCATTGTCCTGTTGGAACAGCAAGTTCCCTTGCCGGTCTAGGAATGGGTTCGATGACGGTTTGGATGTACCGTGCACTATTCAGTGTCCCCTCGACGATCACCAGAGGTGTACGGCCACTGTAGGAGATCGCTCCCCACACCATGCTGCCGGGTGTTGGCCCTGTGTGCCTCGGTCGTATGCAGTCCTGATTGTGGCGCTCACCTGCACGGCGCCAAACACGCATACGACCGTCATTGGCACCAAGGCAGAAGCGACTCTCATCGCTGAAGACGACACGTCTCCATTCGTCCCTCGATTCACGGCTGTCGCGACACCACTGGAGGCGGGCTGCACGATGTTGGGGCGTGAGTGGAAGACGGCCTAACGGTGTGCGGGACCGTAGCCCAGCTTCATGGAGACGGTTGCGAATGGTCCTCGCCGATACCCCAGGAGCAACAGTGTCCCTAATTTGCTGGGAAGTGGCGGTGCGGTCCCCTACGGCACTGCGTAGGATCCTACGGTCTTGGCGTGCATCCGTGGGTCGCTGCGGTCCGGTCCCAGGTCGACGGGCACGTGCACCTTCCGCCGACCACTGGCGACAACATCGATGTACTGTGGAGACCTCACGCCACACGTGTTGAGCAATTCGGCGGTACGCCCACCCGGCCTCCCGCATGCCCACTATACGCCCTCGCTCAAAGTCCGTCAGTTGCACATACGGTTCACGTCCACGCTGTCGCGGCATGCTACCAGTGTTAAAGACTGCGATGGAGCTCCGTATGCCACGGCAAACTGGCTGACACTGACGGCGGCGGTGCACAAATGCTGCGCAGCTAGCGCCATTCGACGGCCAACACCGCGGTTCCTGGTGTGTCCGCTGTGCCGCGCGTGTGATCATTGCCTGTACAGCCCTCTCGCAGTGTCTGGAGCAAGTATGGTGGGTCTGACACACCGGTGTCAATGTGTTCTTTTTTCCATTTCCAGGAGTGTATTATTAAATCTACTCCACCATTTTTTATTTACAACCCTGACCAGAAGTCCTGTTTCTCGTGCCACCGAACTTCACTAATTACCACGATATCCAGCTTCAACCCATCCATTTTCTTTTTGAAATTTTCCAACCTACATGCACGATTTAGCATTGTAGCATTCCACGCTGTGCTATGTAGAAAGTTACTTTACCTCCGAAATATTTTAACCAAAAGGACGCCATCATCATTTAACCATACAGTAGAGCTGCATGGGCTCGAGAAATAGTACGGTTGTGTTTTCCTCTTGCTTTCTGCTGTTCACAGGACCTGCACAAGGCCAAGTCAGTCAATCATGCAAACTGTTGCCCCTGTAACTATTGAAAAGGCTGCTGTCCCTCTTCTGGAACACCACATTTGTCTGGCCTCCCAACAGATATTCCTCCGTTGTGGTTCATCCTGGGGATTGATGCGAGGGGGGGAGGGGGGGGGTTTGGCTGTCGTCTGGAGGGGGCTATAGGATTAAGTCCATAAATTCCTGCTTGAACTCTTAATGCACACCAGGCACCGTAGGGGTAATGTCCTACTCTTGTATTCGGCATGTTGTTACAGCCAGACCACCCTGTTCAGAACATGGAAAATATCCTCCCTTGTGACAACGCATTGTTCCTAGTTTACTGAAAATAACCTAATAGTGGCTCCTTTACTTCTAATTCTATGTTTCCTGTGTTAATGTGACGAAAGATTTCACTGATTTGATCCATGTTAGAGGTGTGTTCTTGGTGTCAACGACGATACAAAGTTATATCGACTTTTTAATGTCACTGAAAATGTTTTCCTAAACAAGCCAACACAAAAGTGAGATGAAATCGTTTTGTATAGTGGGCGTTGGAAGCTTCTAAAACTTTAGCTCGGCTGTTAGAGAATGCAGTGTTCTGCCTTGCTCAAGTGTTCTCATAGTACAGCATTACATTTAAATAGAAGTCTAATAAACTGATGAAAATTTCCTATGTTTTCTGCCAACATGTGCTCTCTGTGGACATGTAATGGAAGATTACGCTTAGCCCGAACCACAGTGACGCATAACAATCTTTCTAAAATATCTCCATTTTCGTTTTTCTGTTTCAGATGCTGCGCAGCATGATCACTCGTTCTGTTGGAAATCAGACTACCTCTTAAGCTTTTCCGTTTTTGGAACAATTCCGAAGTTTTTCAGAGGACTTGTTGGTTATAAACTTTCGGACTACGTTCCAACAATGCTTGAAAACCAGAGACAAATTTAAATAAATTGTTCAGACTTGTGACTGTGCTACGGAGTCTACAGTAGAACCAGTGCAAACTTCGGTTTTCAGTTGAGTATGCCATACAGTTTCTCATACATCTCTCACTATTTGGGTGACTGGTCTAGAACCAATCAGAAGTCAAGTGTCTCTTAAAAGTGCAAGTAATCCAACAGTTTTGAAATGATTCACTACTTATTTTATTTAATATAACCCTTAGATTTGCTGGAACGGGGGAAACCTGCTGAGATACGTCAGAAAACAAAATATTGTTGCTACTTTCAGTTTTATCTTTTTCACTTGCTCCCTGTTGATCCATAAGCTGTCTTTCAATCTATTTTCGTTTATATCACAGTTACCTACAAGATTTTCTACATTCCTATGAGCTCTTCATGTTCTCCGTCCGTGTCTTCCCTAACTTTTACCTCACTTTTGTCGCTGCTGTCAGTTTTTCGCTATCTACTAACTCAGTCTGGTATTGAGATAATTTTACGCCTTCTTTCGTTTGATTTTAGTGAGGTGTGGTCTGAATGGTTGTTGCTGACGCGAAAGGTTTAACAAATTTCACCACTGAGCTGACCACCGACTGGTCACCAGAACTTCGGCTCTCTGCTTTTCTTTGCTTTGCTCCATCTGGACGGTGTCATGTTTAAAAAACTATCACATATTCTTACGGGAGAGAGTACTAGATAAATTTACAAGAAAAGTTCGTATAGAGACATGTCTGGATGGAAACACTTGTTGACATGTGTGCGAATCTCTCCTGTGAGTCACATCTGTCCGTTATGTAAAAGCAGACACTGCGGATATTGTTTCATGTGGTTGTCACGCACCTTACCACACCGTTCATCACTTGTTTGCAGAGCATCTCGCTCTCTTTCAAATACATATGGATCTAGTCGGACTGCATCATATAAATTGGTCACACGCTCCTGTAACGCCTGTACTTTGCCTAAGTGATGGGCATACACCAGTGTCTTCAAATATCCCTAAAGCTAGAAATCTGACGGATTCACGCACATAATGAGGTTAATGAAAATGCTGATAACTAGAATTGTGAAGTGTTGGAATAGGTCGTAAGTGTGTGTGTGTTTTTGTGTGTGTGTGTGTGTGGTGGATTTAGTGTCTGTTCTTTATGTTTCTATTAGGTTTCACACTAATTTTGCTTTACAACTTTAAAGCTTTAAAATGATGCTATTGTCACTGTTTAAATACGAAAATTTTGTGAAATAACATTAATAATATTACATTCTTAAAGATTAATTGATATTTAATACCTTAATTTGGTACATTATTTTTTCATAGAAAGGATAGAATGTTGAAACTTTGTGAAAAGAAATTCAGACCTATGAGACTGGTAGTTTGTCTATAAATTTGATTTTCACAAAGATCTATTTTTCTCAAAACTTTGTGTCTGTGCTTTGGGCCCCTAAGGCTCTCAGTACCTTATTTATTTTAGTCAGTAAGTGGATTTGGTCATCGATAAAAACTAAATAATTGTAAAAAAAATTGTAAATTCCTTAACCACAAGCAACATTTACTTATTACTGTGTAAAATAAAGAATACGTCCGTAAACAGTGTTTCAGAACTATAAAACAAGATGTTTTGTAGTATTAAGCTTCACTCCGCCTAAACATTTCGTGCATAAAGCGTTGGAAGGAATTTTGCACATTATTTCCTTGAATACTAGTTAACTTTTGAGCTAGGGCATATGCAGCATCTCTCCACTTTCTTCAATGTTGGTTGTAACATTATGTGATTGCCTTATCATTTTTAATCATTCACTAATCGAGCAGTCGCTCGGCAACAGCTACAGTTAGCAAATAATGTTGCGAGAATGTAAAAGGTGAACGACCTGTGACGTAACTTGTTTGTTGTCGAAGTGCTGTCAGATATGCAATGAGTTACTGACTTTGAAAACCACGGTGCGAAAAACGGAGAGAAGAAGAACACTTTTACACATTCTTTTGATGTATGAGATATTCTCGATGAAAAGTTACTCATTTTTTTCTCTGTCTCTTGTAACTTGTGTCGGACGCGCATGTCTTGCCCCCGTATTATTATTGTTAAAAATAATATTATTTTAGTGTAAAGTAAAAGTGCAATACTAAAAGTGTAATACTGCATAGCAGTAGATTTATTGTGCTATAAACTCAGAGGTAAATGGAACTGGTGTATGAACTATTTATTTAGTATAGAATCTATGTCTCAATCCTTCATGAAGTTATTTAATTTTCTTTATGTTTCTGCCAAACAGAGAGTTCACAGTCACGAATTTTTTCTTCGAAATCGGACGGTAGTTGCATGCTGCGAAATATTTTCTCCGCGCCATATTCTACTGGTAAATGCATGACAAACTATGGTCCCTTA